>NC_136792.1:10286957-10779457 GCF_951216825.1 Electrona antarctica | reverse complement strand
ACTTCAGTTCAGCCTGTAAACACACATATGGCCTGTATTGTTTGACATATGGCCAGGCCCCCCCTGCACCCCCCCCCCCCCCCTCTCTCCCCTTGCCCTTGTCTCCCTCCTCTGTTTCCCCGCTGCTGGGGGCATTAAGTCAATTGAGCTTATTTAATGGGAATCTATGACGAGTAAATCTGCACACAAACACTTCTATAAGACCCTCCAATCCCTCCACACTATACGCACGCGTGCGCGTATCACACACACAAACATAGTTGCAGGCCATGAACACACACACACACACACACACACACACACACCACACACACACACACACACACACACACACACACACACACACACACACACACACACACACACACACACACACAGAAGAAAAGGGACTTGTCTTCTTTGACGGTGCAGTGCTTGGGCGGCTGTGGCTCAGGAGATAGAGCAGGTCACCAAGCGATCCGTGGGTCAGCGGTTCGAATCCCGGCTCCTCCTCCTGTCCACATGTCGAAGTGTCCTTGGGCAAGACACTGAACCCCACCTTGCCTCCAGTGGCTGCCACTGTTGGTGTGTGAATGTGGGAGGTGAGGACGCTGCGGTGTCGACTGTTCGCCGCTTCACCTCCCAATGTATGAATGAATGGAGGACCTTTGTGAAGCGTTTGGAGTAGGCATAGAAAAGCGCTATATCCATTATTATTATTATTGTCAATATTTTGTCCATATAACTCATGCAAGTGACATCCACTAACTGATCCTTCTACACACCCTGACACCTTTCACTCATTGTTTTCACCCTCTCTCTCTCTCTCTCTCTGATTCAGACCCCGGACCGCCCGCTGGCATCAAAGCTGTGCCCTCCTCCGCCAGCAGCGTGGTGGTGTCCTGGCTCCCCCCGCACAAACCAAATGGAATCATCCGCAAATACACCATCTACTGCTCCAGTCCTGGGTCAGGCCAACCGGTGAGTTACCAGGGGGTTGGTCACATCGCTCGCTCTGCGATGTGACCACAAATCAGTGTCACTCAAGATAATTCCAAACCTTTGCCTTGATTATGATTAACAAAGAGCAATAGATATATACAGTATATATAGCAGATCTACACTACAACGTGCCACACTGCGAGTTGTGAGCTTGAAGATTGTCTATTTTAGCTATTGTAGTACGCCAGGTATGATACAGAGTTACATGGTTAATCAGACCAATTGATTTAGTCAATTATATTAAAAAAAAACAACAGTCATATACTATTTGTTTTGTGTCGATTCGTTGGTATACTTGCTTTGGACATACAAGGTTTCTACCCGATATTAACGATACATTTTTGGTTCAGATGGCTATAGTCCTTCACGGTTATAGAGGGCAGGGATGAACAGTCTGGTTATAGAGAGATGAACAGTCCTGGTTATAGAGAGATGAACAGTCTGGTTATAGAGAGATGAACAGTCTGGTTATAGAGAGATGAACAGTCTGGTTATAGAGAGATGAACAGTCTGGTTATAGAGGCATGAACAGTCTGGTTATAGAGAGATGAACAGTCTGGTTATAGAGAGATGAACAGTCCTGGTTATAGAGAGATGAACAGTCCTGGTTATAGAGAGATGAACAGTCTGGTTATAGAGGGATGAACAGTCTGGTTATAGAGAGATGAACAGTCTGGTTATAGAGAGATGAACAGTCTGGTTATAGAGAGATGAACAGTCTGGTTATAGAGAGATGAACAGTCCTGGTTATAGAGAGATGAACAGTCCTGGTTATAGAGAGATGAACAGTCTGGTTATAGAGAGATGAACAGTCTGGTTATAGAGGGATGAACAGTCTGGTTATAGAGGCTCATAAACGACGCTTCATGGTTGTGAAAGGGTGGCCAGCTTGTTTTTCTCTTCTTTTTTTTGTTACGCATCGCGTTGTCGCATTTTATCTGACACGATAAGAATAGCACTTTGATTTGATTTGGATCTCTCTCTCTCTCTCTCTCTCTCTCTCTCTCTCTCTCTCTCTCTCTCTCTCTCTCTCTCTCTCTCTCTCTCTCTCTCTCTCTCTCTCTCTCTCTCTGTGTGTGTGTGTGTGGTCTAGTGCTGCAGTCTCAGCAGGATGTGTGTGTGTGTGTGTGTGTGTGTGTGTGTGTGTGTGTGTGTGTGTGTGTGTGTGTGTGTGTGTGTGTGTGTGTGTGTGTGTGTGTGTGTGTGTGTGTGTGTGTGTGTGTGTGTGTGTTAAATGAGCCCTCTCTCATACTGCAGTGTGTGTGCGTGCAAGCTTTACCCTCCAGCTTCATTTGCATATCTGCGTCTCATCACGTTGCCAGGACAACCTCATCTGTTCATCAACGCGGGGAGAAAACAAGCAATGAACACGCACGCACGCGCGCATGCACGCACGCACGCACGCACACACACGCGCTATAATACACCACATAAATGTACATGCACTCAGTTTTCCTCATTCACAAATTACACCTCTCTCTCTCTCTCTCTCTCTCTCTCTCTCTCTCCATAGCCCCCATGTAGAGAGAGGGATGATTACTATGTAAATGAGTACGACCAGAGAGAAGAGGTGTGTGTGTGTGTGTGTGTGTGGGGGGGGGGGGGGGGTACTTTTGTTCCTCTTTTCATTATCTCGCCCTATCGTTCCCCGGATCGCTGCTATCTCCACGCCGGAGGAATATTTTAATATCCGTTACAGCAAAACACACCATGTAAGCCCCCCCCCCACACACACACACACACACACACACACACACACACCCCTCCATCTACTCCTCCCATCGGCCGCCCATCCGTCCGCCACACACACTGATAAAAATATGCCACCCCATTTATTTAAAAGAATCAATGAATTTAATTGAGTCAAAAAGGTACTTTTATTAAACAAGACTAGTTCTTGTATAAAATACGCAATCCAGTCAATTCAATAGTCTACATTTTCCAGTAAAATCTACAAGATATGTCCAGTAAAATCGACAAGATATGTCCAGTAAAATCTACAAGATATATCCAGTAAAATGTACTGGATCGACAAGATATGTCCAGTAAAATCTACAAGATATGTCCAGTAAAATCTACAAGATATGTCCAGTAAAATCTACAAGATATGTCCAGTAAAATCTACTGGATCTACAAGATATGTCCAGTAAAATTTACTGGACATAACTTGTAGATTTTACTGGACATTATCTTGTAGATTTTACTGGACATATCTTGTAGATTTTACTGGACATAGGACGTATCTTGTAGATTTTACTGGATATATCTTGTAGATTTTACTGGAAAATGTAGACTATTGAATTGAATGGATTACGTATTTTATACAAGAACTAGTCTTGTTTAATAAAAGTACGTTTTTGACTCAATTAAATTCATTGATTTTTTTAAATAAACTGGGGTGGAATTTTTATATATATAAAAATGCCACCCCATTTATTAAAAAAAGATCAATGAGTATTTTCAGTTTGTAATCAGAAGTTATACAACTTCTGATTACAAACTGAAAATACTCAAACAAATGTTTGTATTGTCCTATGACCACCATGTTCTTTTCTGTACAACTTCTGATTATAAACTGAAAATACTCAAACATAAATGTTTGTCTTGTCCTATGAACACCACCAGCAAGAGTCAAATGGCATCAGGTATAATAAAAAACAATTTATTGTTTTATTCCTCAAATTGGAACATATAACCTTCATGGATGTACAGTTTTTTAAAACAAAATTATATCAGTGCATAAAAACAAAGTAAATGCAGCCACAATATGATAGCTTCGTGGGCAGTGGAACCATTGGACCCACAGTGTTCTATTGCCCTGTGGGCAGTGGAACCCATTGGACCCACAGTGTACTGTGGTTCTCTATGGCCCTGTGGGCAGTGGAACCCATTGGACCCACAGTGTACTGTGGTTCTCTATGGCTCTGTGGGCAGTGGACCCACAGTGTACTGTGGTTCTCTGTGGGCAGTGGACCCAGTGTACTGTGGTTCTCTATGGCCCTGTGGGCAGTGGACCCACAGTGTACTGTGGTTCTCTATGGCCCTGTGGGCAGTGGAACCATTGGACCCACAGTGTACTGTGGTTCTCTATGGCTCTGTGGGCAGTGGACCCACAGTGTACTGTGGTTCTCTATGGCCCTGTGGGCAGTGGACCCATTGGACCCACAGTGTACTGTGGTTCTCTATGGCTCTGTGGGCAGTGGACCCACAGTGTACTGTGGTTCTCTATGGCTGTGGGCAGTGGACGCACAGTGTACTGTGGTTCTCTATGGCCCTGTGGGCAGTGGACCCACAGTGTACTGTGGTTCTCTATGGCCCTGTGGGCAGTGGACCCATAGTGTACTGTGGTTCTCTATGGCCCTGTGGGCAGTGGACCCAGTGTACTGTGGTTCTCTATGGCCCTGTGGGCAGTGGACCCATAGTGTACTGTGGTTCTCTATGGCCCTGTGGGCAGTGGACCCATAGTGTACTGTGGTTCTCTATGGCTCTGTTGGCAGTGCACGGAAACCATTGGACCCACAGTGTACTGTGGTTCTCTATGGCAGTGGAAACCATTGGACCCACAGTGTACTGTGGTTCTCTATGGCCCTGTGGGCAGTGGACCCATTGGACCCACAGTGTACTGTGGTTCTCTATGGCTCTGTGGGCAGTGGACCCACAGTGTACTGTGGTTCTCTATGGCCCTGTGGGCAGTGGACCCACAGTGTACTGTGGTTCTCTATGGCCCTGTGGGCAGTGGACCCATTGGACCCACAGTGTACTGTGGTTCTCTATGGCCCTGTGGGCAGTGGACCCAGTGTACTGTGGTTCTCTATGGCCCTGTGGGCAGTGGACCCACAGTGTACTGTGGTTCTCTATGGCTCTGTTGGCAGTGCATGGAACCCATTGGACCCACAGTGTACTGTGGTTCTCTATGGCAGTGGAAACCATTGGACCCACAGTGTACTGTGGTTCTCTATGGCCCTGTGGGCAGTGGACCCATTGGACCCACAGTGTACTGTGGTTCTCTATGGCTCTGTGGGCAGTGGACCCACAGTGTACTGTGGTTCTCTATGGCCCTGTGGGCAGTGGACCCACAGTGTACTGTGGTTCTCTATGGCCCTGTGGGCAGTGGACCCACAGGACCCACAGTGTACTGTGGTTCTCTATGGCCCTGTGGGCAGTGGACCCAGTGTACTGTGGTTCTCTATGGCCCTGTGGGCAGTGGACCCATTGGACCCACAGTGTACTGTGGTTCTCTATGGCTCTGTTGGCAGTGCACGGAACCCATTGGACCCACAGTGTACTGTGGTTCTCTATGGCTCTGTGGGCAGTGGAACCACAGTGTACTGTGGTTCTCTATGGCAGTGGAAACCATTGGACCCACAGTGTACTGTGGTTCTCTATGGCTCTGTGGGCAGTGGACCCACAGTGTACTGTGGTTCTCTATGGCTGTGGAAACCATTGGACCCACAGTGTAATGTGGTTCTCTATGGCTCTGTGGGCCCCATTGGACCCACAGCGTTTGGCTTTTCTTAACAAAATTATCAGTGCATAACAAAAACACAAAGAAACATAATTGTATTTGTTCAAATATAGAGTCCATTAACACATTGGCAGTGGACATGTGTCTATCAGAGGTAATGATTAGGCCATGACCTTTAGAACATACTTAACATACGTAAATAATTTGTATTAGTACCCCTGAGGGCTATAGCCTCATTGAAAACGTTAGGCCATAATGGTATCCCTGATGTTGCAAATACTTGCACCTACCTGATGGGCCTGATGTATGCATTGGACCTTCCCTACCCCAAGCCTTTGAAGTACACTTTTGAGGCGTTTCAGAAAATATTTCTTGAGCTGGACGCAAGCACCAAAATGTCTTCCAAAGTATTTGGTTTGAATTAAAGTTTAAAGTACTAATCTTTTCATGGAGGCCAACCCTCAGGGCTACTTCTAAAAACAATTAAAAGTATGTTCTAAAAGTCATTGGCCTAATGTGTTCGTGGATGATAGCCCTCATGACTGTCTAAAAAATATTTGTTTGTGTTCTAAAGGTCATTATGGCCTAGGGTGCAGTACTTAGTTCAGACTAGTCATTGGTCAGACAAACGACAACCTAGGACTAATGCCCCGTCGGAATTACTTGCGGATCCCCTGGCCGTTCTGTCGAGACCACCACCTCTGCTGTACTCGAAGATGCTCAGGACACTAGAAGAGATGGCCTCTTGTACAGCTGCATCATCGTCATCAAATACCTGGGGAAAACAGAGACAGTGAGAATATGCTAAAACAAAAAGCCCAGTTTTGCTTTGACAGCAGCTGTAATCTCATTTGTATTGTTGTGTCCAGTGTCTCACACCTTCCTCCAACATTAATACTATGGTGAGTATACCAGTTACTAGTAGTTGTGTCACTGTGGGCAGGTGCCAAGTCTCGCTAGAAAAGCAAATCAGCATCTCCATAAAGCGTGTCAACAACACATCTCATGGTAGATGGCTGTATTGACTCTGGACTTGATAAAACACAGTGGACCGACACCAGCAGATGATATGGCATCCAAAATCATCACCGACAGTGAAAACCTCACAATCTACCAGGACATTTTAGAACATGTGCCAAAACTACTAGTATTTGGTATAGCCTGCTGACCATGATATTACTTAACTGACCAGCCAACTGACCATCCATTGATCCCACCAAGCCATCAGATAGGCTCTATAGAGGGTATGCACATGCATAAAGTAAATGGCAGATTGAGTGGCAAAGTGAGTGATGAAGTGAATTTAAAGTCGTTTAAAGTAATTTAATGCAATCAAATAGGACTTTTCCGTTTGGATGTATGTGTCAAGGCCAGAAAGTAGTTTTGTGCCACTCAGTAGGCATTCCCGCATAACTCCCGGGTATGATGATGTCACACCCTATATTGTAGATGGCAAAATCCTGTCTCATATAGAGCACCGAAGTCCTGACGTCACTGTCAGTAGAGGGCGTCAGTCCACAGGTTCATGTACTTTTTATTTGCATCACCCCGGCCTTTTCACTCATATGGATATGAAGCATCGACTGAAGGTGGAAATGTACAAATATACCCAAAGAGTAACAAAATAAGCGTTAGAAACGAGTCAAACAACCCAGAGACTACATTTCTGGGTAGGCGGGTGGCTGCATCTGCCCGTCGCACAACAGAAACTGAATGTCAATTATGTTTATTTTTATTTTATTGATATTTAATGTTTCGTGGTTAGTACGAGTCGAGTCACCACCAGCTGAGCTTACGTCAACGAGGAATCTCAGGAACGCAATGTGTTGACAGCTGGGCGTGACGTATATTAGCAGCGGCATTGCCTTCATATGTAGTTTCAAGGCTTTTGCGGCCACATTAATTCCATTTTCTCCAGAAACTGGCTGTATCAAATATGAATGGACATCATTAACGACGCACAGCCACTCCGCTGACAGAAAGGCCGGGGTGGTCGGTTTATTTTTCAAACACAGTTCTTATATGAAGCGACCTAAAATAGCCCTATGGAGATTTCAATGCAAATAAAAAAAAAAAATCACACCCGTGTGAACCGAGTGGTGTAAGGTCTTATATAGCCTGTCTGACGTAATGAAATCATGTCTGACGTAATGAAATCACAACCATGCTCATTTTTTCTGCACAGACTAACAAAGCCAGTTGTAGGAGTGGTTTACACCACTCAATGAAATCACACCCGGGTGAACAGGTTGAACATGGCAACCATGCTCATTTTTTCTGCACAGACTAACAAAGCCAGTTGTAGGAGTGGTTTACACCACTCAAAAAAAAATACATGAACCTGTGTGTTGGTGCCCTCTACTGAAAGTGACATCAGACTTCGGTGCTCTATAGGCTAGGTCTTTTAGCAAGAAGTTTAGAACAGAGGTAGATTTTCTTTACCTTGTAATCCTTGATCAACTCCTCCGTATTTTCCCCAAGCAAGACAATGAGGACTCTGGTGACAGCTTCTCTACAGGACTCAATGCTGTGGTCCTACAAACACATGAAATGACATTGTACAGTACAGACATCAGAATGCAGAAGTGCATCAAACTAACCACTACACAACATATTGGGAGTCAAGCAAAACAAATGAGCTTGTAGATTGGCTATTTTTGGGGTTGAAGGAAGCTCAAAAGAAAATGAGAACATTGCGTGTTATGTGAAGGTCTTTACCTGTGCGACAGCTGCAACTTGCTTCTGTGGCTTGGTGCAGGTGACCACTCCAGGCTTCAGTGGACGTCAGCTGGCTGGGTGGGTGGGGGGGGGGGGGGGGGTCGGTCAGCCTGAAATCACAGTAAAAACAGTTAGTGAAACCTCATGACTACTGCGTGTGTGCGTGTGCGAACTAGCAGTTTTAACTGGAATGTGTGCGATTGACTCTCTACTATGCTTTATTTTAAAAATCTGTTTGGAAAATAGCTGATCTACAAGCTTGTACTGTACATTGGCTATTTTAGCCAATCTAGGACCCGAGTTCAAAAGAATATGCGAACATTGTGTGTTTTGTGAAGGTCATACCTGTGTGACTTGGTGATGGTGACCACTCCAGTCCAGGCTGCAGTGGACTCCACTCCAGTCAGCTAGCTGGGTGAGTGGGTGGGTCAGCCTGAAATCACAGTAAAAACAGTTAGTGAAACCTCATGACTACTGCGTGCGTGCGTGTGCGAACTAGCAGTTTTAACTGGAATGTGTGCGATTGACTCTACTATACTTTATTTTAAAAATCTGTTTGGAAAATAGCTGATCTACAAGCTTGTACTGTACAT
The DNA here is from genome assembly GCF_951216825.1 of Electrona antarctica. Taxonomy (NCBI): domain Eukaryota; kingdom Metazoa; phylum Chordata; class Actinopteri; order Myctophiformes; family Myctophidae; genus Electrona; species Electrona antarctica. Next base: position 10,770,700 of record NC_136792.1, on the reverse strand, counting down.
TGGCTATTTTAGCCAATCTAGGACCCGAGTTCAAAAGAATATGAGAACATTGTGTGTTTTGTGAAGGTCATACCTGTGTGACTTGGTGATGGTGACCAATCCAGTCCTGGCTGCAGTGGACTCCACTCCAGTCAGCTAGCTGGGTGGGTGGGTGGGTCAGCCTGAAATCACAGTAAAAACAGTTAGTGAAACCTCATGACTACTGCGTGCGTGCGTGTGCGAACTAGCAGTTTTAACTGGAATGTGTGCGATTGACTCTCTACTATACTATACTATACACCGTTTGCCGGCCACTGCTACAGAGCTGACATTGAGGTTATATCTTCCCTTCTTCTCTGGAGTCCTGCCTCAAAGCAGACCAGAGGTAGAAAACGGTCGTTCCCTGATGTCATCGCTAGGGACACATCAGTAAGCAGGAACTGGGGATGGCAATGAAGAAACGGGAAGTCTGGCATGGCATTGTGAAATCCATGATCTCGACCGCGGTGGAAAAATGATGAATGATGATGATGATGATATTGAAATAGCCAATGTGTAGGGTTAAATTGGTTAAACTGTTAGAAGGAATACTTCAAGCATAGAAGTCAGGCAAAACAAACAAGATTGTAGATTGGCTATTTTAGCCAATCTAGGACCAGAGTTCAAAAGAATATGAGAACATTGTGCGTTTTGTGAAGGTCATACCTGTGTGACTTGGTGATGGTGACCACTCCAGTCCAGGCTGCAGTGGACTCCACTCCAGTCAGCTAGCTGGGTGGGTGGGTGGGTGGGTCAGCCTGAAATCACAGTAAAAACAGTTAGTGAAACCTCATGACTACTGCGTGCGTGCGTGTGCGAACTAGCAGTTTTAACTGGAATGTGTGCGATTGACTCTCTACTATACTTTATTTTAAAAATCTGTTTGGAAAATAGCTGATCTACAAGCTTGTACTGTACATTGGCTATTTTAGCCAATCTAGGACCAGAGTTCAAAAGAATATGAGAACATTGTGCGTTTTGTGAAGGTCATACCTGTGAGACTTAGTGATGGTGACCACTCCAGTCCAGGCTGCGGTGGGTCGGTCGGTCAAGAAGACTGAAATCACAGTTAAAAACATAGTTGCTGCCGGTCACAGTGTCCGGAATGATTATAATTTATCAGACATGTGATAAAAACAGACATATCTTTGAATGCATGAATCACAAGCAAGGTACATAAAATGTGGCTACATTTAATGTAGCCAAATAAGCAGTAACATTATATTTGGGGGAGGTGAGCTTCACACACACCTGCAAAATGTGGACCCTTTCTCCCCACCCTCACTGAGGCACAACACAAACACATGAAGACATGAAGCTTCAGCTGACACAAAACCCCACCACGCTGTTTGTCCAAAACACACAATTGATCTGATTCGCGCCCGGTGTGTGGAGACCTTTAAAGGTGGTTGTATATTGGACGCGTTTTTCGGGAAACTGATGGAGAAACTACGTTAGAAATCCGAAAATCGCGCCCGGTGTGTGGGGACCTCTCCCACCGACATCATGTGTTCATTTATCTTCAGCCATACAGACTCCATTTGACACAAATCAACGTACACCACTGCTAGCCTGTTTGTCCAAAACACACCATCTTCTCTCCACGTTTCTACTTGTCCTAATACAATGACAGCTCACAAGTGTGTGTGTCGGGGGACAGGCCGGGTACTCGCGTTGGCTCCCCCCCGGCCGTTCAATTTGAGGAGGTGTTGGCCATGGACGGTATAGATATACACTACAGTATGAGCACATTCATCAAAAACACACAACTATTAAACTATGAATAGGGCTTAAACATTTAATCATCCAAAGTCGGATTGTATTTTCACACGTAACGCGTCCATTAAAATGTCAATCCGCTGCATCGGTCATGCGGGAAGTTGGGACTGTAATGTATGCGACTGTCCAAGGCTGCAGTCAAGATGAAACGTAGTTTCATGAAAGTTGTGAAACCAAATGAGTTGTTTCACAGCCCTCTTTCTAATTTAAACACCAAATACACAACAACATGCATTGGTATCAAAAACAACCAGCCACTGACGCGAAAATAAAACCGTCACACGTGTGTCTGCTTAGATGTGTGCTGTACAGCAGCAAACACTCCGTTTTTCACTACTCCAAACAAAACATAATGTAAACACTTGCTAAATTGAACCTTAATCAAATGCTCGGCTAATATTATTCTTACCTTAACCGTGGAAAAACAGTGAAGTGATGCAGGTGCGGTGAAGAAGTTTGTGAGCAGGTGCGCGGTGAAATGGCGTCTGACGTCAGGTCTTCTTGAAGGGGCAAAAGTTATTGAAGGGGCGTGTCCATGTTTCCAAGCCATAATGCTGTATATTTTACTGAATTCTGACCATTTTGTGTGGGTACAGAACAACATTGGTTGGAATTAAGTAAATAAATCCATTTGAGAAATACATGCACACGTTCTTGTATTGTTAACAAGAGATGATTCTCGAAAAAAGTGACATATTCTTGTACACAAAAAACTTAAATGTGTCTTGTTAATCATAACCGATTTAATCATGTTACATTTACTGTTCCTAATAACCATTTGCCCGTAAATTTTAATGCATTTTGACCATTGTGTGTGGGTACAGAACAATATTGGTTGGAATTAAGTTAATAAATCCATTGGATAAATAAATGCACACTTTCTTGTATTTTTAACAAGAGATGATAATCGAAATACTTGACATATTCTTGTAAACGAACATACTTAAATGTGGCTTGTTAATCATAACTGATTGAATCATGTTACATATACTGTTTGTCCGATGGACTTTTATCAGTGCATACATACACACACACACACACACACACACACACACACACACACACACACACACACACACACACACACACACACACACACACACACACACACACATACATACATACATACATACATACATACATACATACATACATACATACATACATAATACTGTACGCATACACCCACCCTCTTGTGTATATTTTAACATGTTCGGAATAAATAAATACATGAAATGAAAAAACCCATCTGTCTGCTTACACCTGAGATTATGGCTCCTAATGGTAAGTGTGTAGATGCGCGCTATGTGGGGAAGGAGGGAAGGGGATGCGGGATTTAGACGAAAAGAAACAAAATGGTGGTGATGAGTAGATAATAGATGCGCTGACAGATAGAGAGAGACGGCTTGAAGTGGACCCATGCACTGATGATGGGAAAATTATCCCATTCAGGACGGGAACCCCTTTTGGTGTTTTAACCCATTTTGACCTGAGATCAGATTCTAAAAATGTCTTCTACATCCTGACAGTTTTCTGAAAAAGCTATGTTTCTATGTCAGTGGTTCTTCGATTTTTCAAAAATAGCAGACCTACAAGCTCGTAGCGCGCCACTCGGTCTGCTATTTTTCAATAGCTAAAGCATAACATAATATGCTTAAAACACCAAAAGGGGTTCCCGCCCAGAATGGATTAAGCATTATGTAATACTGTAGATATTTGAAAAATATCTACAGATTTTGGAAAAATCGTGAAAATGTGGCGCAAATCTTTGAATAATATAATATTCTTGCAGAGCGAACTTTTTTAACTCAAATCTTTGCTTCTGTGGCGTCCCTGGAACAACATATTTTCAAATGGGGGGGGGGGGGGGGCCGCGGCCAAATACAGATCATTCTGGGTGTCCCCCTGACATGAAAAAGGTTGAGCACCACTGACAGAAACATAGGTTTTTCAGAAAACTGTTAGGATTTAGAAGCATTACTTTTTTTTTTAATCGGCCTCAGGTCGAAATGGGTTAACAAAGCTACTCGTTATTTTGTTGTATACAGATGTACAGTATGTTGATATAGTACAGCACAGTATACTGGAGATGAGAGGAATTGGCCAAGAAAAAAAAAGAGGAAAAGAAAAAAGCTGCTTTTGGCAGGAAGAACGGGGCAGCGAGGAGACATGGAGGAGGAGGTGGAGACAGAAACGCGGCGAGAAGGGAGAACGGAGTGAGACAAGAGGAATGGGCGAAGCAGCGAGAGGGAATATTAATATAGAATAATACACAGGGAAAGACCCCGCTGGAATGCTCCTGACTGCCTGCCTGCTCATAAATGTGAAAATCAACATGAATACCCCCAATGTCATTTTCCCAGAATAAACCGTTCTGCAGGCTGACACACACACGCACGCACAATCGCACATACACACGCACGCACGCGCGCGCACACACACACACACACACACACACACACACACACACGCACGCACGCACGCACGCACGCACGCACGCACGCACGCGCACACACACACACACACGCACACACACAGTGAAAATCTCTCCGACTCTTCGCACCCTTATGGGTCCATTTGGTTCCACGTATGCACTCTCTGAGTTACAGATGCCTATTTGTGCCTGTTTGTACACGTTCTTACTTATAAGTGAGTTGTGCGCGGGAGAGCCACACTCTTTTTACGTGTGCACGCTGCTCTGCTCACGTGCATCCCGAACGTTCATCTGATTTACCAAGGGGGGTATATAACGTGTGTGTGTGTGTGTAACAGGTTGTGGCTGGGTATAGATGACTGATTGAACCCTACAAACCCTCCTGCGCACTCAGATCAGCCAACGCAGGGAAGCTGGAAGTACCCTCACTAAAAACGCCGGGACAACGCTCCACACGTCCCAAACTCTTCTCCCTTCTGGCTCCAAAACTGTGGAATGCACTTCCTGTTGCAGTCAGAACTGCAGCATCACTCCCAATCTTCCGCCACAGTCTGAAAACCCACCTTTTCAGACTCCATCATGGCCCATAGCACTTACCCTACCCCCTTAGATAGCATCTTTGTAGACTTAGATAGCATTTGATACAGACTTTTAGCATGTTATGTAGACAGCACTATAATTGCATTGTATGTAGTCATAGCACGTCATAGTACATATGTATAGCTTAGTATAGCATATATGTATAGTTTATATGTATAGTTTCATTATATAGATATTCCACTGTTACGTTCTTAGCTTACGCATGTTTCATGATAAATGCTTTTTATATATGTGATGTATTCCCATGCTTTTTGTTCTTGCTTAATGTAAGTCGCTCTGAATTAAGAGCGTCTGCTAAATGCCTAAATTGTAAATTGTCCTTGATGAGATGGTGAGCTTTAACTATACGCACCATTTCTCATACAGCGTCTGTGGTGAAGGGGATACCACCTCCCATTATGTGCTCTGTTGGCTGTGGTGAAGGGGATACCACCTCCCATCATGTGCTCTGTTGGCTGTGGTGAAGGGGATACCACCTCCCATGATGTGCTCTGTAGGCTGTGGTGAAGGGGATACCACCTCCCATTATGTGCTCTGTTGGCTGTGGTGAAGGGGATACCACCTCCCATTATGTGCTCTGTTGGCTGTGGTGAAGGGGATACCACCTCCCATTATGTGCTCTGTTGACTGTGGTGAAGGGGATACCACCTCCCATTATGTGCTCTGTTGACTGTGGTGAAGGGGATACCACCTCCCATCATGTGCTCTGTTGGCTGTGGTGAAGGGGATACCACCTCCCATCATGTGCTCTGTTGGCTGTGGTGAAGGGGATACCACCTCCCATTATGTGCTCTGTTGGCTGTGGTGAAGGGGATACCACCTCCCATTATGTGCTCTGTTGGCTGTGGTGAAGGGGATACCACCTCCCATCATGTGCTCTGTTGGCTGTGGTGAAGGGGATACCACCTCCCATTATGTGCTCTGTTGGCTGTGGTGAAGGGGATACCACCTCCCATTATGTGCTCTGTAGGCTGTGGTGAAGGGGATACCACCTCCCATTATGTGCTCGGTTGGCTGTGGTGAAGGGGATACCACCTCCCATTATGTGCTCTGTTGGCTGTGGTGAAGGGGATACCACCTCCCATTATGTGCTCTGTTGGCTGTGGTGAAGGGGAGACCACCTCCCATTATGTGCTTTGTTGGCTGTGGTGAAGGGGATACCACCTCCCATTATGTGCTCTGTTGGCTGTGGTGAAGGGGATACCACCTCCCATTATGTGCCACCACCCACTTGTAGGTTTTTCCATCCGTGAGTGATCAGTGTTGATTTCGTCGACTAATACTAAGACGAAAAATATTCGTGGACTACCTTTTTTCACGGACAAAAACTAAATGACTTGGAAACTAAATGGAAACTAGAAAGCAGTTCCAGCAGAAACTGCGTGGGCTCGCCAAAAAACGCAATGTATATAATATAGGCTGTAGCATGTTGTTAACAAAAGTTATAGCTGTATAAAGGCCAGCCAATAGGAACACAGATGGGCGGGGCTTAAGCAATTACAGCGTGCTCCTATTGGTGGTCTAAGTCCATGGAGCAAATTTCAAGACTGTAGCATGTTGTAAACAAAAGTTATAGCTGTATAAAGGCCAGCCAATAGGAATACAGAGGGGCAGGGCTTACGCAATTAAGGCATTACAGCTTGTTCCTCTTGATGGTCTACGTCCATGTACCAAATTTTGAGGCTGTAGCATGTTGTAAACAAAAGTTAGAGCTGTGTAAAGGCCAGCCAATAGGAAGACAGAGGGGCGGGGATTAAGCAATTAAGCAATTACAGCGTGCTCCTATTGGTGGTCTAAGTCCATGGAGCAAGTTTCAAGACTGTAGCATGCTGCAAACAAAAGTTATAGCTGTGTAAAGGCCAGCTAATAGGAAGACATAGGGGGGCGGGGCTTAAGCAATTAAGCAAGTACAGCTCGTTCCTATTGGTGGTCTACATCTATGGACCAAATATAGAGTCTGTAGCATGTTGCAAACCAAAGTTATTAGCTGTGTAAAGGCGTGTGTGTGTGTGTGTGTGTGTGTGTGTGTGTGTGTGTGTGTGTGTGTGTGTGTGTGTGTGTGTGTGTGTGTGTGTGTGTGTGTGTGTGCGTGTGCGTGTGTGTGTAGAGCCTAATTGCACAAATAGCAGATCTACAAGCTCACAAGGTTTTGCAGAGCAACTCATTGAGATCTTGTAACACTAATGTCAGCCCTGTAATTAGGCCCTTATATGTCTCAGCTGTGCGAGAGTAAAACGTTGCCAGCACTATGACTGGGAGATTTCAATGGGCCTCAATGGGAAAGACCTATGCCCGAACAAATTGCTCTATCGCAAAAAGTAAAAGTCGAATGCAATGTTTTTTTTCCCGCTGTGAGTGGCCTGAGACATTGGGGAGGCATACTATGGTCCGACGGAGCATTGGTTCGATATGCGTCCGCACCTCGGACTAGCGCCTGCTCCCGTGCTTGCGGTTATGGTTAGGTTAGGGGTTAGGGGTATCGGATCAATGAATCGTCGGACCAAACACATGTACCCGAGACATTGAGGTACAACATCTCCTCTCCTCTCCTCTCCTCTCCCCTGGTGCCTGTATAGACCCCATCAGTGTGTGATTGTGCTTGATATTCCTGACCGACTGATCACTCTGTCTCCTCTTGTCTCTCTCAGTCTCATCTCTTCGTCTGCTGTGTCTGGGGGGGGGGGGGGGGGGGAATCCAAGACGAGCGCACAAGGAACACTTGATTTGGTGCACGTGACAACCTATTTTGTCGGCGAACTTCACAAACCTCAAGGCCTTGCAAGACGGCGTGCCTGCCTTGTTCCCTAATTGTTCTCTCTTTTTTAAATCCTGACCGTAGTTATTTCTAAACGTTTGTTTTTGTGGCTTTCGCCTTTATTTTATATATATATATATATATATATATATATATATAGAGGGATAGACAGTAGGCTGACATTAAATGGGGAGAGAGATGGGGGGGGGGGGGGGTGACATGCAGTAAAGGCCGTCGGGATCGGGAGTCGAACCCGCGGCACACTTGCCAGCCAAGGTGCCTGGACCGCTGAACTACAGCCCAGGCCCCGACCTTATAGTTAACGTCTTGCATTTGCTGCAAACCCTTGCACATACGCAGGACGTTGAGTGAAGCCAAACAAGCGCTCCCCCCAAAATTGTCAGAAGAATATAGCATACACCAGGGGTTCTCAACGTTTTTGGCCGGGGACCCCCGGAAATGCTTTGGCAATGTCTCGGGACCCCCGCCCCGCCCCCTCCCGACCCCCAATATAAATTGACTGCTACAGTAACCTTAACCCATTTTGGGCGGGAACCCCTTTTGGTGTTTTAAGCATTATAATTTAGCTATTGAAAAATAGCAGATCTACAAGCTTGTAGCGCGCCACCGAGTGGCGCGCTACAAGCTTGTAGGTCTGCTATTTTTGCAAAATCGTGAAAAAAAAAATATATATATATATATATTTTTTTTGGAAAATAATTTGGGGACCCCCTCAAATAATTTGGCGACCCCCCGAGGGGTCGCGACCCACGGGTTGAGAACCCCTGACTCCATCCATCAACTACACGTAGTGTGTACCCTTTGTCCTTCTCTCCCTCTCATTTACTCAAGTACTGTACTTAACCCATTTCTAAATGCCTTCTAAATACTGACAGTTTTCTGAAAAACCCATGTTTCTATGTCAGTCATTATCAAACATTTTCATGTCAAGGACCCCCACAAATATATGTAATTGGCTGCCGACGTACCCCATCTGAAAAGATTGGGTACGTTTGCCAGAAGCAAACATTTGAGTGATTCGCTCTGAAAGAATATATATTCAGAGATTTGCGACACATTTTCACGATTTAAAAAAAATAGCAGATCTACAAGCTTGTAGATCTGCTATTTTTCAATACCTAAAGTGTAACATAATGCTTAAAACACCAAAAGGGGTTCCCGTCCTGAATGGTTTAAGTAACATTCTACTCCACTACATCTCGGAGGCAAATATTGTAAAAATACTTTTACTCCACTACAATTATTTGAAAACTTGTACTATATATATATATATATATATAAATATACACACACACATTCCGGCCATTTGAAAATAACCGGTCTACAAGCAAGGACATTCTGCACAATGAGCACTTTCTGTATACTTTGATTACATTTTTGATTTACTGAAGTAAATGTTGAATCCGGACTTTTACCTGTAACAGAGTATACTTCTATCCGTATTGATACTTTTACTTAAGTAAAGAATGTGAGTACTTTTTCCGCCACTGTATATATGTCTATATATGTCTTTTCTTTTTTTCTTACAGAAATAAAATAGTTATCAGAACCAAGCACGGGTGCTTTTGATGAATCTATCATGGTTTAAATGGAGATTGAAGTTTCAACGGCTTTATGTATATTTACACCATACATGGGCAACTGGCGGCCCGAGGGCCACATGCGGCCCCCACCTTCACTTAATCTGGCCCTCAGGTTAATATCAAAATACTGATATGAAATTGGTTTCAGCTGTTACAATTCCACAACATGCAAACATGACCGGCTTTAATTACTTACAGTCTAAATTAGTAGCTCAATGCTCAACACAAGTATTTGAAATTACATAAAAATGTTAGTTTTCAGGATTCCAATTAAAAAATAACAAAAACATTTTCAAGATTTCAATTTGAATATAGCAAAAAAAATCACACCCGTGTGAACTGAGTGGTGTAAGGTTTTATATAGCATGATCAGCTGTGGTCTGACGTAATGTCTGACGTAATGAAATCACACAAAATATGTTAAGTAAAAAAAGCTATCATTTTTGATAAATGTATGTATCACACCCGGATGTGATTTCACAACTGGCTGTTTTTGCGCAGAGAAAATGACCACGGTTGCTACGGTCATCCAGTTCACCCGGGTGTGATTTAATTACGTCAGAAATTATTTTGAACATAGCAACCATGCTCATTTTTTTATGCACACAAAAGCCAGTTGTAGGAGTGGTTTACACCACTCAAAAAAGCCAGTTGTAGGAGTGGTTTACACCACTCAAAAAAGCCAGTTGTAGGAGTGGTTTACACCACTCAAAAATAGCAGATCTGCGACGCGTTTTGAGCTCGTAGATCTGCTATTTTTTGCTACGACAGCAATGTGGCCCTCTGGAGTGAGTGTGGAAATATAGTGGCCCTCTCCATCGTCAAAGTTGCCCCACACCTGATTTACACATTCCAGTTAATATACACTGTGCTCATAGTGAGGCCGCCCCGCCCCCATCTCTCCTCCTGTGTAACCTGCAGATGCCCAGCGAGTACGAGGCCAACCCGGAGCTGCTGTTCTACCGCATCACCCACCTGAACCACCGGCAGCAGTACCTCATCTGGTCCGCGGCCGTCACCACCGCGGGCCGCGGGAACGTCAGCGACAAGGTCACGGTGGAGCCTGCTGCCAAGGGTGAGAGAGAGAGAGAGAGAGAGAGAGAGAGAGAGAGAGAGAGAGACACAGAGAGACAGACAGACAGACAGACAGACAGACAGACAGACAGACAGACAGACAGACAGACAGACAGACAGACAGACAGACAGACAGACAGACAGACAGACAGACAGACAGACAGACAGACAGACAGACAGACAGACAGACAATGCACTGTAAAAGGCAGTGTGCTCCAGGCTGCCCCACTAAATACTTAATTCAACGTCAAACAGAAGATTACTAAAGTCGACTAAATCTACAGTTGATTTAGTCGAACAAAATGTGTTTAGGCGGGCCTTGATGCCGTCGTAATGACTGTTTTTTCACTTGCTGAAAATAGCCGATCTATACAAGCCCACAACGCGTCGCAGTTTTCATTTAGTTTCCATGTAGTTTTCGTCAGTGAAAAAAGGTAGTCGACGAACATTTTTCGTCTCAGTTTTAGTTGACGAAGACAACACTGATTCCTACACTACAGTAAGTGTTGTCCTATAGTGTACACTTACACACGTCTCTCTTTTCTATGTCTCCTCTATATCAGCTCCCGCTAAGATCCTGTCTTTCGGGGGCACAGTGACCACACCTTGGATGAAGGACGTCCGACTGCCCTGTAGCTCAGTGGGAGAAGCCACTCCCATCATCAAATGGACCAAAGACAGGTCAGAAGAACCACAACCCCGGACGCACTTAACCCATTTAGACCTGACATCGAAAAAAATGTCTTCTAAATCATCCCCCCCATGTGTGTTGTTTTTGGCAGCAAATTTCTATTTTAGTTTTAGTCATAGTCTCTTGAATAGTTTTCATTTAGTTTTAGTCACATTTTAGTCACGTGGAATGTTTTAGTGTTAGTCTAGTTTTAGTCGACTAAATATCATAAGATTTTAGTTTAAAGACTAAAATGCATTTTGGCGGGCCTAGATGCCGTCGTAATGACTGTTTACACTTACGCTGAAAATAGCTATCTACAAATAGCTATCTACAAGAGCTTGTAGATCTTCTATTTTCAGCATGTAACCAAGTGTGAATTCACTTATACTGGATCTCTTGTCCACTAGTCCCTTTCTAACATTTTAGCCTAGTTTTTATTTGTTGACAAAATCGTCAGTATATTATTAGTTTTAGTCATCATAGCGTAGTTTTAATTTAGTTTCCATTTAGTTTTCATCAGTGAAACATTTCATCGGCGAACATTTTTCGTCTTAGTTTTAGTCGACGAAAACAACACCGGTTCCTACCACCCAGGTAGGAATCAGACAAATTTTGTATGGCTCTGCATCCTGAATAAGTCTCACAACACCAGTGAGGAGGATTATACTCACAGGAGGTGGACAGACGAGGGCGACTGTGACAGCTTCCATGGAGTGGGCGAACGAATCACAAACATACTCACCCTCTGTCAGTGGAACGGCTTCAGGCTGTATACTTGTTGATCATAATATTACAGAGGGATGGTTTCACGAAGACTGGAACCACTCTACAGTGGGGTTCTGGTCTGGACCCCCCCCCCCAGGGGGCTCTTGCGGGGCAGTTTTACCATTTTTACCCTATTTTATACTTTACTATTTTTAAAAAATCATCAGGAATTCTAAAATCTAGACACATTTTTTTCTGCCTGGAACAAATGAACAAACACCCGCACACTGTCTTCAAATGCAGTGAACCCACTTTAATATGGAAACAGCAACGTTTCCCATGAAGATAGCCTGATGAAGGCCGCATAGGCCGAAACATTGCTGTTTCCCTATTAAAGTGGGTTCACTGCATTTGAAGACAGTGTGCGGGTGTTTGTTCCTTTTTCATTGTCGGGCACCGTACCCTCTCCTACGCACCTGTCGCCTGTAGGTGTGCAAAAGCTTTGCTTTTTATTGTTCCGCCTGGAACATAATATTTTCAGGTGGAAGGGGACGGGGAGGACTGTGGACTGTTGGAAGGGGACGGGGAGGACTGTGGACTGTTGGAAGGGGACGGGGAGGACTGTGGACTGTTGGGGGTCCTTGACATGAACATGTTTCAGAAACACTGAGCTACAGACATTATGGTGATGTTGCACGACGTGACATCCTATTACGGATATATTATGTCATGCTTTACTCCATTTGTTCACACTCAGGGCAGGCGTCGGACTGGGGGGAAAAGTGGGACACACCTACTAGGGCCCCAGGTTGTGGGGGGCCCCCAAAAGGATCACACATAAAAAAACACAAAAAAAAATGTGGGGGGAGGGGGGTCCACAGGGATTGCTTTTCCGAGGGTCCAGAATTTGGTGCTATACACACTAAACTTCCTCGAGCCACGCATTGACTCAAGGCAAGTTGTATCTGTATCAACAATGTAATCCAAAGTGCTTTGCTCAACACCAAGAGCATAAGACAAAAGAAATACATTATAAAAAGGCATTTGAATACAATTACATTATTATTAAACAGTTAAAAAAAATTAAGAGAACAATTAGAGAACAAAGTTACTGTATTGTGCAGCAAAATATTCACAAAGATAAAAGGCAGTGGCAAATAGTCTTCGGCTTTGATTCAGAAGATCTGAGAATGTTAGCAGACCTGCGGTTTTGTGGATGTTTTCCCCCTGATATGTGGTGGATGCATGAAAACAAAATGCTATGCTGCTAAAAGCTGTGAGCTGAGTAGATCGGCTGTGCAAAATCAGCCAATATACGATGCCATCAAGGCCTGCCAAAATAAATTGTATTTGACTAATTCAACTGTGGATGTAGTCGACTAAAATCTTATGATATTTAGTCAACTAAAACTGGACAAACACTAAAACATTTCAGTTGACTTAAAATGTGAATTGAAATTGTATTCAAAAGACTATAACTAAAACTAACTCAAAATCTCTCTCTCTCTCTCTCTCTCTCTCTCTCTCTCTCTCTCTCTCTCTCTCTCTCTCTCTCTCTCTCTCTCTTCTCTCTCTCTCTCTCTCTCTCTCTCTCTCTCTCTCTCTCCCCCTCTCTCTCTCAGTGAGGACACAGCCATCCCGTTGTCTCAGGATGGTCAGCGTCTCATCCTGGCAAATGGAACCCTGGTGCTGCGCGCGGTCAAGGCTGAAGACTCCGGCTACTACACGTGCACGGCCACCAACACACTGGGCTTTGACACCATCATAGTGAACCTCCTCGTGCAAGGTGAGTGGCGAGAGAATGTCAACAACAGCATGCGCAGGACTCAAAGCCAGACATTTTAGAGTTTTAATAGGGCTCCATTTTCGTCACCGCTAAACCCCTTATCCCTAAACTTCTTTGCCTTTTTTCTTTTACTATTTTGAAAAACATTTTTGAATAGTTCAACTAGCCAATCTACATTGACACGTTGTGAGCTTGTAGACTGGCCATTTTAACTATTCAAAAATGTTTTGCAAAATAGTAAAAAAGGCAAAGAAGTTTAGGGATAAGGGGTTTAGCGGTGACAAAAATGGAGCCCTATCACTCTCAATTTTACAATTTAAGGTCGACTTGAATACCACTCCATCTCAATCATTAGTCAACTTAAATTGAGATCAGTTTGGATTAAAGTTCAATTAACGATAATTCTAAATTGACCAACTCCGTTGTTTTGAAATATTGATCGATAAAGTATTAGGTTGTGGACTGGTTACCAGTGTGTGTGTGCGTGTGCGTGTGCGTGTGCGTGTGTGTCCCTGCAGTCCCTCCTGACCAGCCTCGTCTAACTGTCTCCACCACCTCCACCTCCTCCATCACCCTGGCCTGGATCCCGGGAGACAACGGAGGCAGCTCCATCAGAGGTATGAGCAACACTGACCATTATGGACCAGATATGGCTTTAAATTGTAAAAATGTATGGAATGCATTAAGGGCCTTGCAAACGGGGAGCGATAAAACGCGCCTATAGTACATTTTCAATGAGACATGCGTTTTTGCTCGGAGAAGTCGCGGTGCGACAACGCAAGCGTATTCACGTGAGCGCGGTCCCGTGCATTTGTTGCGCACGTGCTCGTTTCGTGCACACGCCCACGACTCACCAGACCTGGATTCTGTTTAGCTTCTTTTTTTACGCTTGCGTTGTTGCGCCCCTCTTCAACAGACCTGGAGGAGACCTGTCGTTGAACCAGGCAACAACGCCTGCGTTCCTCGCTTCACGTCTGCAAGGCCCTTTAGACTGCTAAAGAGGCGCTGATAAAGATCTGCGAACTGAACCAAAAAGAAACATTTTGGATTCACTTTTATTGATGCCTTGAGCTATCCAAGCGTCAATAAGAACATTGATTGTACTGTCATCCTTTAAGCCATTAATTGTTTCTCCTGTTCTTCTTTTCATGTGGCCTAACATATCATGGTTCATTCCTTTTGCTGATATGGATGAATTTCTCTATCCATCATCTTGTATTGTTTTTATTTGATTATTGAAATGCCACTGCTCCATGGAGTAGGCCAGGTGTAGCTAATCAGTTAAGGGCACACCTCAGTAATGGCCGCGCCCTGCAGGGCAGCCCTCTGTGGATTCATCTATAGGTCACCTTAGACCATGGGTAGGCAGCCTTTAAAATCAAAAGATACATTTTTGGCCCAATCTGTCTGGAGCCGCAAAATATGTTTTTTTCTAGTGCACCTGCTAGTGCACCTGATTGTCTGTTCTGTTGTTAACTGTACTGTTTGCTTCATACAATGATACACACCCCATTTTGACTTTAGGGGGCAATAAGAAGTCCTTTCTCCTCCAGTCTCTATAAGTATACAGAAAGAACATTGAGTTTCTCATAGTCCCAGTTGCCACCATTATATTTTGGGGTTAAGCTACATGATGTTCTCTGGGATAACAAATATTCAATCTACCTTCATTTCCATCCACCAGCTGTCTAAAAAAACAGGAAGAGACACCTGCTCTAGGCGGCATCTTGCCGCTTCTTCGCTCGCATAATGTGCCCACGCTCATAGCGCGAGCTCCGCATTCGCAGACTTTCAAATTGGACTGGACCTAAAAGTGCGTGTGCAGTGCTGCGGGCTCACGTACGCTATACGCGCACACGTGCCTTGAAAAGCCTTGGTAGGCAATAGACATCAGTATTAGCACTGCAGCAGGGCCTCTGCAGCCCAGTCTTTCTGAAGCAGAAGTGCAGAGGCATATTGAGACGACACAAAGTCACACAAACATTTCTCCGTGAGATTTGTATGAGAAGATGTGTATGTGCTCTTCTGTCGATAGCTCGACATTGATGTACCCGTCCTCTGGTCTTTATTTTGTTCTCCTTTGTTTCATTCCATAATATTAAACGTCCACTCAGTCAAAGACAAACAGAAACAGAGACAATGTAAACCAGGCTTGCTGGGTCTTTGGCAGTTTCACCCTGCTTAGTTTCAGCCCTTTATATCTGTGAGGGAGAAGGAGAGGAAAGAGGCTCTCTGAGTCTAGCTGAAAAGACCTCAACAGAGCTCGCTATCCAAAGGCAGCTGATTATGAAAACAGTCACCATATTGCACACCCTCATTTGCATAGATGCTCAGTCAGCGCCATCTCAGTCTGGGGGTTTGTGGGTAACTAATGGCGGCACAGATAAAGCACAGCCAACTCCACCTCCCATCTGGGTCCCGTGTAGCTGTAGTGAGGAGAAGCACAGCTCCACATCACCATCTGGTGGTGAGGAAGAGTTTCTATTAGTTTTTTTGTTCTGTTGAAAACATGTACTGTATACCAGGAGAAAAGAGAGACCAACTATAGGTGCTCAATGGAGTTTGAAAAGGTAGGCTGGTGCTTCTAGGATCAACGGGAATCACACTTGAAAAGAGAGGAGCGATCCGAGCACTAACAAAAAAACATCCAAGCACAGCCGTAATTCCGCAAAGTCAAGGTACCTTATTACAAAAAAGGTGAAAACGCATTTTAACCTTTTTTGTAATATAACCTTGACCTTAAAGGGATAGTTCAGATTTTTTTAACTTAAGCTGTATGAAATACAGTGGTTGCAACTGTATTAATTGATTGCCCGAGTCCCGTGGTGGGAGTTCTGCTCTGGTTTTGGTGAAATATTAAGTAGTTCCGGTCATTTTGTGGGGAGCACAGGGGGCCAAACAAGTAAATTAATCCACAAAACTAACTAATTTGTACTAATTTGTATTGTTGACCTATTTCTAAAATATTAGTGCAACTTTCCACCACGGGACTCGGGAAATCAATTAATACAGTTGCAACCACTATATTAATGGCAAGTATTTCATACAGCTTAAGTTAAAAAAAATCTGAACTATCCCTTTAAGCAAACATTTAAACACCAGCAATGGAGGAAAAAAAAGTGTGTCTTAAAAACCAGAAGGTTTATGGCTCGATACCCTGCTCCTCCTGGCTTTGTGTTGAATTGTCCTTGAACAAGACTTCTGATGAGCAGAATGGTGCCGCCTCCTATTAATGCAGACCATTTGCCATTTACTAAAGGTATCAATAGAAGGGGAAGACCATGTAAACTCTTCCAAAGCTTCAGGGCAATAATACTCATTTATTGATGCATTATTAATTACGGCGGTGCCGAACGTATGTACATCTATATGTTTTAGAACAGCATTAATCAGGCTATACAGAAAGCATGACAGACGTGTATAGTTCATATCAAGTTTATGAGCTTAAACATTGACGTGTGTGTGTGTGTGTGTGTGTGTGTGTGTGTGTGTGTGTGTGTGTGTGTGTGTGTGTGTGTGTGTGTGTGTGTGCGTGTGCGTGCATGCGTGCGTGCGTGCAGGCTTCGTGCTGCAGTATTCAGTGGACAACACCGAGGAGTGGAGGGACGTGTTCATCAGTTCGACCGAGCGGTCGTTCAAACTGGACAACCTGCGCTGTGGCACCTGGTACAAGGTCAAGCTGGCCGCCAAAAACAGCGTGGGCGCCGGACGCATCAGCGAGATCATCGAAGCCAAAACCCATGGACGAGGTAAGACATGCCTATATAAACACAGCTTCTCAAAGTGTGTTCCGGTTCCGGGGCCCCTGCAGGGGTCCATAACTCATCTCTCACCCGCGCCACTTTGTCTTTTTTATGTGTTTATTGATTGCGTCTGATCGCGCTCTTCACCAGCGTATGGAATAGCTCTCTGGGTTGCTAGGCGATCGAGTAAACAGGAAATAACCGGAAGTCAAAGGTCAGCCAGACGTCCACCTCCAGTAGAACAGATGAATCCATTTATCTCGGATTCTTTTCCCAGATTGTGTTTTTCATCAAAACAAATGGACCTTTACAGGTCCATTTCAACACTCTCATGGTGAAATACATTTACAATTCACATATTTTAGAGTGTACTACATTGAGGTCCCAGTCCCAGAGATAAACATGTATTTAATTGGGGTCCCCGTTACAATACCCTCAGAGCCCAAAGGCAGGTGAAAATGTTGAGGTTTTGTGCAGTTTTTGGAGCTATTTTGGAGGTTTTGTGTGATTTTTAGGTGTTTCTTTATTTTTTTAAACACAGCGCCCGTAGCCAACCTGGCACCCTATAGGCGGAGAACTGTTTCGCCTGCCTTTCGGGCCGGCCCTGCTGCATGGCATCTATTTTCAAACGGGGGTCCGGCATCGACTAATATGTATATTAGGATAGCAAGAGAGAGAAACTAAAGTTATTCTTATGTGGTGATTGGCTGCAGTGTTGTTTTTGTCGACTAAAACTAAGACGAAAAATGTTCGTCGACTACCTTTTTTCATTGATGAAAACTAAATGGAAACTAAATGAAAACTAAGCTACGATGACTAAAATTAAGCTAAATGTATTGACAATTTCGTCAACAGATATAGAAACTAGACTACAATGTTATGAAGGAACTAGTGGACAAGAGATCCATTTTACATTTTACACTTGTTGAAAATAGAAGATCTACAAGCCCAGTAGCTTGGAGCTTGTAGATTGGCTATTTTCAACAAGTGTAAAATCAGCCATTACGATGGCATCAAGGCCCGCCAAAATACATTTTAGTCGGCTAAATCAACAGTAGATTTAGTCGACTAAAGTCCTATGATATTTAGTCGACTAAAACTAGACCAGGTGACTAAAATGTGACTTGAACTAAATTAAGTTTCATTCCAAAGACTATGACTCACAGACACATTGGCTGTCTGAGACACACACAGACACATTGGCTGTCTGAGACACACACAGAAACACACAGTGGCGTAACGTTCCTCTGGTGTCCCTCCCTCCCTGTGCAGAGCCGCAGTTCAACAAGGACCAGCCGGTGTTCACTCACATCAACTCCAGCCACGCGCGGCTCAACCTGCAGGGCTGGGCCAGCGGAGGATGTCCCATCAGTGCAGTCACTCTGGAGTTCAGACCCAAAGGTTTGGTTCACTTGATCTGCTCTGAAAAGAAAAATAAATGCCTTTTTATTAACTCCCTAAACCATGTGGTTTTCAACACTTTTTCACATCAAGTCCCGTCATTTGAGCCACACTGATTTGATGACATTTAGCCTCTCAGACCCAAAACTACAGCATAAAGAATATTTTATTGTCGTTGGAAGATTCTGCCCACAATTCCATGCTGTATTGATGTGGTCCCATTATGAGAGATAACAATTTAACTTTTGAGAGTGAAACCGGGTCCATTTGGTTTAATTTTACGCTCTCTAAGAGTTAAAGATCTATCATTTAGCTGGGGACCACCTGGAACCCCCTCAAGGACCACTGGTGGTCCCCGGACCACTGGTAGAAAACCACTGCCCTAAATGGCAGCAAATGATGCATACATGTATTCTTCACTGATATTATGTTATTGTGTTGCTGTCTTGCTCTTTGTTTCTCTCTCCATTGTTTATGATGTATCATTTACTGTTTGATTTTAAGTTGTTAAGCACTTTGTAACTTTGTGTAACAAGGTGCTACATAAATAAAGTTTATTATTATTATTATTATTATTATTATTATTATTATTATTATTATTATTATTATTATTATTATTATTATTATTATTATTATTATTACAGTTTAGTACTGATGGATACACTTTGTGTTATTGTATACTAGGAACAAAAATAAATAATAATTATTAATAAAACATCTCTGCACGGTATACGTCTGTACGTTCACGTATCTCGAGAACCGTCCGTCCGTCCGACTTCAAACTCACGGGGCATTAGGTTCGAGATTTCCTCCACAACAAACACGCTAGGTTTTGGGTGAAGCTCTTCTACCCTGGTGGTGTGTTATGTCATGTCCCCCATCCAGGTGCATGTAACGACATGTGTCATGTCCCCCATCCAGGTGCATGTAACGACATGTGTCATGTCCCCCATCCAGGTACGTGGGCGTGGCAAAGTGTGCGCACCAACGCCACCTCAGACGTGTTCCTGGCGGAGCTGCGCGAGGCCACCTGGTACGAGTTGAAGATGAAGGCCTGTAACAGCGCCGGCTGTGGAAACCAGAGCTCCCAGTTTGCTACACTGGACTACGATGGCAGTGAGTCTCCACGGAACAGATACTGTCCTGGGTGTTCATTTAACACCTTGGGTTTTACTGTCCATCCATCCATCCATCTTCAACCGCTTATCCGTAGACGGGTCGCGGGGGCAACAGCTCCACCAGAGAGCTCCAGACTTCCCTCTCCAGAGCAACATTAGTGACTTCCTCCTGGGGGATCCCGAGACGTTCCAAGGCCAGTGAGTCGATGTGTTTCCTCCAACTGCGCCTTGGTCTGCCCCGGGGATCTCCTCCCAGTGGGACGTGCCTCGAGGACCTCCCTAGGGAGACGCTCGAGAGGCATCCTAACCAGATGCCCGGACCACCTAAGCTGGCTCCTTTCCAGGCGAAGAAGCAGTTTTACGGTGTAGCATCAAAGTCAACATTTTTTTATTTTTTTTTACAGTTAACTCTTCCGACTTTCCACCAGAAGCACCATTTTCACATTCTGGTGGCTGGTGGTGAGGTTTTATATAAATCTCCAGTGTTGTCACCAACCCCCACAAACCTATCACGGTCCAATTAGCCACTTGCTGAAACCTGAACCCACTTTGCTTTGTACATTTGAATATTAATAGTTCCATAATTTCTCAAAGAGGGAGAAAGAGTTTTAAAACATGTTTTGTGTGGTAATACCATGTCAAACTAAATATGAATCATAGCAGTGATTACAGTACATAGGCCTGCATTTGAAAATGGCGTGTTCCTTTACATAGCATGATCTATCTAGCAGTTTGCACATAGAAGAAGTGAGTTAGCCCCGTTCTTCCATGGCGTGTTCGCAGGTACCATCCCACCAATCAAGTCGCCCCTGGAGAAGAATGACGACGTGAAGAAGCTGTTTTCTATTGGCTGTCCCGTCATCCTGGTGACTCTGGGCGTCGCCCTCCTCTTCATCATCCGCAAGAAACGCAAAGAGAAAAGGCTCAAGAGACTGAGAGGTGAGGAAGAGGAACAAACGACAGGAGAGGAACGGGCTTCTGATAAGGAATAGTAATAATAATACAAAATTACTCTAGAATGATTTTGTATGAGTAAGAATTGGCTTTTTGTATAGTAAAGCACTTTTTTGCTCTCTCTCTCTCTCTCTCTCTCTCTCTCTCTCTCTGTCTCTCTCTCTCTCCATCATATATTTGCCCTGTCTAGATGCCAAAAGCCTGGCTGAGATGCTAATCAGGTAAAACAATTAAGTCATATTTGTCATATAAGTAATAGGCCATTAAATGAAAGTGACCTGGTGTAATTGATCCATTTAAAAAAGAATAAAAGAAAGAAAAACACTAAAACTATGCTATTTCCTTACGTGTGTGTGTGTGTGTGTGTGTGTGTGTGTGTGTGTGTGTGTGTGTGTGTGTGTGTGTGTGTGTGTGTGTGTGTGTGTGTGTGTGTGTGTGTGTGTGTGTGTGTGTGTGTGTGTGTGTGTGTGTGTGTGTGTGTGTGTGTGTGTGTGTGTGTGTGTGTGTGTGTGTGTGTGTGTGTGTGTTGTATACCCTGAGCAGTAAGAACAACCGGAGCTTTGACACTCCAGTGAAGGGTCCCCCTCAGGGGCCGCGGTTGCACATCGACATCCCCAGAGTTCAGCTGCTCATTGAGGACAAAGAAGGCATCAAGCAAATTGGTTAGTATGTTGCTGTGTGCGTGCGTGCGTGCGTGCGTGCGTGCGTGCGTGCGTGCGTGCGTGCGTGCGTGCGTGCGTGCGTGTGTGTGCGGGGCTGCGGGCACATGCTATTGTGCTGCTATGGGCTATATGCACACAGATATGCACACAGAACAACTCTTCCTACTTCCGGGCCGCTTCCCTATACTTCATTCACAGGTGTTACCGATGATACTAATGAAGGCTCTGTTCCATTTAGTGTGCAGTGGTTCTCAGATGTTTTCAGTTCAAGGACCCCCATAACTCTTGAGAGTTATATACACCCACACGGGGCCATTTATTGGAACCCACTCAAGGACACTTTGAGACCCACTGGTGTGGCAGAGTGTTTCCAGTGAGCCAACACACACAGTATAGCAGCACCCTGCACTCTGTTTGACCAGAATGGAACAGAGCCTTCATTACTATCAGCAGTATCACCTGTGAAGGAAGTAGGGAAAGGGGGCCCAAGTACTTTCCAAAATGGCACGTGTGCATAGATTATAGTTGAAGAAGGCCACCCGGCCGAAACGTCCGTCTGTCTGTTTGTTATGCCTGCTGGGGAAAACTGAAATAAAACAAGAATCCTAACGGATAACGTGAGTGCTGGTATTTATTCCTTCAACGTGTGCATAGAGCCCATTCAACGTAGATACTATTTTGCAGTCATAAAGAGACATGGTGATGTGTGCGGATCCTATATGGGTGATAAAGTTTGGGAACATTTTGTTCTATAGGTGAAGACAAAGCCACCATACCTGTGACGGACACGGAGTTCAACCAAACGGGGAACCCTCAGAGCTTCTGCACCGGTGTGTCTGTACACCACCCTGCCTTGATACAGAACACTGGTCCTCTGATCGACATGTCAGACATCAGGCCAGGAACCAGTGAGTCTGCCTTCTCTGTTCATTTCTTTTAATTTTGTATTAGATTTTGGTCAGAAACGATGAATGGCAGACATGACTTACTTGATTTAAGCCCTTTGCTCGTCTAGGGTGCATATAGAGAGAAGGGCCTGACGCAGTGTTGTTTTCGTATATACTATGACTAAAAATGTTCGTCGACTACCTTTTTTCACTGACGAAAACTAAATGGAAACTAAAGGAAAACTAAGCTATGATGACTAAAACTAAGACTAAATATATTGACAATTTTGTCAACAACAAAATTTTTAGGAAGGGACTAGTTGACTAGAAATGACTGATTTTACAATTGCTGAAAATAGCAGATCTACAATCTCACTGCTTGTGAGCTTGTAGATCGGCTATTTTCAGCAATTGTAAAATCAGTCATTTCGACAGAATCATGGCCCGCCAACATACATTTTAGTCGACTAAATAAACTGTAGATTTAGTCGACTAAAATCTTATGACATTTAGTCGACTAAAACTAGACTAACACTAATACATTCCAGGTGACTAAAATGTGACTAAGACTAAATAAAAACTATTGAAGAGACTATGACTAAAACTAAAATCAAAATTTGCTGCCAAAAACAACACTGGCCTGGCGGCTCCCTTGGCGTCTTGTAGTAAAAACCCACAATGCAACGCTTTGTTTTCAAGAGGGTTGCGCGCAAACTTCAGTAGCATTACAAAGTTATATGAACATGTGCGAGGCAAGGATATACCGAACACTATTATTTCCCCACTATTTTCAATTCCAGCTGTGTTTGTCGTATATATAAATATATTTTATTGTTGAGCTGGTCATTTTAAAAGTAGTTCTCAAGTCAAAAATGTGTGGGCACACTCACACTTGTACTGTAGACCCTTGGGAGACTTTGGTCAACAAAGTATTTAGGGTTTAATGAGAGAAGAGCCAAACATTCATCTGGTCATCATATTTGCCCTTTCATTGATTGATTTATTGATTTATTGATTGAATACGTTGTTTCCATCATGGTCCATATGTTTTCAATTCGTCAACAGCGTGACAAATAAATAACACAATGCCTTTACATTGCACAGCCTGGAATTTTCGGTCTCATGACTTTCCTGCTCCAGATCCCGTGTCGAGGAAGAGCGTGAAGTCGGCCCACAGCACGAGGAACCGCTACTCCAGCCAGTGGACCCTCACCAAGTGCCAGGCGTCCACGCCAGCCCGTACCCTCACCTCGGACTGGCGCACGGTGGGCTCGCAGCATGGCATCACGGTCACAGAGAGCGACAGCTACAGTGCCAGCCTCTCACAGGACACAGGTTGGCATCTGGATAGTATAGCCTCGGAAACCAGGAAGAAAGAAAAAGTCTGGGGTCGAGTCCACTTCAATTCGGCATACAGTAGCGCAAACGTTGCTGTCTCTGCTGATTTCTGATTGTCTGCACCTTTGTTAAATTGACGCAGACACACACACACGTACACACACACACACACACACACACACACACACACACACACACACACACACACTCACACTCACACTCACACGCACACGCACACACATACTCCTCTCTCTCTCTGTCGCTGTTATTAATTAGTCTCATGTCCTGAGCTGTGTCTAGTTTCTCCCGGTGGATCCTGCCGGGAGCTGCCTATGCCATAGAAAGCATAGGTGAGTTCCAGTCTATCTGGATAGTGACACTTGAAGCCATTCATGCTGATCAAGAGACGTTTTTTTTTTAAAGCTGGAGTAAATCTTCTTATACCGGTATCCTATTTCAGGGCTTCTCAAAGTGGCTGCCTTGACGCAAGTCCAGGGATGCCTCCGGATACTTTGAGAATACTTGGAATTTATCAATGACACTTCAATTATTTTTTTTTCACTTCATTTTTATTGATGAAAAGACAGACAACAAAACAAAACCAAAAAACAAGACGAAAATAAAAGAACAAAAAGAGGAAGACAAAAACAAAAGACAAAGCTGCATTTTTCATATTACAAGATACATTCATTGAAATCCTATTGCATTATCACTAGGCTGAGAGAAGAGATCCCACTTTTCCCACTTTTTATAGAACTTATCCTCTAAGTATGAATGTTAGTTTTTCCATAACATACAGTTCCTCAGTAATGTCCATCCAATGTTCTTTCGTTGGTGGGTCCTGTTGGTACCAGCGTCGTGTGATCGCTTTCTTACTTGTCGCTAAGAGGATCTTGATTAAATATTTATCATGTATTAGAAACTCTTCAGGGATATTTCCCAGCAATAAGAAGGAACAAGTCAGAGGTATCTCAAAACACAGAATGGTCTCCAAGGTGGAGTGGATATCCTGCCAGTATTTCTGAATTTTAGGACAAGTCCAGAATATATGAGCGTGGCCCGCTCCCTTGTGGCAATGACACTTCAATTTAACCACTTCTTAGACCCTCTATACCAGTGGTTTCCAAAGTGGGGTCCAGGGACCCCCAGGGGTCCTTGAGAGAGTTCCAGGGGGTCCCCAGCTAAATGATAGTTTGGAACCAAATGGACCCTTATGGGTCTGTAACTCTGAGAGTGTACCCTAACAGGTCCATTTGGTTCCATTTGTAGTTAAATTAACATTGATTTTACAATATAAATTGGGGTCTCAGAGATAGAAATGCCATTAAATGGCGAGTCCGTAGCCTGATGCATGTCCTTGAAATTAAACGGGTTGAGAATCAGTGCTAGAGCCGTAAAAATCTTCTCTTATGGGGGTCGCTGGCATTATCTCTTCAAATGGGGGTCCGCGGGCTAATTAGTGTCAATTTGGGGGTCCTCGACATGAAAGAGTTTGGGAGCCACTGCTCTATACTTAGTAAAAGCGGAACAGAGTTAAACTGTACTTGGTGCATTCTTTTTCAGCCTACAGATGCCTACAAATGGCAGATCTACAAGCTCACGTTAAAATGCGTGCAGGTTAAACGCCAAGTATACAAGTTATTGTCAGTCTGTCCTATAATGGAAACAAATATTCTCTATTTCTCTCCAGTTTTGCCCGGAAAGATTTACATACCTGTATTTACATACCGTTAATATGACAAAGAGTGTAAAAAGAAACAATGTAATTCAGGGTTGCCGTAGATGAGTGGTTTTCAACCATTGTTATGTCAAGGCCCATTATTTTATTCTGCATTTGAGTCAGATTTAGCCTCGCCGACCCAAAACTAACGAATATTCTTGTTATCGCTGGATAAGATTTTGTTCCCAATGCCATGCTGTATTGATGCGGTACCATAGGAGAGGCAACAGGAAAACGTTGATCAAAATAACTGTTCTTCTACATTATGTAATTGTGCAGATGTTTAACAATAATTTACTCTTGAGAGTGTAAAAATGAAACCAAATGGACCTGTAAGGGTTAATTTGGTTTCACTTCACGCTCTCGAGAGTTAAAGATCTATAAGGGTCCACTTGGTTACCAACTCTCCATCATTTAGCTGGGGACCACCTGGAATGCCCTCAAGGACCACTGGTGGTCCCCGGACCACTGGTTGAAAACCACTAGATGAAAAAGTTATTTTCAGGGGTGACCAAATATGTGACTCTTTTTGATGCAGAGACAGTCATGGCGGCAAGACTAACTGTTCAGGAGAGGAGAAAACTGTTTTGTTTTTTGTTTTTCTTAAAAGAAAACAGTTTTTCTCCTCTCAAACCATTATGTCAATTTGAAGCTATGATTCCCTGCTTTCATATGACATGACAAAAAAAGATCCAATGACTTTACTGTGTCTCAAGTTTGGTCACATATGTTTGAGAACCACTGCTCCTATAGTAATTTCAACCCATACGTCTCCGTATATAGATAAGGGTCGTAACAGCATGGTGTCGACGGAGAGCGCTTCGTCCACCTACGAAGAGCTGGCCCGGGCGTACGAGCACGCCAAGCTCGAGGAGCACCTGCAGCACGCCAAGTTCGAGATCACCGAGTGCTTCATCTCGGACAGCTCGTCCGACCAGATGACCACGGGCACCAACGACAACGCCGACAGCATGACGTCCATGAGTACGCCCTCGGAGCCGGGCATCTGCCGCTTCACCGCCTCGCCACCCAAGCCCCAGGACTACGACCGCGGCAAGAATGTAGCTGTGCCCATCCCACACCGCGGCAAGAGTGAGTGGTTGTTGTCCCAAAATATCAAGACTAATACCAGTAAGACACCCTAAAGGGCCTTAATTTTCGGGCCTGTTGAGAACTCTAGTTTTCAACAGGGTTTTTTTTCCAGTAAGAATTGAGGCTCGAATACCTGCACGTATAGTGGAGTAAGCAAGACTCTATTAAAG
Source organism: Electrona antarctica (assembly GCF_951216825.1). Classification (NCBI taxonomy): domain Eukaryota; kingdom Metazoa; phylum Chordata; class Actinopteri; order Myctophiformes; family Myctophidae; genus Electrona; species Electrona antarctica. Next base: position 10,744,187 of record NC_136792.1, on the reverse strand, counting down.
TTAATTAATAGGCCTATTAGCTATGATTCATTGTTATCTGCAGTGTTGGGCAAGTTAAGCTATACATGTAGCTGACCCAACACTGGAGTTTGGAAGCGCTTGTTTTCAATAAGACAACCTCTTGCTGCCTTATGTAACATCTAGAAACAAGTGGTACGCGCTACGCAGGGCTTTCCAACGAGCGCTTCAAAACTCCAATGCTCCATGCTGCTCAATGTTTTGCCGATCAGTCTATTAGAGGGGGCGTGTCCCGGTGGAAAAGTGATGCAATATAATATAATATAATATAATATTGTTTTCTTAATTTTAGTTTTCAACTCATATTTTGTCTTTTTTTTGTTCCTTTCTTTTTTTCGAGGGGCACTAGCCCCTTATATTCAGCTATAGTGTAGATTCTTGTCCTAACACAAACATTAAATGCCATTGACAATGACTGGAGAATTTACGTCATACAGTACAGTATGTGTCTGAGCAAATCGGCTATTTTTGTGTAAACACAAACATTAAATGCCATTAACAATGAATGACGTTTGTTTTACGTCGTGAAGATGTATGATGATAAGAACGTCCCTCACTTCACACGGGTGTGATTTTTATTATCTTCAAAGTGATAAAGGCCTATATGTTGCGGGTAGAATATACAATATACATACATTTTTATAACCCATGACAGCTATGATAACTTTAGCTGTAATTTACAGTAATAAAACAAATATATATAATATTCTCCTCCTGTCCTCACCCCATGCAGGTGACTACTGCAACCTACCCCTCTACATGAAAACAGACCCTTTCTTCCGGAAGCAGTCGGAGCACCACGACCCCTGCCCCGTGGTGCCGCCACGCGAGGCCTCCATCCGCAGCCTGCAGGCCCAGCGGGCGTACCACACCCAGGGCCGCCATGTGACTGCCGACTCTGCCAAGCAGCAGCAGCAGGCTTTGACCATGGGCCACTCTGGTCTGGCCAGCCTCACGTCCTCCTCCGGGGCCTCCTCGTTGGTGGGAGCGACCGGGGCCAGTGGTGGTGTTGGAGGGGCCTCCTCCGCTTGCTCCAGCAGTTCCACGCTGCCCCAGAGGACTCTCACCATGCCCGCTTCCTCCGCCTCGGCCGGCCAAGGCGCGGCGGCGGCTGCCGCTACGGACGTGTCTTCTTCTTCGTCGTCCGGCGGCGGCGCCAGCGGGGCGGTGGGGGCCACGGGGGGAGGAGCGACCCCCGGAGGCGCCACCGCCGCCTCGGGATCTAGAGACTCTCTGCTGGAGAGCAGCAGCTCCTCGGGCCTAGGCAGACTGCAGAAGCAGCAGAGAGATAGAGATCGGGATAGAGATCGAGATAGAGATGGAGGGGCCGGGGCCTACTCCAAGTCCTACACACTTGTGTAAGCCTGCCCGGTACCTGCAGGGGGTGGGTGGGCGGTACCACGACTCTTAATAGGATGCTGGGGGGAGGGTGGGGGAGGTCGAGGGACACACCCACACACACACACACAGCTCACCCAACAATGCCTGCACGGTGCCAGGCTGCAGAGGGCCGGCCCGGGGGGGGGGGCTCGCGGACGGTACTGTACGACGGGGTCGACTTGTGGGTCTTCACAGCACAGGGGTTTGCCTTTATTTTGGCCTGATTTTTTTTGCTTTTGTTATTCTCTCATTTGCCCTGTCTCTCTTCTCTTCTGGCGCCATCCTGGAAGTCACTTGCCAAAACACAAATAGCCTAATGATTTTGTCTCGTCATCTCATCTATACTCTTTACATTTGTACCTTTTTTTGTTATTCTCTCCTTTTTTTTTTTTTCGGTAAGGACACTGTACTTATGCACAAAAGGCTTTCCACGTGCACATTTTCTTTTTTTTTAATCGAGACAGAAGTAGGATGAACTATGTTGTATGGGAATTACACACAGACCTATGTAGACACTTTTCTTAGGCTTTCCAAAGTGTTTCTTTTTCTGGTCTCTGCTGAGAGCAGAGCTCATTATATCATGGCATTATTGCTTTCACCTTGGCCTCTCACCGTGGCTCTAAAGGCTTGTTCTGTACATGGGCACGTAACAGGACCAGCAAGCCTGGAGGACTGGTGTCTCCACATCACAGCTCGAGGCCGCGGGGGAATCTCCTTCTACCTAGACAACGGACGACACAGCATACCACAGTCCACATCCTCAGTGTGCATTTATAACCACTTGAAGCCTAGCGCCCCTATTCTGTGGCGAAGAGATTTGGTGTCGAGGGGAGGGAAAAAAAGCAAGGTGTAGTCCCCTGGGGGACTCCACTCAACAAAGTATAATAGAGTTTTTAGTTGTTAAAGCTGTAAGTTCCTGCATCCAGGAAACATCTACCGCTCATCCAGGGGAGATATTGCACTGGAGTCAGAACTAGTTGTCAGTCGTTAGATGTGTTACCTGTGGTCTAACGCTCTCAATAGAAGACCACCTCCAACCGCTGCAGATATGTGCCAGCTGTATTCTATTCATCACAATCTGCCATAATGAATATAAAAGAATGCTCCATGAATTAAAATATGTTCTGGATTGCAACTTTGGGTGTGTACAAAATGTAGCCAAATGGACTGGGTCAATTTCAGCTACAATTGAATAGATTAACACTGAGGATTTTATTGTGGTGCACAGTAAAATCCATAGGGTTGATTTAACTCAGAGAGAGGGCATAAACGTTTTTTTTTCTTCTTCTTTTTTACTCTCCCAGCGTTAAATGAACACTGCATTTTACTGTGTAGCAGTCTTAACTGACTCTTTTTCTAAACAGACTCAACATAGCGAGAACAAGGAGAAGAAAACAAATGAAATGTCTAAGCATCATCTTCCAATACCGAAAGATGAATCCAAACTCTACTTCGAGTTTCTGTTTGTTTTCTGATTTTTGGGAACATAATCTCATGTGCACTAATAAAAAAGGGTACAGTGGATCTTACATAGAGGAACCTTCACAAGCCTGCATGTATGATGTGCGTGCGTGTGTGTGCGTGTGTGTGTGTGTGTGTGTGCGCGTGTGTGTGTGTCCGTGTGTGCGTGTGCGTGTGGGTATATGTGTAAATATACAGTATATATGTATACATGTGGCAGGCACACACAGCAGTGGACCTTTTTTTAAATTCAATCTGTATGCTGACTACTCGGGCAGAAACGTATGTCCCCCATACCTACAGTATACCCCTCGTTCAGTTTTGTATCTTTGAATGGGGATAATGGTGGTGATGTTGAGGATGACGACGATGATGATGATGATGATGATGATGATGATGACGATGATGATGACGATGATGATGACGATGATGCTAATGTAACACTATGATCATAATTTCAGCGTTCTTTGTTTTTGTCAGTTTGAGTGACGTGAGGTTGAAGGAGGGCTGTAGGGAGAAGGGTTCGACTGAGAAGCAGACAATATAGGGTGCCTTTATAACCACATGAGCCCTATAACGCGTCGCAACATGATGCACGGTGAAGCTTGTAGATTGTCTATTTTCAGCGAAGAGAAAAAAAGGTTCTGGGGGTGGGTGGGCACAGCTAGACCCCCATGGGGGGACCTCAGTCAAAACGTATATTGGGTTTAAATGGTTAAAGAACCCCATTTCCAATCTTTGGCACCTTTATCTCCCTTCATGTGATGAAGGAACTGGCGCTTTTATCATTCATTATGGTGCCACAATGTCATGGCTCATGGTATGACCCTTTGTTCACCACAACCCCCACTATCCCATACTACCCATCTTAGCCATACAGTCTCACTGTGACCCACGCACTAGCACACTGTGCTAGACAGACACAGACAGACGACTGACAGACAATATACATATCGTTGCTGTCGAGAAGAAACCTCCTAACTCCATTTTTGAGGTTTTAGATTATTATTTTTTGCATAAATCAGTGCTATTGAACACCCCTTACGTCTGTATGTCGTTTCGAAAATATTGAACCAATGGAAAATAATTTAAAAAAAACCCGCTTTGGACAAAACCTCTTAACTCCATTGGACCCTCAAACTGTCTGCTAAAGAGCAACTATTGCTTTGTTTTCAAAATATAAGGTTTTCTTCTTTTCCTGAAAAAAAAAAGGATATTTTGTATTAATTTAATTTAATTAATAACATTTTGGAGTTGGGTGGTTTCTTCCCGACAGCAGAGATATACAGTATATATATATATAAAATATTATATATATAACGCGGCGAGACGTGCAGAACATGCCGTTTGATGTTTGATGACAGATGGAGCGGGGAGGCGAAATACGAGCTTACAGCATGTTCATACAGATGCAGAGGCGAGAGGAATCCTATTTGTAGCCTATTAGGTGATCTGTGAATCACGTTTGTGAACAACAGACATTGACGGGGAGTTCAATAGCGAGAGAGAAAGAGGAGATCGATTTTGCAGTCGTGTTGGGGATTGGTGAGAGTTCAACCTCAATGAGAGGGGTTTGCATAGTCGAGATATTTCTTGCGGAGACAAGTCTTCTCAAAAACGAATGAGGTGTTTTCTTTTTTCTCCAAATCCCTCCGCCTCACTGGAATTGATTTTAGCTTTATGCATGGTACTGTATCTGTTAAAATTTTAAGTTTCACTTTATTTCCATTATTCTCCCAAAGCTTAGTCCCATAACAAAGAACGTTCCAAAAAGGAGTTGCTCCAAAATGTTTCGCCATGGCAAAACTTAACATTAGGGCTCTCGCAATAGAAAAAAATAATAAAAAATATATGTTTGTTTTCAAAAGTATGTACATATATATTTCTATTCAAATATATATCAAATATATGAATATTGAAGAAAAGAAAAGCAGAGAAATATAAAGCCGTTAATTGAAAATATATATAAAAGATCTCAAGACAATCGCTCAGAGGGGGGAAAACTGCAAGAAGGACAGAGAAAGAACAGGGAAGGTCATGACTGAAACGGGTAGCATAGCCAAGAGAGAGAAACAGAGAGGTTGGAGAGAAAGAAGGAAGTGTGAGATAAAAAAGAAATGTAGTTGTGAAACTGGGCTTTGAGAAACGATACAAGGAGCCTCTGTGAATATGAAAATGTTACAGTTACATGGCCTGCACTGCGAAATCCTGAGCGTTTGTTGAAATTAGTAGTGTTGTAGTCGCGTCCACCTAAAGCGAGTCCATGTCAAGACCAAGTCCGAAGGGGAGCGAGTCCGAGTCAAGACCGAGTGTGGGAGGGAGTCTAAGACTGAGACCAACGGGAAGCAAGACCGAGTCGAGACCGAGACCAGATTTCTTCTTTCTTTTTTCTCATGGTACAGAAAACACTGCGAGAGCAGGCAGGTGCATCAGCTGCACTCCGTTACTTAACAAGATAGCTGTCTATAAGCGCCAGAAAGCTCTCTTATCATGTTAATGTGAATGGGTATATGGGTATAATACATTTATTTCATTGCATTGTAGTGACTCGTGACTTGAGTTGACTCGGTGGGGGGAGAGGCCCGAGTCCCTTGGTCCGAGACAATGTCAAATTCTGTGCGAGTAAATGAAAATGTGGACTCGAGACCGGACTTGAGGCTGAGACGGGACTCGAGTACTACAACACTAGAAATGAGTTTAAATCAACACTCAGGGTGTAGGTGTGTATGGAGTAGGTACTACTGTAGCAGCTGAAATGACAAGCACAGTGAAGTCAAGTCATTGTATGAGATTGTGTCTTTGCTTAACAGTGGTCTATGGCTCAGCAGCTGTGGTGTTGAAAACAGAAAAGATGAAAACAAGGACTGTCTACTACAGTATACAGTAAATGAGCCTATAGTGTAAAGTGTTGTATTGTACCTTCCAAAGGTGTGTTTGCCAACTCAATGCCGTTACTGGACTATTTCATGAAGACAGACAGATAAAGACGAACAGACCGACAGACGTGGACTTTTGTTTTGTGTCGCGTCCTATACCCAAACTCCCCGACTGCAGGCCAGCATGGTTACGGTTGTTTAGAAACGATCGAATAACTCATGCTCCCCAGGCCTACACGGCTCCAGCCTGGACTGGATGTCTCCCGAGTGTCACCGGAGATGAGCGGAAGTTGCTTTTCTGTCGATATAAGGTTTCCATGCCTTTCAGATTGGATTGGATTGGACATTTTGGATTGGACATTTTTCAGGTTATGCAAGCTGTTGATTTCTAGAAACACAGTATAGTGTTGTCACGTGAAGAGGCAGGCAAGCAATCACAAACAGGGACACCTTAACTCCGGCCAATCGTAAATGAAGTTATGTACTGTAGGCCTTGGATGGAATTCCCACCCGAACTGCTTTCCCTGGTTCTTACGGAGCTGCTTAAAAAGGTGACATGCATTACCTAGTCAGTTTGCTCCAAAATAACTTTACTGTTGTTCCGGGGGAGGACGGGGGAGGACGGGGGGGGGGAACTCACCCTGAATCATAGTCTGAAAGGCCAAACTTCATGTCTATTCGGCCAATCGGATCGCCGCCTTTCACTGTATCCCTTGTTGCCCCCCCCCCCAGACAGCATAATTTCTACCCCACGATATAAGACCTGTGTACATAGGAAAGTGTTTTGTATAAATTAGTACTATTTTCGACATCTTCAGAAGAAACCAGGGCACAATGTAAACTTTGAATTAAAAGCTATTGTAATGAAACAGAAGAGGATAAAAAGAGAAACTATAGAATTATACAGACATTGCTTTATATCTTGATTTCTGGACAGGTTGAAATATGTCAGAGTGGACCATGCATAGATTTGACGATATTCATTTCCTCTTTTATGGGAAGTTTTGTTGAATTCTCTCTTTTTTATTTGTCACAGGTTGCTTTATTTAGTTTTACATTTTTATTATGACAATTTTCTTTTTTCTTTTTTCCCCCTTTTTACTTTGTTTAGGACAAGCGGCATTGCATGCTCTGAATATTTTACTGGTTCTAAAAGAAAAAAGGGAAATGGACAATTGAACAAAATTAAAAGGGGGTTTGAAAACGTTTTGAAAATGCAGAGGGTGTTCCTTAAACTTTTATGAGGAATCGTTGCTTCAATTTGCAATTGCTTGTGTTTAACTCAACATATTTTCTTTTCTATGAAAACATATAAAAACAGAAAAAGAGTACTCCAACACCCTGTGCAATAAAGCTATCTTTTTATGAACTGTGGGTCCACTGTTTATTTTTCTCTTCATCACCACACCATCATCATTATATCATTCTAAATCGAGAGAACTCAATGCTATCATACAGAACAAGGCATGTCTTGACACCACCACACCATAGCATGACAACAGTACGATTGTCATGCTCTGGACACGTTTTTTCATGCACCTTTACCTCTCAGGATACAGGGGGAGAGATGCGGCCATCCCGATGGTCCTCCAAAGTGCAAACTGTAGCAGAGGTAACCGATCGAGCACACCTGACCACTCCAAGGCATTAAATTATGAAAATCATGAAAAAGTACATAGTATAGTATATCGTTTTAAGCAGCTCGCAATTCATTTTCAACTGGGTTTCACAGAGCAGCTCTGCTCCATGGGGGGGAGGAGGGCAGAACACAGCCATGGTTACGGTGGACATGTTTGCCTGAAAAGGAATCTTTGAAATCTTTCATAGTTTTAGAAATATAGTACTTTCAAATTCATAATGGGGGCATGATTTTGGCACATCAAGTAATCACACTAATAATGCTTACATCTCAATGGTTTATTTACCCAACGGGCCGGCCAACACGTTGTTTGAACTGTCAAGGTATCCTGTTTGACTAGCCCACTGCGCCATTGGTACCAGTCAATAATTTCATGCTGCTTTTTTTTTAGTTTTGATGTTGTTCTTCTAGAAATCGTTGTTGAAAGTAGAGACTTCAGACTTGAGTGGGGTTTAACCTCCAGATCATGTAACCAATGCCCTAACTCACTGAGCTATGTTCTACAGTACCTGCAACAGCAGTCTTCCTTTGCCTTTGAGTAACAAAATTGGTACAAAAAATTGAACAACATAACAGGAGCTTTGTCTATCGTTTGTGGTGCTGTTGTTTATCTAGACGTTCAAATGTTCATGAATCACAATGGAAACAAGCCTCTGGCTTTTCGGTTATTATCATCCAGTATTTGGCTTTTTATATACAACCAGCACATTGCCTCACTGGGTAAAGAGCCTGCCTGGGAATCTGGAGGCCACAGGTCCCATCTTTGATGCTGGAACTTTTTACTTTGAAATGTTTTGTAGTTTCTGAGTTATAACTTAAACGCCCAATGCATTCTCAATGGCAATAGCACAAACTTTGGCATGCTACTAGTCCTACATACTTACACCTAGAAACCCCATTCAAACCTATTTAGGTTCATCTTACGGTGGACATGTTTGCCTGAAAAGGAAGTGTGACGAAAAAGTGTGACGAAAAAGCGTGACAACACGACACGACATGATACAACACGACACGATACACGACACGACGTCGTGTGTGGTGTCTGTCTGTCTGTCTGTCTGTCTGTCTGTCTGTCTGTCTGTCTGTCTGTCTGTCTGTCTGTCTGTCTGTCTGTCTGTCAATCTATCAATCTATCAATCTATCTGTCTTCAAGCCTGCCTAACTTCTAGTATTTTTTTTTAAAGTTGTAGAAGGACCAAGACCATGTGATTTAACCATGTGACCAGGGAACAGAATAGACACGTGACTACATTTTTTAAATTCAGAAACAAATGGAGCAGTGTGTGTAATCAGACTGAATATTTAAAAAAACAGAACAATAAGCCATGTTTTGTTTGTAGGATTCAATTGAACCAAATTGCAATTCAGAAGAAAAATAAAATTAAAAATTAGTACATTTCTGTTTGCTGGATTCAAATTGACCTAACATAGGCTATAAGGTTTTAGAAATATAGTGCTTTCAAATTTGAGAAATGTACAATGGGGCTCAATGGCAGATATTGGCAAGTAAAGATTTGAGTGGGGTTGGAAACCACAACCTCCAGATCATGTAACCAGTGTGCTAAGTCACTGAGCTACTTGCTACTTGCCACAACACAGTTTGCCTTTCCCTTTGAGTAACAACACTTATACAAAAATAATACAACATTTTTTACAGGGGATTTGTCTATTGTTTCTTGTGCTGTTGTTTATCTCTAGAGCTGGTTTGAATGCTTATGAACCACAAAGGAAACAAGTCTCTGGCTCTTCTATCATTATCTTTTTTGCTTTTTGTACCCAGCAAGCACAGCCTGCCTGGGAATGAGGCCACAGGTTCAAGTCCTGGCACTGACATAGTGCCCCAAAATCATGAAAAAATGAGATACTATAGTATGCTGTCTGAAACCATGAACTATAGTAGGCCTATTTCGTGATTTTCATCTTTTTTCAAATCCTCCAAAATCACGAAAAATGACATGCTATTGTATGCCGTCCGAAACCAAATATGAGAAATGTATAATGGGGCTCAATGGCAGATATTGGCATGTAAAAAAAAATCACTTTCACACTTTCACTTTCACGGCAAATCACTTTCACCTAGAAACTCCATTCACACTTTTTGTAATTCAGCTTACTGTGGAGACACATGCTGGAACTTTTTACTTTGAAATGTTTTGTAGTTTCTGAGTTATTTAACTTAAACGCCCAATGCATTCCCAATGGCAATAGCACAAACTTTGGCATGCTACTAGTCCTAAATACTTACACCTAGAAACCCCATTCAAACCTATTTAGGTTCATCTTACGGTGGACATGTTTGCCTGAAAAGGAATCTTTGAAATGTTTCATCGTTTTAGAAATATAGTGCTTTCAAATTTGAGACATTTACAATGGGGCTCAATGGCAGATATTGGCACGTCAAAAAAGCACTTTCACCTAGAAACTCCATTCACACTTTTTATAATTCAGCTTTCTGTGGAGACACATGCTGGAACTTTTTACTTTGAAATGTTTTGTAGTTTCTGAGTTATTTAAGTTAAACGCCCAATGCATTCCCAATGGCAATAGCACAAACTTTGGCATGCTACTAGTCCTACATACTTACACCTAGAAACCCCATTCAAACCTATTTAGGTTCATCTTACGGTGGACATGTTTGCCTGAAAAGGAATCTTTGAAATATTTCATCGTTTTAGAAATATAGTGCTTTCAAATTTGAGACATTTACAATGGGGCTCAATGGCAGATATTGGCAGGTCAAAAAAGCACTTTCACCTAGAAACTCCATTCACACTTTTTATAATTCAGCTTTCTGTGGAGACACATGCTGGAACTTTTTACTTTCAAATGTTTTGTAGTTTCTGAGTTATTTAAGTTAAACGCCCAATGCATTCCCAATGGCAATAGCACAAACTTTGGCATGCTACTAGTCCTACATACTTACACCTAGAAACCCCATTCAAACCTATTTAGGTTCATCTTACGGTGGACATGTTTGCCTGAAAAAGAATCTTTGAAATGTGTCATAGTTTTAGAAATATAGTGCTTTTAAATTTGAGACATTTACAATGGGGCTCAATGGCAGATATTGGCACGTCAAAAAAGCACTTTCACCTAGAAACTCCATTCACACTTTTTATAATTCAGCTTTCTGTGGAGACACATGCTGGAACTTTTTACTTTCAAATGTTTTGTAGTTTTGTAGTTTGTAGTTTTGTTTTGTAGTCCTGAAAAGGAATCTTTGAAATGTGTCATAGTTTTAGAAATATAGTGCTTTTAAATTTGAGAAATTCAGAATGCGGGTCAATGGCAGACTTTGGCAAGTAAAGATTTGAGTGGGGTTTGAACCCACAATCTCCAGATAATGCAGCCAGTGTGCTAAGTCACTGATTTACTTGCTACCTGCCACAACACAGTCTGCTGTTCCCTTTGAGTACAACATTGATACAAAAATAAAATACAAAAAATAAAATAACAGGAGATTTGTCTATTGTTTCTTTTGCTGTTGTTTATCTCTAGACGTTCGAATGTTTATGAACCACAATGGAAACAAGTCTCTGGCTCTTCTGTCATTATCTATTCGGCCTTTCAAGAACAGCATGCACAGTGCCTCACTGGGTACAGAGCCTGCCTGGGAATCAGGAGGCTGCAGGTTCAAGTCCTGGCTCTGACATAGTGTCCCAAAATCATGAAAATATCACAAAATATATTATGCCGTCCCAAACCATGGACTATAGTATGTCGTTTTTTCATGATTTTCATATTTTTTTCAAATCCTCCAAAATCATGAAAAACGACATGCTATAGTATGCCGTCCGAAACCATGACCATAGTATGTCGTTTTTTCATGATTTTCATCTTTTTTTCAAATAGTCCAAAATCACGAAAAACGACATGCTATAGTATGCCGTCCGAAAAAAAATATAACTTTGGCATGCTACTAGTCCTACATACTTACACCTAGAATCCCCATTCAAACCTATTTAGGTTCATCTTACGGTGGACATGTTTGCCTGAAAAGGAATCTTTGAAATGTTTCATAGTTTTAGAAATATAGTGCTTTAAATTTGAGAAATTTACAATGGCAGATAGTGGCACGTCAAAATCACTTTCACCTAGAAACTCCATTCACACGTTTTATAATTCAGCTTACTGTGGAGACACATGATGGAACTTTTTACTTTGAAATGTTTTGTAGTTTCTGAGTTATTTAACTTAAACGCCCAATGCATTCCCAATGGCAATAGCACAAACTTTGGCATGCTACTAGTCCTACATACTTACACCTAGAAACCCCATTCAAACCTATTTAGGTTCATCTTACGGTGGACATGTTTGCCTGAAAAGGAATCTTTGAAATGTTTCATCGTTTTAGAAATATAGTGCTTTTAAATTTGAGACATTTACAATGGGGCTCAATGGCAGATATTGGCATGTCAAAAAAGCACTTTCACCTAGAAACTCCATTCACACTTTTTATAATTCAGCTTTCTGTGGAGACACATGCTGGAACTTTTTACTTTGAAATGTTTTGTAGTTTCTGAGTTATTTAAGTTTAACGCCCAATGCATTCCCAATGGCAATAGCACAAACTTTGGCATGCTACTAGTCCTACATACTTACACCTAGAAACCCCATTCAAACCTATTTAGGTTCATCTTACGGTGGACATGTTTGCCTGAAAAGGAATCTTTGAAATGTTTCATAGTTTTAGAAATATAGTGCTTTCAAATTTGAGACATTTACAATGGGGCTCAATGGCAGATATTGGCACGTCAAAAAAGCACTTTCACCTAGAAACTCCATTCACACTTTTTATAATTCAGCTTTCTGTGGAGACACATGCTGGAACTTTTTACTTTGAAATGTTTTGTAGTTTCTGAGTTATTTAAGTTAAACGCCCAATGCATTCCCAATGGCAATAGCACAAACTTTGGCATGCTACTAGTCCTACATACTTACACCTAGAAACCCCATTCAAACCTATTTAGGTTCATCTTACGGTGGACATGTTTGCCTGAAAAGGAATCTTTGAAATGTTTCATCGTTTTAGAAATATAGTGCTTTCAAATTTGAGACATTTACAATGGGGCTCAATGGCAGATATTGGCACGTCAAAAAAGCACTTTCACCTAGAAACTCCATTCACACTTTTTATAATTCAGCTTTCTGTGGAGACACATGCTGGAACTTTTTACTTTGAAATGTTTTGTAGTTTCTGAGTTATTTAAGTTAAACGCCCAATGCATTGCCAATGGCAATAGCACAAACTTTGGCATGCTACTAGTCCTACATACTTACACCTAGAAACCCCATTCAAACCTATTTAGGTTCATCTTACGGTGGACATGTCTGCCTGAAAAGGAATCTTTGAAATGTTTCATCGTTTTAGAAATATAGTGCTTTTAAATTTGAGAAATTCAGAATGGGGGTCAATGGAAGATTTTGGCAAGTAAAGATTTGAGTAGGGTTTGAACCCACAATCTCCAGATAATGCAGCCAGTGTGCTAAGTCACTGATCTAATTGCTACCTGCCACAACACAGTCTGCTGTTCCCTTTGACTACAACATTGATACAAAAATAAAATACAAAAAATAAAATAACAGGAGATTTGTCTATTTTTTCTTTTGCTGTTGTTTATCTCTAGAAGTTCGAATGTTTATGAACCACAATGGAAACAAGTCTCTGGCTCTTCTGTCATTATCTATTCGACCTTTTATGAACAGCATGCACAGTGGCTCACTGGGTACAGAGCCTGCCTGGGAATCAGGAGGCTGCAGGTTCAAGTCCTGGCTCTGACATAGTGTCCCAAAATCATGAAAATATGACAAAATATATTATCCCGTCCCAAACCATGGACTATAGTATGTCGTTTTTTCATGATTTTCATCTTTTTTTTAAATCCTCCAAAATCATGAAAAACGACATGCTATAGTATGCCGTCCGAAACCATGACCATAGTATGTCGTTTTTTCATGATTTTCATCTTTTTTTCAAATAGTCCAAAATCACGAAAAACGACATGCTATAGTAGCCTATGCCGTCCGAAAAAAATTATAACTTTGGCATGCTACTAGTCCTACATACTTACACCTAGAATCCCCATTCAAACCTATTTAGGTTCATCTTACGGTGGACATGTTTGCCTGAAAAGGAATCTTTGAAATGTTTCATAGTTTTAGAAATATAGTGCTTTAAATTTGAGAAATTTACAATGGCAGATAGTGGCACGTCAAAATCACTTTCACCTAGAAACTCCATTCACACGTTTTATAATTCAGCTTACTGTGGAGACACATGCTGGAACTTTTTACTTTGAAATGTTTTGTAGTTTCTGAGTTATTTAACTTAAACGCCCAATGCATTCCCAATGGCAATAGCACAAACTTTGGCATGCTACTAGTACTACATACTTACACCTAGAACCCCATTAAAACCTATTTAGGTTCATCTTACGGTGGACATGTTTGCCTGAAAAGGAATCTTTGAAATGTTTCATCGTTTTAGAAATATAGTGCTTTTAAATTTGAGACATTTACAATGGGGCTCAATGGCAGATATTGGCACGTCAAAAAAGCACTTTCACCTAGAAACTCCATTCACACTTTTTATAATTCAGCTTTCTGTGGAGACAAATGCTGGAACTTTTTACTTTGAAATGTTTTGTAGTTTCTGAGTTATTTAAGTTAAACGCCCAATGCATTCCCAATGGCAATAGCACAAACTTTGGCATGCTACTAGTCCTACATACTTACACCTAGAAACCCCATTCAAACCTATTTAGGTTCATCTTACGGTGGACATGTTTGCCTGAAAAGGAATCTTTGAAATGTTTCATCGTTTTAGAAATATAGTGCTTTCAAATTTGAGACATTTACAATGGGGCTCAATGGAAGATATTGGCACGTCAAAAAAGCACTTTCACCTAGAAACTCCATTCACACTTTTTATAATTCAGCTTTCTGTGGAGACACATCCTGGAACTTTTTACTTTGAAATGTTTTGTAGTTTCTGAGTTATTTAAGTTAAACGCCCAATGCATTCCCAATGGCAATAGCACAAACTTTGGCATGCTACTAGTCTTACATACTTACACCTAGAAACCCCATTCAAACCTATTTAGGTTCATCTTATGGTGGACATGTTTGCCTGAAAAGGAATCTTTGAGATGTTTCATAGTTTTAGAAATATAGTGCTTTTAAATTTGAGAAATTCAGAATGGGGGTCAATGGCAGATTTTGGCAAGTAAAGATTTGAGTGGGGTTTGAACCCACAATCTCCAGATAATGCAGCCAGTGTGCTAATTCACTGATCTACTTGCTACCTGCCACAACACAGTCTGCTGTTCCCTTTGAGTACAACATTGATACAAAAATAAAATACAAAAAATAAAAATAACTGGAGATTTGTCTATTGTTTCTTGTGCTCTTGTTTATCTCTAGAGGTTTGAATGCTTATGAACCACAATGGAAACAAGTCTCTCACTCTTCTATCATTATCTTTTTTTGCTTTTTGTAGCAGCAAGCACAGTGGCTCACTGTGTACAGAGCCTGCCTCGGAATCAGGAGGCCACAGGTTCAAGTCCTGGCTCTGCCATAGTGCCTCAAAATCATGAAAGAATTACATACTATAGTATGCTGTCTGAAACCATGAACTATAGTAGGCCTATTTCGTGATGTTCATCTTTTTTTCAAATTGCCTGAAAAGGAATCTTTGAAATGTTTCATAGTTTTAGAAATATAGTGCTTTCTAATTTGAGAAATGTATAATGGGACTCAATGGCAGACTATATCACTTTCACCTAGAAACTCCATTCACAATTTTTGAATGGTGCAACCACTCCCTTTACGGAGCTATGTGTGTGGGTGGCTGGCTAGTTGGGTGGCTGGCTGGCTGGGTGCGTCTGAGCACGAAAACAGCATGGTTGTTTTTCACCACCTGTGCGCAACCTAACACACACACAAACGCACATATTAACTGTATATATGATGATTGCGGGTGTCCCAGTACAGTACAGTAGAGGGTACAGTAGAGGTAACTCTGTCATAGAGGTAACTCTGTCATTTTTCAACCGTTTCGGACGCTGGCGGCTCGCCGGAACCGGGCCGGCACCCTGGGTGCATTCCTGTGGGTCTGGAACTTCCGGGGACCCCCCCCCCCTAGAGAAAAATCCCATACAGTCACAATGGACTTTTGTTTTCTTCACTGGACCATTCTCACGTGTCCCAGGAATGGGTGTTCCAAAGCAGAAGGAGAAAAACAAATGGACAATTTGTGAAGATTAACTATCCAATTAATAATTTCCAATGTTTCCCCATTTTAAACACTTTCATAAATGGAAACATCACATAATAATAATGGATTGCATTTTTATAGCGAAAAAAGTAGAGATGTCCCGATACTGTATCGGTATTGGAAAAGTATCGGTATCGGCCCTTATTTGTCATATCGGTTCATATCGGTATCGGCAAATATGCCAGTCTAACCACCGATCCGACACAGGGGTAAGGGGTTGACACTATAGCAGGTAAATAATAAATAAATAAATAATAAATGTTGGGGCATGCTATAAACGCAACACGAGATATATATCTAGATAGCTATAATAGCTTTGCTTAACTACTGATTCCCCACCGCACGTGGTATGAATAGACAGATGTCGTAACTGTGATTTAAACACATACCGTTACGTTATTACTCAAACACACACTTCCTCACAAGTTGCAATAATGCTCGCAAACAATCACTTCATTTTGGCCATTCTATTTGCATAGTAACACACTCACACACGTACAGGTACAAACACACTTCTACTACACTGTGTACAGTAAATGTCTGTGACCCGTGTTTCAAGGCTTAGCCTTGATAGCAACAATGATTGTTCTCTTAGCTAAACAATAGCACAAGTTGTTCAGAGTTAGTGGCGTTAGGTAATGCAAACAGAAAGAAACACGAAACATTATGACTGTATTTAGAGTATTTTAAGCATACACATAGGCCTATAACACATTTATAAGCACGTACGCAAACTCGGCACCGCCGTCTAGTCAACATTGTAACTGAATGAACTGGAAACCAACACATCCGCGCCAATGCACCATATAAAACACGCCTCTTCCTGCTTTGTCTGACATTTGATACCTTGTGCACTTCTGTCACATTCTTTATGTCTCACAAGCACATCTCTTTTAGTATAAACACTTTTACCCCAATTATCTTTATATTGTTATTATAATAACACAGAGACAGTTTAAACTAGAAAAAGTGCCCTTCTGGGGACAGGTCTCCACCAGGAGGATAGGACTGTGTGTCCGAGCATGAAAATAGCGTTTGGTTTGTTTTCACAACCAAGTGTCACTGTTGCCCAGCCTAACACACACACACACACACACAAATGTACTGTATATATGATGATTTTGTGTGTGACAGTACAGTACAGTAGAGAGACCCCCTGGGGACCCCCACACGGTAACTCTGTCATTTCTCAACTGTTTCGGACGCGGGGCGGCTCGCCGGAACCGGCCCGGCCCCCTGAGCGTGTTCCGGAGGGTCTGGATGTTCCGGGGACCCCCGGGCGACCCCGGGGACCCCCACACGGTAACTCTGTCATTTCTCGACTGTTTCGGACGCGGGGCGCCTCGCCAGAACCGGGCCGGCACCCTGGGCGTGTTCCTGTGGGTCTGGAAGTTCCGGGGACCCCCCGGGGACCCCCACACGAAGTTGCACCACGTACTTCACACAGGTGTGATTTTTATAATTCAGCTTACTGTGGAGACACATGCTGGAACCTTTTACTTTTAAATGTTTTGTAGTTTCTGAGTAATTTAACCTAAACGCCCAATGCATTATCAATGGCAATAGCACAAACTATTGTAAATAGATTTCGATCGGTCTTGAAATTAAAGACTTGAGTGGGGTTTGAACCCACAACCTCCAGATCATGTAGCCAGTGTGCTAACTCACTGAGCTACTTGCTAACAGGAAATTGAAGAACTGAATTAAGTTTTATAGATATTTAAGAGTTCCATTGCTTAATTAACCACCTTTGCATTCCAGACTAGTTGTGGAAGAGAGCACATTGGATTTTTTTTTCATGGTAAAATGTTAGCTGGACAAGGTTATTTCAGACATAACCCCCTACCGAACATGGGGAGGGAGCGTCCCTCCTGATGGTCCTCCATGGGACTTGAACCTGCCAACCTTTGGGCCTTTGGGTTTTTTCTTTTTGAGTGGTGCTAGCAGCAATGTGTGTCCATATGTGTACGTGTCCGTGTACGTCCGTGTCCATCAAAGCACGGAAATAGCGTTTTTTGACCACCAAGTGCCACTGTTGCGCAGCCTGACACACACACACACACACACACACACACACACACACACACACACACACACACACACACACACACACACACACACACAGGCCAGGGAGGAGAGATTTACAGTACAGCACAAGTACAGTACAGCACCACTCAGTTCAGATGGGTCAGATGTTTTTTTATCGTCAAATATCATGAAAAACGGCATAATATAGTTTTTCATGGTTTTTGACGACATAGTATATGTTAGCCTGGCTCCAGCCCCTGAATCGCTAACCGTGGCCATTAAAAAATATGTTTTTGTGGCGATTCATAATAATGAAGTGAAATTAAGTGACAGGCTAATAGTATGTTGTTTCTCATTGTTTTCGCCGATAAAAAAAAAGAAAATCATGAAAAACGACATAAATAAATGGTGCATTTATATAGCGCTTTTATCCAAAGCACTTTACATAGATTTAGCATAACATTCACCCAAGAGTTTTATCATATAGTATCCCTATATGGTGTAAGAAGGGACTGTAGGGACATGACATAACATGGTATACAGTGAAATGGAAGGAAAATGAGCAAGCGCTTTGATTAAAGGGACACTTATTCACCCTTTTTGCAAAAAAAATATATGTCTATGTTAATGGCGTTAATCAGATTTAGAACACTTTAGGGGGTCTTTAAGTGTGTAATATGTGGTTTTAGATATTTTAGATTTTAGCAGTGATCCCAGTGTCTCTGATGTCTTGGACACTAGCTGGGCTCACTTACTTCCTGGACTACATGTTGTCTCAGTAAGACAGCCCCCCCCCCTCCCTATGAAGGGGATCTTCAACGGGTTCCATCGTTCTTCCGGGTTCTTGGAAACCACTAAAGTGGCTGCCTGGTGACCGGTTCAAGACCCCATTCCCCTGTGCCCCGGCAGTGTGTTGGGGGAAGGGCCATTAGGTGCATCATGGGGGCAATGCCGCCCCCTGTACCTTTGTCCCTGCTGTTGGCTTGTGAATATTTAAATGGATTTGTATTATGCCTGATTCAAACTTACTTTATACTTAGTAGCCTGACACTCGGTTAAGCATTAGTTAAACATTTTCTACGACATCAATATACTGTATAGTTCTAGGACACCTGCTTGTGTGCAGCTTGGGTTTATTGCTCATTCCAGCCAGCCAGCAGGCCGACCATGCAGCTTGACCAGCAGAATCTAGCTTAGCCTGACTGGGTAGAACCAGCTGACCGACAAAACCAGCAAGACCGGCCTGACCAGCCTGGTAAACCAGCTAAACGAACTTAAGTCCAGTTTAAGACCAGCTAAAACCAGCAACCATCATAAGATGTTTTTTTTGCAGTTTTTCTTTTCTTTTCTTTTTTAGCAGGGAAATAAAGCAATAGAGACGTCATAGCTGTTGGCCATTAGTCTACACTTTATCAATACAAAATAATTGCATGTTTACACAAATAAAATTAGAAGTCCTCTTCAGCTGCTCTTGGCTGAAAGAAAAACAAATGGAAAGGGGTTGTCATTTTCAAAACAACAAAACCAATAAAATGTAAATGTTTATGTTAATTCATTAAAAACAACAGTATAATTGATGCTAAATTCACATAACCACGCAAATGTCCCGGTTTTAAAAGTTCATATGCTTTCCATACTAACGCAATGTCGAGTATTGGCCAGCAGATGTCAGTAAAGTATTGATTTATACTACAAGCTACTACAGGCAGGCACACCACAAATTCAAGGCCCATAGGTCGTCTTGGGCTCTAGCTAGCTACATCCACAGTATTTCCCAATAGTTGAACTAGTTCCCAGTTTAGTTATAATTAATGTAGACCACTGGTTCTCAACGTTGGATCCAGGCACCACCAGGGTTCCAAACGAACCCTTAAGGGATTCCGTTTGGGTGTACAGGGGCAGCGGTGGCCGAACGGTTTGCGGAGCGGTCTTGATACCGGAAGGTCGCCAGTTTGAATCCCCGGACCGGCACGTTAAAATTACCACCGCTGAAGTGCCCTTGAGCAAGGCATTGAACCCCTTCCATGAAATGTTCTAAGAGCAGGGTGTGGCTGTAAACAAGCATCTCGAGCTTAGTCCACTTCCCTGGGTAAACAAAGAACTTTGCTTTGTACAAAATGTAGGCCTACACTCTCAGGAACGGCCTACTGAGTACATTGGATGAGAGTGAGCCTAATAATGCATTTCAAACATCCTCATGTTGCTTTACCTTGCTTTTTTTACCACAGCTGAAGATCTTGTTGCCTTTAGAGGAAAATGAGACAATCAGTGATTAGTGAGAACACAGCAGGCAGCCCACATATCAGTGCTATTCACCATTCGCTCAGCAAGGTAACCCTGAACACAATAACTAGTTAAACAATGGGATGAGAGTGATGATGGATATGTGCTTCAGTTTCCTCCGTAAGTGTGCTTACACACGCAGGTACAACGAACGCACGCACGCACGCACGCGCGCACCCGCACACACACACACACACACAAACACACACACACACACACACACACACACACACACACACACACACACACACACACACACACACACACACTCACCAGCCAGAAGGAATACTGACAGAATCACTATGATGCCAGCGAAGGTCAGACCTCCAATACGCAGTGTGTGATAGTCTGCAAGTTACAGAAAGAAGTCATATGCATTGTCATTCATAATTATTAATTACTATCCCCCCCCCCCTCTCTCTCTCTCTCTCTCTCTTTCTCTCATTCTTTCCTACATACTGTCTTGTTGTCTTGCTATGTAGCACTTAAATTCATATTGCATGTAATGAGACACAATGACTATAACTGTCAAGCTTCCCCATGGAAAGAAATAACCAACATATTATGTAAAATAAATCAATTCACTTTACAAGTTGACTTGATTTGACTTTGCAGTTACTGTCTCACTCTCTCTTTCTTTCCTTGTTTTTTCGCCCCATCACTGTTTTCATCCTTGCGTGATCTGGCTTGTGACAGTCATCTATTATTGAAATCCTGGCTCAGACTGACGATACAAAGGCTATAATCATGCTCTCTCTGTGTGCGTGTGCACCATACCTCATTCTTTGCCTCTTTTATATTTGCATTACGCTGTCTTTTGTCTACCTGTTTGTATATGTATCTCAAAATCTATTTTCACAGTACGTGAATGTTCTACATATTCTCTGTCGTTCTCATGTGTCAACATAGCTGAAAGTTACCCTAGCTACTCCATTCAAACATTTCTATTTGTAATAGTTGTGGTCACGTACCATACACAAAGTCTGCGTCAGGGTCAGGGACTGGAGCTGAGGAGAGACACACAGGTAACAATTATTTAGTTTTAGGTTATTTGCAAGAAGGCATATCCACTACGCCACTGTTTCTCAACCAGTGGTCCATCCATGCCATAATAACTATAGTGTAGGACGTCCATGTGAAAATGTTTAGTAACGTTACAAAAAATACATTTCGTAATATATATTTGTTAAATGCATGAAAAATATGTTTAAATAACACAATAAGAACTAATATCGTAGTAGTGTGCTCATGTATCTCTGAGGTAGGATGCTATTTTCGGGAAGTTTGCAAACATCTTGGGCCAGGTGTGTGACTGACAACTGATGATCGGTGTCATTCCGACCTGTGTGGATTTAGAGAAAATCTTATAAGCCTATGCAATAACAATCTCCTGATCTTTTAGCCTTTATCTTGCTGACAGTCCGAGTTATTAATAAATCAGGGGTTCTCAACTTCTCAGAAACAGTGCCAAGCTACACTGCATGGTGCATATGTTGTGTTACACAAGTGTTGCAAGAAATGTCACTGAAATGTCACTAAAAACTAAGCTTCAGATTCCCCAAAACAAACTGATAATGACTATACTGCTCTGCCTTAAAAGGAGCATGTATAATAACTCAATAACTCAAAATGACTTATTTTCTAAAGGAATCGCCATGAATTCAAGGCTTAATGGGTTGTGTAATTGATAGAAAAGAAAAGTCATTTTTAACTTTTTGAAACTACTCATTTAACCTACTTCCAACACACTTTGCTAGTTTGGGATGGCTCGGGGTAGAAAACAGGATTAAGCAATATCACGGGGATTGGTATAAGCCGAGTGGAATAGTAATTGAGTGGCGTGGCGACACGCTTTGATATCGCCGCAAAATGGGTGCCTATATGGGCTATAGTTCCAAACATTGGAACTATCCCATTGAGATAGAATGAGCACTTCCGCATGCCATTGTTACAATGGGAGTCAACGCTAGTGTCGTCACTCTCTTACTATAGATTACTCTGGGTATAAGATAGTCAAAGAGACATTGCCCTCAGTGCTCTCAATGCCATCATATGTCTAACCACTTCTCCAAAGTGAGACACCCACACACCACACCACTGGAGGGAGCGACCATGACCCGGATCGCCACCCAAATTTAGAACAAACACAGGAAAGTGCTCATTGCCCTAGCAGGCACCAAAATGTGGAATGCCCTGACACGTACCATCCATAAAAAAATGTGTAACACTGGTTTCTTCCAAAATTGGCATGAAAAAAAAACCAGGAGACCTAAAGAGGAGGTAGCCGAAATATAAATGTCCCATCTCTTTTGTACATATAGTGTTTGTATTTGTTGATGTATTATTGTGAATGCTATGCTGATGAATTGAATACAGTAGGCCTACATACTACATAGGACCACAGTGGAAAGTCCCCAGGACCTTTTGTATTATCCTTTCAGTTTAAATGTCCAACCTACTGTACTGTAGCACATGCTGTTTGCATTTCTGACTAATAATACCAATAAGTATTCAATAATCGATCAATAACGTCATTCTCTTAAGATATTTTGTAGAAATCCAGTAGGTTGCTGACTTACCGCCTGCATTAGACATGTTGGCTGGCCTGTTTTAAGCACCGTCTGTGACTTCTGATGACACAACTGAGGGGGAATGAATAACAGACAAAAGATGGCCATTATAACAGCAGCTGCCAGCTGTCGATGAGTGTTGATTTCGTCGACTAAAACTATGACAAAAAATGTGCGTTGACTACTTTTTTTCATTGACACTAAGTTGCATGCTGAAAATAGCAGATCTACAAGCTCACAACGCGTCGCGCTGCGACACGTTGTGAGACTATTTTCAGCAAGTGTAAAATGAGCCATTACGACGGCATCAAAGCCTGCCAAAATACATTTTAGTCAACTAAATCAACTGTAGAATTAGTCGACTAAAATTGTATGATATTTAGTCGACTACAACTAGACTAGCACTAAAACATTCCAGGCGACTAAAATGTGACTAAAATGAAGCGAAAACTATTCAAAAGACTACGACTATAACTAAAATCAGAATTTGCTGCCAACAACAACACAGCTGTCGATCCATTTCAAATGTGCTCCTTTCGTCGGATTTACAATGAGTGTTAATTGTTGCATGTATTTAGCTCGACAGACTTATTTGTCCTATAACAACAACTGCATGGCAGGCCTTTTCCATCACATCAGAGAAGTATGTTTACAGGGTCGACTTATGTGGATTAGGTTTCGGTAATCTCTCTATTTTAATAAAGTTGGAGATTGAGTGTAATTGGATTCTTCAGTTTTGATGAGTCGTGGTTGAGAGATCTAGGAAACCCTATACATATTTATGTCCCTGTGTCTTGCTTCAGAGGTTTTCTAACTGTAGCCTTTATTACAGCACAATGATTACTTTGACCTTTAAGTGAGTGAGTGATACTGATATTGATTGCCTCTTTCTTTCTCTCACACACACACACACACACACACACACACACACACACACACACACACACACACACACACACACACACACACACACACACACACACACACACACACACACACACACACACACACACACACACACACACACAAACACACACACACACACACACACGGTTCTGTCCATCTACGTATAAATCTCCAGATCTATACCGTAATCATTAACCGCGACATGAACTAGCAAAATTATGAAATTCCTCATGCGCCTCCATTTTGTTGTGTATACCTATTCTGTTCTCATCATCAGTGCGTGTGTGTCTGGTCCTGTGCAACGCACCAGTGACCATAAAATACATATCCCGCGAAGAGGAAGTTACTCATTGAGGTTATTCTAATTATTCATTAACCTTCAACCTATCCCGAAGCCAATGTTAAAGGAAGAGGAACTGTCCTTGACAAGGTCTTAACAATGACATTCCCTGAGTGGCCCGCATGCAAAACCATAATTTGTTCTGATTGTGGGATTCTGTTTGTGGGACCAACCCACTCCCCCCTACATTTAAAAAAATATATATATATTTCAAAAGAAATATATATTGTTTTTAATTTAAAAAGGAAAATAATTGTGTACATTTTAAAGCAAATGAACAAACAAATGAATATAAGAAATGTCATGAATAGAAAATATGAATAATTAAGAAGTAGTGAAATTAGCCAACAAGCAGCACAGCGTTGTGCACTTGTAGATCTGCTATTTTCACTTGTTTGGGTCCCAGGCAAAAAACCCTGAAAAGTTTGACTTTTGACCTTGACCACTGTTTTGAAGGTGGGATTAGTAGGCGCGTTCCTTTTTTTGTATTTTTGGCTGGAACAGCCATTTAACTGAAATCAGTTTCAGTTAAATATAAAGGATTTAGTTGATCATAATCAGATCAGCAGCTTTTTCCAATTAAACTGTTCTTGGCATAATTTCAAAACAAAAACATAGGTCTACACAAATGAACACAATGAACACAATGCCTTATGGTGATCTTGAGCACATTCAGACTTCAATTAAATTAACCCTGATGATTTTACTTTATAGACAAATAAATCTTCTCCCTAATGCAGTGGTTCTCAAATTGAGGGAAATGAGGAACACTCTAAACACTTTTTAGTATTAATTTTTTTTAGGCTGTTCGAAAACAGCCAATTTCTACACGCTCTTGAAAACTGTTGACATGTCTTGACAAAATATTGACAAATCTTGCACATTTGCACACCAAATCTTTTGAGAATCACTGTCCTAATGTAGAGCAGTGGTTCCCCAACTTTTTCATGTCAAGGACCCCCAAATTGACACTCATCTGTGGACCCCCATTAGAGAAGACCTTCACGGCTCCAACAGTGATTCTCAACCAGTTTAATTTCAAGGACCTGAATTATAGTCTACGGTTCCCCAATTGAATGGCATTTCTATCTCTTGGACTCCAATGTATATTGTAAAATCAATGTTCATTTTAACTCTGAGTTACAGACCCATAAGGGTCCATTTGGTTCCTAATTATAATTTAGCTGGTGACCCCCTGGAACTCTCAAAGACCCCTATAGGGGTCCCTGGACCCCACTTTGGGAACCACTGATATATAAACAACTGATTCTGCAGAGTGCGACCCACTATACCTACTCTATAAGTAAGCGCTCAAATCATGCAGCAACAAATAGTGAAACTGCTGAAGCACGATGAATGGATTTTTAAGATTGAAGCCGTGTGTGTATTAGAGAGAGTCAATAATAATATATGAAATGCGAGGCATACAGAATTAACTCACCTCTTCTGGCTGCGCTCCCGTTCTGTCAGGTCAGGTGGGTGTTTTGTGTGTTTGGTCTCGTCGTTGACACAGGCAGGTGCAGAGCAGACTGACGCCTCACCTGACAGACACACCCCCTAACACAAATGCACACATGCACGCACGCACACATACACACACACACACGCACACATGCACGCGCGCACACATACACGCACACACACATACACACACACCCACACACACACACACACACACACACACACGCACGCACAAACATATACACACACACACACACAAACATGCACACGCGCGCACACACACACACTAACGCACGCACGCACGCACGCACGCACGCACGCACGCACGCACGCACGCACGCACGCACGCACGCACGCACGCACGCACGCACGCACGCACGCACGCACGCCGCGCGCGCGCGCACGCACGCACGCACGCACGCACGCGCGCGCGCGCACGCACACACACACACACACACACACACACACACACACACACACACACACACACACACACACACACACACACACACACACACACACACACACACACACACACACACACACACACACTACACAGTAAAATTCTCTGTGACAATGTATAGCCTACCTTTGTTACTCTTGAGAGTGTGCAAATGTAACCGAATGGACCCTTTTACGGGTCCATTTGGTTACATTTCCAACACTCTCAGAGTTAAATCAACACTGAGGATTCTACTGTGTATACTACTGTGACATTGGAATCCAGCGGCCCCTCCCCTTTCTGACTCCCTCCACACTCTGCAGGTAAAGCTGGGGCTCATAAAGTCTGGACTTTGATGTCCAATAAAAAGCGTTAGATGTTGTGACCTTTGGAGTCATTGGAACAGGGTGAATATTATACTACTGTGTTGTATTCTACGACGGATTTGCAGCCATGTAGGCATGGCAGCGTATGTACAACCGTGGCTTGGCATTGATTGAATTTAAACTTGGCAGATTTGGTTTTCAAACAGGCTGTGGAAGTTTTTAAACTGTGAAATTGTCTTGTGTGAATTGGATTCCGCATGCAGGCCTTTAGAAGAAAGAAGTACTCAGATGTCTTGAAAATAAAAGTTGCAATACCACAATGTAGAAACACATTGTTATAAGTAAAAGTCCTGCATTTGACATTAACCGGTTCTGGGCGGGAACCCCTTTTGATGTTTTAAAGCATTATGTTATACTTTAGCTATTGGAAAATAGCAGATCTACAAGCTTGTAGCGCGCCACCGAGTGGCGCGCTACAAGCTTGTAGGTCTACTATTTTTGAAAAGTCATGAAAATGTGGTGCAAATCTTTGAATATATATATATTTGTTTTTAACTCAAATCTTTGCTTCTGGGGGAGACTGGAACTACATATTTTCACATGGGGGTCCACGGCCACATACAGATAATTCTGGGGGTCCATGACGTGAAAAAAGTTGACCACCACTGACATAAAAACATGGGTTTTTTCAGAAAACTGACATTTGTAGAATCGTCCATTTTGGCTGAATAAAAGTGCAAAGGTATTGGCAAACTGCACTTACTGTAAATTGCCAAAAGTAAATTCCAAGATGGTTCAAAATGTGTGCAGAAAAAAGAACTATTCAGCAGATATACATCTCACAATGCATTACAATGTAACACGTTGTGAACTTTCAGATCGGCTATTTTCAAATAGCTGGTTAGGCCAGGGTTTAATTTTAATGGATAAAATAATCCAAAAATAATTGTAGTGGAGTAAAAAGCACAATATTTTCCTCTAAGATGTGGAGTAGAGGCCTGGGCCGTGGCTCAGCGGTCCAGGCACCTTGGCTGGCAATCCAGTCTGGCAGTGTGCCGCGGGTTCGACTCCCGATCCCGACGGCCTTCACTGCATGTCACCCCCCCCCCCCCCATCTCTCGCCTTGCCTGTCTCATAGTCATTTATAATAAAAAAAATGTGGAGTAGATGTATAGGTATTAACCCATTCAGGAGGGAACCCCTTTTGGTGTTTAAAGTATATTATAGGCTACTTTAGCTATTGAAAAATAGCAGATCTACAAGCTCTATGAGCTTGTAGATCTGTTATGTTGTCCTTGACATGAAAAAGGTGGAGCACCACTGACATAGAAACATAGGTTTTTCAGAAAACTCATTTAGAAGACATTTCTTTTAGAATGCAGAGCTGTGGAAATACTCAAGTAAAGTTGTACTTAAATACAGCAATAGAGAAAATGCACTTTTTCCATCACTGCCTTGTCTGCCTGCCCTATAGAGCGTCGCAGTCCCGCCCCCTACCATGGACCAGGAAATGAATCCCAATGCATTTTTCCCATAGACATTTCAAAAAGTATTTATTTAAAGACGGTTTGTTGTCATGATTTGTCACGACTCGAGTTGGCTTTGTCCGCGGCGTAAACGTCTTTAAATAAATACTTTCTGAAATGTCTATGAGGAAAATGAACGGAGAATCATTTCCTGGGCCGGTAGGAGGCGGGACTGCGACGCTCTATACCATGAGTCATCTACCGTAAATAAATGAGCACATATTTTACACTTTGTGTTCAGAAAACCTTTATTTCTTATACCAAAATCACAGTCTGCTGCTACACAACAAAGCCTCATGCACATGGATAAAAACAGCTTTTTGAGTAATATTTATAGAGATGGTAATATTTAAAACAAACAGTACTTGTAATTTTTTGGACCTCTATAGTGAATATAGCCTATATATAGCCACGGAGTCCGCAGGCTTTTCTCACAAGAAAAAGAAAAAGCCTGGGCAAACGAGCCACATTTCCTGGTCTAGGAGTGGGAGTGAACTACTACAGTGCAAAGGGGGCGGGGCTAGAGGAGACGTCAGTGTTCTTCACTGTTTTCTACCGGGGAGGGGAGTGGTCTGGAGGACGGGGGGCGGGCACTTAGATCGGTGAACCAATAGGATCCCAGCGGCACCTGCACCCTTCTAGCCCATTCTGAACGAGAACCCCTTTCTCGTTTTAAGCATTTTAAGCATTATGTTATACTTTAGCTATTGAAAAATAGCAGATCTACAAGCTCGTAGCGCGGCACCGAGTGCCGCTCTACGAGCTTATAGGTCTGCTATTTTTCAAAAATCGTAAAAATGTGGCACAAATCTTTGAATATATATATTCTTTCAGAGCGAACATTTTTTTATTAAAATCGTTGCTTCTATATGGGAGGTCCCCCGGGAACAACATATTTTCAGATGGGGGTCGGCGGCCAATTACATATCATTTTTGGGGTCCTTGACATGAAATATTGAGCACCACTGATATAGAAACATAGGTATTTCAGAAAACTGTCAGGATTTAGAAGATTTTTTTATTGTATTTCGACGTCGGGCCTAAATGGACTAGACCAGAGATCACGCTGGCTGGGCCAGGCTAGAGAATGAATGCCTGACCTACTGTTAGTATATATATAGGGTTCAGCATGAATGGACGTTACAGTTTCTCTCTTATTTTGTCTTGTCCTTGTGGAAGTCTTGCCTATAATGCTGTTGATTATACAGTTTCAGACAGTTGATCACTTTCACCTTTATGCCCTTTGTGTAAAATGGAAAACTTCAATAAACAGATTGTGGAAAAAAGTAGTCTGGCACATATCTGAGTTTTAACACGTCGTGCAAGCACACACAAATAGGTCTTAGGGCCACAAGTCTCGATGATTTTCTAATGATTACTTTTTTTGATTAATCAAAAAAGAAGAACCGTTTTTCATATAATATTATATCAATTATTTGTTATAATCAACCAACTTGAATTGCCTGAGTAACTGCTTAAGCACTGTCTTACTGCTGTATGTCGTACAAAAAGAGCAAAAATATAGAGGATCTACAAGCTCACACACCACGTCACATGTGTTTTTGAAAATAAAAAAAGAATAAAATATTTTAATAAATCAGTTAAATTGATTACCGTAGTTTGATTAACTGCTGCACCCCTATACACAAATACACGCATGCACACACGCATTAACAGAATGTATGAGTGTTCAAGACTACGCAACACAAAGCACGTACGAGACAGAGCGGACACGAGGACAGACAGTCAACCGATCGCATCGTCATCCTAGTATGGATGGACGTTGAGTTGAGCCAGTGACAGCTAGTAGGCCAGTCAATCTAAGGTTTGACACAAAATAAATTGCAATAGTAATCGTTTAAGGTTTTTCATGATCCTTAGGGTCATCCAAAATAACATAAAATAAATTGTGAATGAAATACTTAAAAACAGCCATGCCGTCATGATTTAATTGGGCAAGTGGCCCAATTAAAGAGTGTTTTCGTTCAAAACTAATACTTGGAATGGGTTCAGAATCATGAAAACCCCCTAGTTTGACACGTCAGATATGCTCCTTAAAGCATAATGAAAATATGAATTTGATATTTTCTTATAGGGTGTTAACACTTTTATTGAAAAATTAGGATCTAATTCACGCCAGCATTTTTCCCAGTCGAGCTCTTATTTTGAAAAGCCATATTTCCAGACTACCGGAAGTAGTATTATCCTAGTAAGTTGAACAGGTCCCGGACAGGCCTGGTTTACAATATGGGTCTATACCGGGGCACTGGAGGGCTGCTCATCGCCCGCTCTGTGCCAAACGTTGTTTTGACCAAAAATGCCATCTGGGACAAGGAATAGGAGATACAGGCGATTGAAAGAAAAGGATAGAATGGATTCTTATCTTATGGTGCCGATGATCTGAAATGGGCGACGGAGTCTTGTGACAGCAACAGCTAGCTACCCGATGCTAACGTAAGTAGCATTATGGCTTGATCGATCGGATGCACTATATAGCGCAATTGCCATTAATCAACGGCAATGGCGGTAAGCGTAGTATCAAAAAATAGGCTTCAATTGACCTACATCTAGTAGTTTACCATGATTCCCTAATTATTTGACCCTAACTAAGGATCTTAAAAACCTTGAACGATGTACTATTATTGCAATTTATTTTGGGTCATGCCCCTTTTTAGCTTAGATTGACTGGCCTACAGAGCAGACAATGCATATCGGCATCCAGGATGCGGCAGTGACACAGCTGGGAGGAGGGTGAGCACATACAGACATCTGTGCTCATCAGTAAACCATGGCAGTATAGTGTTGATTTTGACAGCAAATCTTGATTTAGTTTTACTAGTTGGTTTAGTCGACTAAAATGTATTTTGGTGAGCCTTGGTGGTGTCGTAATGGCTGATTTTACACTTGGTTGCAGGCTGATAATAGCAGATCTGGAAGCTCACGTACGGCGCGTTGTGAGCTTCCAGATCAGATATTTTCAGCATGCAACCAAGTGTAAAATGACTTGTCCTTTAGTTCTACTGGATCTCTTCTCCACTAGTCCCTCCCTAACATTTAATTTTTTATCTCTTGACGAAATTGTCAGTAGTCATAGTCATCATAGCTTACTATTTATTTCGTTTTTGTTTCGTTTTCGTCTGTGAAAAAAGTTGGTCGACGAACATCGTTCATCATAGTTTTAGTCGACGAAATCAACACTGCATGGCAGTTGAGATTGTCATACAGTTTAAACTGTAGAAGGCCATCACAGTTAACATGTAAACACAAACATGTGAATGCACGTGCACACGCGCACACACACACTGACCTACGAACGATACAGGATACTTATTCATATTATTTATGTGTACGTCCCAAAGACCATAACAAATACTAAAACCAGACAATAGTAATACAAAACGTATAGCACAGTGATGGACAACACAACACTGATTTCTGTCCCCAGAATTGTTCCTCGTTGACAATCTTGTGCAGAAGGTGCTACTGGCTAAAGACCAATTAAGTAGCCTCCTGGGGAGAGACCCGTTAGCAGAAAGGCACATCACAAACTGTACGGCGGCACGACAGCACTGGTAGACAAGCACAGTCACAACACGAGCGCGGAAACAACAACCGACCTAGAGGGGCTGTAGTAGCAGGTCACAATGTTTATGTACACATTACACCTCATGGTAACTTAACCCCCACCACCGTCCCGGCCCCTTTACCCTGTCATAATATAGCCAATTCATCATAAATAATTGATTTAACGTTATAGTGATTATCATCCGGTCGGGTTTTACAGCAAATAAGATTGACAGTAATTTTCAGGAGGCAGTCCAGTCTAGGAGGAGTCGTTCAGGTCTCAGCGTTCGTTTCTTTGGCAGCCACAGCAGCTGGAAGAGAGAGAGGGGATTTGTTTCAGATTCAGTCTCTCTCTCTCTCTCTCTCTCTCTCTCTCTCTCTCTCATTTCAGCCACCCCCAGAGGAAATCACCAGCACCAACACGATACAAATTTAGAATAAAAGTAGCAA
This sequence comes from Electrona antarctica, assembly GCF_951216825.1. Classification (NCBI taxonomy): domain Eukaryota; kingdom Metazoa; phylum Chordata; class Actinopteri; order Myctophiformes; family Myctophidae; genus Electrona; species Electrona antarctica. The sequence goes on along the minus strand of NC_136792.1, from coordinate 10,712,642 downwards.
TTCAAATCCTCTCTGAATGTGTTTAAAGGTGTAGTGAAATGGCCTTTTGGGCATTTCATTTTGAAGTTTCAGCCTCAGATGGCAGAATCTTAGTTTCTGAACCAATCAGAGCGTCGCATCCCTCCAGGCTATGGGGACGTAGGTAAAACATAGGTGGTTTGTTTACAAGTGACAGAGAGACAGCAGCAAAGCCAGGGGGTTATCTCCTGTACACAACCTATATACATATTTTAGCGTGATGATTACGTTTAAAACGAGTAATACACTGTCTGGATGTCATCTTGAATGAGATTAAAAACGGAGTAGTTTGTAATCAAAACCAGCTGTGTTTGGACAGACGTGCAGCAATGGGAACCAAACGGGTGGGATTCATTTTGATTGGCTTGTATTGATGTGTATCTCTACACGTCATCATGCAGCACGTTTTCGTTAAGGAATTACTTCGCTAAGGAAGTAATTACATTTGTATTTTTATGGACTTTTGATATAAAAACACACGGATATGCTCTAAAAGTGTGAAAAACGTATTTATCATTTCACTACACCTTTAATAGCTGGAGTATATCTTGGCTTCATATCTATGGGTCTATTTCAAGTCACATAGCAGGTTTTCCCATAAAGATGTCAGTATTGAACGAAGCCAATCATCTAATTATGGACAATCTGTCTTTATGTCTATGTTTTCCCTGACTTGTGGTTTCCTAGTAACCTCCCCTTTATCAGTTACAGTTTCTGACCAAATCCTTGCGTTAAAAGCCATGCAATTGAAAACAAAAGTGCAACTTAAAGTAAAATGTCGAATAGAAAGCCCCTCTTAACCTGTGTCTTGTTTTGAAATTAATATTTATGGATTACATGATATCCAAACCATGTCTCTCTCTTTCCCTCTCCCTTTCTCTTCTTTGTCACATGCAAAATACAAACAAACAGAATAAATCCCTGTCACGACCTCTATGTTTATTGACATATGGACTAGACAGTGGGTGAGACAGACGTTTAAGGGGTGGGGGGATTTGTTAAGATGTGTTCCTCACCCTTGGAGACAATCAGATTCTCTTGTTGAGCCTCGTCATCTCCGGGAACCCTGAGGTGACACAATAAACAGGTTGTCATCATGTTGACCAAACGATGTCTAGTAACAAGTAGGCTCTTAATTATTGTATCCTCAGCCATCTTAGCCTGCTTTCCAGGACCCATGAATCACAGGGAATATGTTTAGACGATACTAAAGTAAGTGCGCGTGGTTGTGAATCCTGGGGACTGGATCCAGGCTACAGCCATCGTCCAATCAGAGAGAGACAGACACGCAGTAGTGGACGAAGTACTCAACCGAGTAACATTACAGATACTAATTGTCAAATTTACTCCACTACAAGTGAAATTAGCTCAGTCAAAATGTTATACAAGAGAAAGTACAAAAGTAATTACGTTTAAATATAATTAGTTTAGGTTTAGTTAGTTAGTTTATTTGATCATCTTAGTAACAATACAGCTTATTTATCAGCACAAGGTTACCTCGAGAGCTGTCAAAACTAGGATCACAGAACATAGAAGTGACATCAGAAACCATGACAAACAGATCGAGTCCTATCGGGCTACATGTCTGTGCTTTCAAACATAGTGTTTCTTCTTTAAGTTATGTTGGAATAGATCAATAGAACGTGTTCAGCTCCCACAACGAGGTGGCCCCCTTATGACCACACACTTTATGACAGCCCAACAGCTCCATGGTCGTGTGTTGGTCTCGATAATCTGTTTTTAACCCCACTAGATGGTCCCTTATGTGACATAGCAGGTTTTCCCATAAAGATGTCAGTCATCAAATTATGGACAATCTGTCTTTATGCTAATGTTTTCCCTGACTTGTGGTTTCCAGGGATGTACACTATAGGAATAAAAAACATCACAACTAGAATTTCCGCACTCAGGTGGTACCGATTTGTTAAATGTGGGGTCTTGGCCCATGGGCTAGACAATCTTCAATCAAAAAGAACACAGCGTGTGGCCAATTGCATTTATGGGAAGAAGAGGAAAGAAAGAAAAAAAAGTACAGCCTAAACGTACTTTACAACCTTCCTAGAGGTTTAGCGCCCCTCACTTCACACGGTTGTGATTTTTATTTTTATTTTTTCCCACAATTTTGTAACCCATTTTTTCACCCAGTGTCAATTATCTAATGTAATGCTGGGCACTATACACTTTCCTAGAAATGTACTTGAGTAAAAAGTAAAATATTTGTCTTGGAAATGTACATTTACTCCGTTACTCTCCACCATTGGAGACACTAACATACCTGGGCTTCTGCTGGTCTGCACTGCAGCGACACCGTCGACCTACAAACATCATCAACCATTAACCATGTTTTCATGCATTATTTTTTTCTCTTTTTTTTCACATGTGAAAAATGCCATCACAGTAAAATGTTACACATTAAACGAGGAAGAATTTAATCATTAGCACACATGTTATAACCAGTATCATTTATTTACTATACAGACAGACTGGACTGCACGCATAAGAAAGTAAGTATAGCCTTCGAAGCTAACGGCCATGTTGCCCATACTGCCCTACAAAGACAACGTAGAGGCTCTGAGCCACTCTGCTACATAGGAGCCTATCTAGTTTCTGTAGCATGAGGCGGCTTGATATACAAGTACATGCCCCAGCCATGATGTATAAGTACAACCCCTGGACATGTGGCTATAGTATGTCACAGGGATTTATACCCCCAATCCAAACCTTGATGCTGAGTGCCAAGCAGGGAGGCATTGGGTCCCATTTTATAATCTTTTTTTATAGTTGAACCCCGACCTCCCCGTCTCAGGGCAGACACTAACCACGAAGCCACTGAGCTGGTCATTTATTTACTAGGAGCACCAACAGAGTGGACTACATGCATATATACGTAGAATGATCCAACACACACACACACACACACACACACACACACACACACACACACAGGATGACTTACTGAGAATGAGGAGGATACCCAGTAGGAACAGAACCACAGCAAATGTCAGTCCTCCAATCCTGAGGCTCTCATAGTCTAAAGAGACATTTGATGAGATTAATGAAAGAGACACGGTTACTGTGTGTGTGTGTGTGTGTGTGTGTGTGTGTGTGTGTGTGTGTGTGTGTGTGTGTGTGTGTGTGTGTGTGTGTGTGTGTGTGTGTGTGTGTGTGTGTGTGTGTGTGTATGTGGGGTGGGGGGGGGATTCCAGGGTGTCCCCAGATCAATTTAACCACTTTAACGTACCTTATATAAATCGGCTATTTGAAAATAGCGATCTATACAAGCTCACAATGCATCATATCACGAAGCATTGTGAGCTGGTAAGTCTTTACATGCCGTATAATCCTGTACGGGAGGTCCCAGACACAACATAGTCTCAGATGGGGGTCCGCACATTTATTTGGGGGTCATTTGACATGAAAAGGTTTGAAGAACCACTGACTCTAATAATCACTTCAGTGATGTCATTAAGACAAGAGCTATCAACAGACACTTACCATAGACGAAGTCGTTTTTAATATCCTTCTTGACCTCCTCCTTGACATCTATAAACACGCATGCACACGCACAAACGCACACACACACACACACACACACACGTTGGAAGGCATGCAATGAGCAGCAGTGAACGTAAGTAAGTAAAACAGTGAACGTACTGACAATATTTGATCAATAAACAGCATTTATTATACTTGGTCTGAAATACTCACCCTGCGCAACACTGGCCGCTACAGCTGTTAGACACACACACACACACACACACACACACACACACACACACACACACACACACACACACACACACACACACACACACACACACACACACACACACACACACACACACACACACACACACACACACACACACACACACACACACACACACACAATTCAATTCAAAGGGCTTTATTGGCATGAGAAAACATACGTTTACATTGCCAAAGCAGAAAGCACAATACAACAATACAGCAATACAATCAAAACAAAAAATATGTACATTTGAACGTCAGAATCTTCAATAGATCAATTTCTATATTGTACCAAGGTCACTGTATGCAGGTATAGTGCAGGAATACACACACGCACGCACGCACGCACGCACGCACGCACACACACACACACACACACACACACACACACACACACACACACACACACACACACACACACACACACACACACACACACACACACACACACACACACACACACACACACACACACACACACACACACACACACACACACACACACTTTCCCTTCATCTTATTGTTTTACAAACAGTAGCTCCAACTTAAAGTGTCAATTAACTTTGCATGATCTAATCAACCAGCGCTGTATGTACGCCTCATTGCCCAGCACCTCACAAACTATCTGTCTTAGGTGTGTGTGTGTGTGTGCGTGTGTTGCTATAATTATACACCATACAAACAAGCAGACACACAAACATCCATTTGCTCCTTGCAGACAGTCAGTCAGCAGGAAGCCCTGAGGCACAGAGCCACGCCCATGTCACTACCTGTGCCTATACTGCCCCCTTGTGGACAACTGGGATGAACATGGGAGTGTGTCTGTCCAGAGTGGCCTCTGCACTTGTGTGCGTGCGTGTGGTGCGTGCGTGCGTGTGGTGCGTGCGTGCGTGCGTGGATCTGGTGGGTAGAGGAGCACTTACCAGAAAGCAAGAGCAAAACAGTTTCCATGGCAACTGTTGGAATATTAAGAGAGGGAGAACAAGATACAATTAGAGAGAGAGAGAGAGAGAGAGAGAGAGAGAGAGAGAGAGAGAGAGAGAGAGAGAATACATGGATGACTTACAGATATGACATGTATGCACACACAATATACTGTATGCACACTCACACACTGTACCTGTTGTATGAGGCTTCTGGGTGCAGTTTACATTTCCACGCATAACTACAGTATCAAGTGTTCAGTAACATTGTGCTATCTTAACCGTGACGAGTGTACAAATGGAGCCCAGTGGAGCCGTAAGGCTGTAGGGCTACTGTGCATGTTCTAATTTCCTGACTGAGATCGTCCCGGTTTCCCTGAGGACACCCAACAACCTTGGCCTATTTCAATTACGTTCACACACACACACACACACACACACGCACACACACAGTGTCACACCCACACACACACACACACACACACACACACACACACACACACACACACACACACACACACACACACACACACACACACACACACACACACACACACACACACACACACACACACACACACACACCGTTTTTTATCACTTCAAAACATCACTTCATTATTGGAAAAAAAGATTTCTAAATATTTCCTTTCAGACATTTTTCAAAAACGTTCAAACATTTTCACAATGAGCAGATCTACAATGAGCAGATCTACAATGAGCAGATCTACAATGAGCAGATCTACATGCTTGGAATAACAGACATAAATCCCAGTGGGTCCTACCAGCGTGAAGTGGGAGAACTTCAAGTCAAGGTCGTGCTCACAAGTGAAAGTCCCACACAAATGAAGGCAGCCCTGCAAAGACAGGTAATGCACATTCAGTGGCGTAAAGCAGTGGTTCTCAAACTTTTTCATATCAAGGACCCTCAGTTTGACATGCATTAGGCTATGGACCCCCATTTAATGGCATTTCTATCTCTGAGACCCTAATTTATACAGTAAAATCAATGTTAATGGAACCAAAGGTTCCATTTGTACACTCTCAGAGTTAGAGACCCATAAGGGTCCATTTGGTTCATAACTATCATTTAGCTGCATGGGGACCCCCTGGAACACCCTCAAGGACCCCTGGGGGTCCCCGGACAGCCGGACCCCACTTTGAGAACCACTGGCGTAAAGTATAACTAAAGTACATTAAGTATTTCCAATTTTCATTTACGTCTACTCCACTACATCTCAGAGGTACATTTATTCCACTACAATTATTTGCAAGCTTTAGTTACTATAGCTACTTTGTAGATTTTGATTATTATTACAAAACATACATTAACCACTTAATTTCGGCCATTTGAAAATAGTCGACACACACGTGCACGCACGCACACACATCACGCACACGCACATCACGCAGGCACACACGCAGGCACGCAGGCACGCACGCACGCACGCACGCACGCACGCACGCACGCACGCACGCACGCACGCACGCACGCACACACACTTTGTATCCAATTATTTATAGTACGTCTTTGCCAACACAATCATTTTGTGCAGCTCTCTGGTGACAAAGCTGCCGTATTACCCATTTTTAGTCTCTCATTGTGTCTGCCACTCTCTCACTGACTGGTTGGCAGTTGGCATACTTGGCAGTCTCAAACAGACCTCAGCTACATACAGGGTGGGATTGGTGACATAACAACACAATAATTAGCTGTTCAGTCAGATAACTCACGAATAGATTTAACCAATATTTATTATAGAATCAGAATACAAGTGTGCATTGCATAATAATATATTATCTTGGCATTCGGCTCTGCTGCAATTTTCTCCCTGCTCGGCACAATTAAACACCAGAGCCCACCGGCGGCGCTGGGGTGGTGGTGGTGGTGGTGGTGGTGGTGGCGGCGCTGGGGTGGTGGTGGTGGTGGTGGTGGTGGCGGCGCTGGGGTGGTGGTGGTGGTGGTGGTGGTGGTGGTGGTGGCGGCGCTGGGGTGGTGGTGGTGGTGGTGGTGGTGGCGGCGCTGGGGTGGTGGTGGTGGTGGTGGCGGCGCTGGGGTGGTGGTGGGAGCAAACAGTGCATGACAACAACTAGGAACCATATGCAGAAGGAAGGCAGGCAGAGCATGCAGTCTATAGGTGAGCTTAAATACCCCGCCCAATTGGTCGGCACATCAGCGAATGACATGTGGGTCTTGCAAACACTGTATACACCCACATAGTAATGCAGCATATTAACCCCATCGAATACATTTATGTCCCTTGAGCATAGAGCGTTGCAGTCCCGCCCCCTACCAGGGCCCATGAAATGATTCCCCGTTCATTTTCCTCATAGACATTTCAAAAAGTATTTAGACGTTTACGCCGCGGACAAAGCCAACTCTTGTCGTGAAAAATCATGACAATAAACACAATGTTTTGGGCCGAACAAATAATTCGAAAGAAGAATAAAACGGCAGGTTACAACACTTTTTTTGTTGTTTTTCTTCTTTGTAATTATTTGTTTGGTCCAAAATATTGTGTTTGTTGTCATGACTTGTCACGACTCGAGTTGGCTTCATACGACGCTTAAAAGGTCTTTAAATAAATACTTTTTGAAATGTCTATGGGGAAAATTCATTGGGAATTATTTCCTGGGCCTGGCGTCGTCATGAAAGGGGGCAGGACTGCAACACTCTATAGCATGAACCCGCTCGAGTATACCTGACTGAAATAACTCCGCAAGCTACGTATCATTTATGTTAATAGTCAGAGATGGTGTCATCTCAGAGCCTCTCTTCAACGCTAAACCCTGGTATGACCCGGCTGGGGTCAGAGACTATAGTCATGCCAAAGTTGCTGTTGGTGTTTATGTTGGTGTTTGCCCCTTTTGGGGGGCGCTCTCCCACTTTGACAACCTATATGACTAGCCTCATACACATGTAAAGCCAAGTCGACACCAATGACTGGTGGACTGCTGTTTCAGGGTCAAATATGTCCTTCCTTACAGCAGATATCTGTCTAGTCTATAGTCAAGGCAGACACAATGCATGTCTTTCTCCAAGGTCCTTTCAAGCAATGAATAAATGAATTCACCGTGCAAGATGGTCAAGTCAAAACCTTATGACAGGTCTGCCACTAGCTTTATCTTTTGAAGGCTGCATACATTTCTCACAATTATGACAGCTGGCTGGCCCCAAACTGCACTCTCTCTCACCCAAGACAGATCAATATAAGCACTGCATCATACTCCGCTATAGCAGACTCAATACCTGTCAGGCAAAGCCCATTATTGTGGCTTTAACACCCAGTGGTCATGTACAGTAAATCATCAACTTAGAAAGGTCCAAGCCACATGATGTGAGAACCATGTCATTATAATTTAGCATCTATGAATGAAATGATGGCCCTTTATTTTGCGATTGTTGATTCATTCAAAACCAACCCTTTAACTAAGCATGTTTTACTGTGCAGTGCTCTATACTATTTTTATGTTGGCGTTTGCATTAATTGTACTGGCAGATTAGGGTGATTATGGTGTAAATTCTCTAATTTATCAGTGATATAGGTTAACTTTTAGAATTTAAGAGGATAACAAACCATTTCATTCTATAACCATCCCCCACCCCTCTGCCCCCCAAAAAGAATATTTCCTCTCTCTCTCTCTCTCTCTCTCTCTCTCTCTCTCTCTCTCTCTGATGGAGAGAGAGAATTGGATGGATGCATACAGTAGGTGTGAAGAAGCCCTGTGTTGTCTCATCCCTACATACATAATGACTCAGATATGGCTGTGAGTGTTTGGGGTTAAGTGGCTGTTGGGACAACCTCTACTGATTCGGGAGCCAACAAAGATAGCCTGAGGTTGGAGGGCAAGCAATTAGTCAGACTCAAAATACTGGACACTCCATTCACGGCACGCCAGACCCTTTTCAAGGACAAACTATTTGAGGAGACCTTTGTGAGAAAACATTGTCTTTGATACAATGCTTGATACAAGCCTTTGATTGTTCAAACAATGCTTTCTCTACAACAATCTCATAATGAGTTTGTTTTACCAGGTCCAAATGAAGAGAGGCTATGTTCACTCACTCTGCTTATTATGCAACAATTTCACAGTTGCTTGAGTTCTCCATTTGACCCATCATATCTGATCACACATACTTTAGTCCAGACAACAATGGATAAGACAAAGGATAGAGTGAGATCGTTAATTCACAGCAAAGATTGGCAGAGATTTTAATGGTGCAATCAGAGTCTCTATCCAGACAGAGCATATAGCAGTAGGCCTAAAAGGTCTATTCTAAAACGGGTAGTCCCAATACATGATTGGCTGGTTACCGGCACGTGACCGGTGTAAATTTCACCGATAACCCACACCTTCAATCACTTTATATAATTCGCAGCTGATTCCGCATCTCTGTAGCTGTACTGGGGAAGGGGAGCGCTTGATTGCCTTGCAAACCCATGCCGTGCGGGCGTCTAAGTGCCGCCCGGCTCATATGACTGTGAATGTGTGGCTCCAGGCGGCCCCGTAAAGATATCAAGCGCTATTCTCCCGTCACATAGCCTACTTGCAGCAAAACAAGGAAGTGATGTGGCTCGCTCTGGTGGCGCAAAGCGTAGCTACTTTTGTGAATTGAATAGTTTTATTAGGTTAATATTGCTATATGTTTGTAACCGTTTTAGAAAAGCAATAAGCCACTCGAGGCCCACTCACCGCTCACCCGAACACATCTCTCTGGTCACCTTATCATCTAAAACTGGAGTATGAATACCCCTTAAGCCTGTCGAGCTTCTCCCCATACTGTCTGGCATCCCACCTCCAGAGCTCCGTCGAAACGTCTTGACCTTGAAACTGGCCTGATGAGCCAACAAGCCTGATTCCCCCGTCTTCTGAATATGTCAACCAACCCTCCTGGGTGGGACTTGCCACGGAATGCCTGGGTCAACTTCAACAGACTTCGCTCTGGAGTAGCTAAGACCGAACTCTACCTGCACATGATTGGAGTGTCTGCCACTGATCTCTGCGAATTCGGAAAACCACAGACTGTTGAACACATCATCGATGAATGCCCATTCTTCAAGTCACCACATGGAGTCAGCGTAATTGAACTGGAAGATGATACCACTTCTTGGCTGATGTCCAAATTGCCTGTGTAGCCCTACACGAACGAATGAACGAAGCCAGCCAATGACATATGTTAGGTTACATGAGTCTGACTCCACACATTACCCTGTGCCTGTACCCTTGCCTTTCTAGCTATCTATCCTCAACCTACTTTATTGCTGCAATTGTTTGGCAATATCACATTATAGACTCTAACTGCCACTGCCTGAATCTCCAGAGAGGGACAGTGTCTGAGAGGAAGGGGACAGTGGAAAGAACGGTCAAATTTGAGGGGAGAGGACAATGGCCAGTCGTATGGCAGAGCTATTTGAGGGGAGAGGACAATGGCCAGTCGTATGGCAGAGCTATTTGAGGGGAGAGGACAATGGCCAGTCGTATGGCAGAGCTATTTGAGGGGAGAGGACAATGGCCAGTCGTATGGCAGCTATTTTCGGTGCATGCTCCCTCTGTGTAAAAGGGAATGGTCAGAAAACACGAGAGGCAAATGTAGAGCAGAGACACGGTGAGAAACAGGACTGTTGGATCAAAAAGGCAATTAACACATAAATGCGAGGAAATTAATGAGGTAAAGGGAGGGAATGTGCTATAACCAGGTCAAAATCACAGACGCTGCCATATAGTATTTGCTAAAATAAAAACTAATCTCTGGAAATACATGTTTTAAATGCACCTCATTTAACAGGGGCTAGACGGGAATCAGGATTCCCCTATATATATCAGAGAAATTACAAATACAACTTGTAATTAGTGAATGAATGTTTATTTTGAACTTAAAAAAAAAAAAAATAACGCCTTACTGCTGCATAAGTTAAATAAGGAAGAACTTCTCTCTCAGTTCACGACGCTTCATTTATTTTCTCTGGCATTCCACTGTCAGCTAGTTCCTCTTTCCCACGCTATCGAAACATTTCAAGTACTATGCACGCCAATCACAATGTTTCATTTGCAGCCAGATCGGCTCAGTTTAAAATATATATCTGCCTCTAAACCCTGTCATTGTCACCGTCTACCTTAGCTCCACCTTGTTAAGGAGTAGGCCTACAGTAGGAAGGATATTTCACCTTCACCACCACAAGGATCTAGACTTCAGGCCCAGGAAGGGTTCTCTCTCCTCGACCATCATCATCATCATCATGTGTTAGCTTTAAGTCATTCTGGGCAGGGAACCCCTTTTGGGGTTTTAACATTATGTTATACTTTAGCTATTGAAAAATAGCAGATCTACAAGCTCATAGCGCTACAAGCTTGTAGGTCTGCTATTTTTGAAAAATCGTGAAAATGTGTCGCAAATCTTTGAATATAGGCCTATATATTCTTTTAGAGTGAACATTTCTAACTAAAATATGTGCTTCTGGGGGGTCCCTGGAACAACATATTTTCAGATGGGGGTCGGCGGCCAATGCATATATTTTTGGGGGTCCTTGACATGAAAACGTTTGAGAACCACTGACATAGAAAACTGTCAGGGCATTTGTAGAATCGTCCTCAGGTCTAAATGGGTTAATGAATTTTACATGGTAAACCTTTTCTGAATACTGTAGGCATGACGACAACAAAACTCATGATCTTACCAACTCCCTCATACTGTATGTCAGGGGTTCTCAACGTTTTTGGCCGGGGACCCCCGAAAATGCTTTGGCAACGTCTCGGGACCCCCGCCCCGCCCCCTCCCGACCCCCAATATAAATTGACTGCTACAATAACCTTAAACCATTTTGGGCGGGAACCCCTTTTGGTGTTTTAAGCATTGTTATAATTTAGCTATTTAAAAATAGCAGATCTACAAGCTCATAGCGCGCCACCGAGTGGCGCGCTACGAGCTTGTAGGTCTGCTATTTTTGAAAAATCATGAAAATAAAATTTAAAAAAAAATCTTTTTTTTTTTCTTTTTTTTTTTAAATAATTTGGGGACCCCCTAAAATAATTTGGCGACCCACGGGTTGAGAACCCCTGCTGTATGTAACAATCTGGGGTGTTTTGTGCTGTGGTCACCGACTACTGTTGTATTGTCCAAAAAGACATAAGCGACGCTGCCTCAGATCAACTTTAAACAGATTTTTGAAAACCTCAGCTCTCAAGCTGAGGTTTTCTTTACATGACCTGGCCCCTGTTAAAAAGAGAGCTCTGGAGAGTAAGGCCCATATATTCACCAGCCCCTGTCTGACCTGTCAATTAAAGTCGACAAGATTAGAGTCTCTCTGACTATAATCCTGCGCATGGTGGACCGATGACCATTGTAAGACATTTTATTAAATCTGATTCTCCTGCCAGCTCACCAGACACCATAACTCCCTCTATCATATCCGTTCAATGCATTTTACTGACTTGCCTTCTGCCATGGACTGTGATTGTGGACCCCAGGCTACTATGAATCAAGGGGTTTCCATGGACAATGGCTACGGAGCGTAATTACGCTCTCTCCCTCTCCCTCTCCCTCTCTCTCTCTCTCTCTCTCTCTCTCTCTCTCTCTCTCTCTCTCTCTCTCTCTCTCTCTCTCTCTCTCTCTCTCTCTCTCTCTCTCTCTCTCTCTCTCCTCTCTCTCTCTCTCTCTCTCTCTCCCTCCCTCTCTCTCTCTCCCTCCAGATGGCCTCCCACCTAGAGTCCGGTTATTTTCAAGGCTTCTTACCATTAACCCCTTAAGCCCTACCAGTCCAGTTCTGTGCATGTCATAATGGGTGAACACTATAGTCAAAAGAAATGTGTGAACTTTCAGTGACAATGAGGAGGTTTGGTGTAAAGTAGAGGGACACAAATGACGGGTCCAAGGATAGACCCCTGTGGGACTCGGGTCAACAAAGTATAGGATTTCTGTGCACCATCGCCAAGTATAAATAACAAACGTGGTATGAAAATGACAAAATAACAGTAACAAGATTTAAAATCATTTAAAATGGCCCAAGTTACAGTAAGGCATTTAGTGCATAAACACGACCGGCATCTACAGAAGCACTGGAGCCAGGTGACGGCATGTATTAGGAACAATGTCATGTCACATAAAGACTTCTCCCCCGTCAAAGTACCGGATGTTTTGCATGCCCTGCCTGTCCACATTGGACCCTAAAAGTCTGCTGGCCCAGATGGCATTGATCCATTCTTTCTAAGAGTCTCAGCTAGAGATGTCCCGATACTGTTTAAGTATCGGTATCGGCCCTTCTTTGTCATATCGGTTCATATCGGTATCTGCGAATATGCCAGTCTAACCACCGATTTCTAACCTGTTTAATAAAATATTGTGGTCGATAGTATCAAATGCAGCCGAAAGGTCAAGCAACATCAATACCGTGCAACAGCCAGCATCTGAGTTCATCCTAATGTCATTCAGAACTTTCAGAAGTGCAGTTTCTGTACTGTGATTAGATCTAAAACCGGACTGAAACATTTCAAAAAGTGAGTTATTATTCATAAAGGTTAAAAGTTGTGAGTAAACCACTTTCTCTAGTGCTTTAGAAAGAAAAGGTAGCTTAGAAATTGGTCTAAAATTGTTAAGATTGGAAATGTCAAGGTTTGATTTTTTTCAACAGAGGTTGTACTAGAGCTGACTTAAAATGTGTTGGAACAATACCGGAGGAAAGTGACTTATTAAAAATGTCTAAGATGTCTGTGGATAAAAAGAGGGAAACCTCTTTTAAAAATGTGGTGGGTAGGAGGAGGATTTCATGCTGTTAATTATTTTCAAAAGGTCATGCTGATTAACAGGAAGAAATTAGTTTAAATTTTGACCTACCTCCCTGTGTGGTAAAGTGCACGGAGAGGGTATAATTTGGGCTCTAATACTCGATACCTTGTTAATGAAGAAGGTTTGGAAGGCATCACATCTTTCAGTGGAGATGATTTCACTGGAGTCTGAGGGACGACGTATAAGAGAGTTGATGGTGCTAAATAGAAGTTTAGGGTTATGGGGATTAGAAGCGATTAGATGGGAAAAATATTTGGATCGTTCTTTCACTGTGTTGTAAAAGTGATTTCATGGCAATGTGGTTTGAAAGAACTTTAGAGGCTTTCCATTTACGTTCAGCTTTTCGACATGCCTTTCTTATGGACCTGACTGTCATTTACCCAAGGAAGAGGTTTTGCTGACAGGAGTGAGGGTTTTGAGAGCTTAAGTGGGGCTACAACATCTAAAGAAGCAGTGTAACTATGCATGAATTTACTAGTCAGCTCATCAACAGAACATGATGAGTTAAGCGGATCAAGCTGCCGAGAAGCATGATAGGTGTCGCAGAAGTTCACCATAGTCTGTGGAGTAATGGGTCTAAAGTAACGGGGGGCTCTGGGGGTGGAGGCCGTGGGCGCTGAGGGAATGTTGAAATGAATAGCAGCATGGTCAGAGACATGCATGGCAATGGTCTGGAGATTTACTGGTTGAAGTCCATAGGAAATAACTAAGTCTAGGGTATGGCCATGTTCATGAGTAGGGCCGTGCACATGCTGAATGCAGTCAAAAGTGTGAATGAGTTCTAGAAAGTCAGAGGCAAATTTGTTGTCCTGCAGAGTCCACGTGAATATTTAGGTCGCCTAGAAATACTGCTCTAATATGATTGGTGGTGATGATGGATAGTAGTTGACCGAATTCTGACAGAAAGTCACCCTTTGAATTAGGAGGGCGATACAACAGACAAAAAAAGACGGTGGGATGGTGAAAGTAAAAAGCTCAAAGGAGGTGAAGTTGCCGACAGTAGTAGGAGTGCATTTATGACCAGATTTATAAATAACAGCCAGCCCGCCACCACCTTTACCAGATGACCTACAGCAATTCCAGAAAGAATAGCCAGGGGGGCATGCCTCAATGAGATGAACATCAGTGTCCTGCCAGGTTTCAACCAGAAACATAAAATCTATTTTGTGGGCAACAATGAGGGTGTTCACTATAAAGGCCTTACATGTAATAGACCGTAAATTCCATAGACAGCCATTTAAAGTGGACTCATTTAAAAAAGAGATGGAATCAATCTTTACCTTAATGAGATCAGACGGCCCCCTCAATTGCCTGGACTGTCTAGTATTCGGTTTATGTGTAATTAGGACAGGGATTGGAAAATGTAGGGGAATAATGGGAGATAAGAAAGATGGAGTGAGATTAAGAGATGAAAAAGAAACAGGGGAACATAATGGACTGAATGGAGTAATAGTAGATGAAGGCCTTATACAGGAGACAGAGCAAACACCAGCAGCAGAACTCCTGGAATGATTCTTCTGGTTGAAGTCAGGGTTACTAATACATACGTTATAATCATTATAAGCAAAGCAAGTAGAGGATGACATGGGTGGTGTAATTTTGCTGAGGATTGCTCCTATAGGCTTGCTGCTAACTGGGGATGCATCTATGACTGGTGTTAATCTATGGGAAATAACAGGAATGGAAAATGTGTGGGCTAAGTGACTAGGTGCGGGGTTTAACTGACGTCATACAGCTGTGAAGAGTCTGCCTGTGCTATTAACTCATTTTGGATTTAAAAAAAAGGTTTTTCTCCTCACAAATATCTTGAGCTGAATTCCAATACCCAGAATCTTGTCCACTCGCTCACTCACACTTGGTCACTCCAGCATGGTGGTGTTACGGTGAAATTGATGACCTGGTGAAATATGTGACAATCGTGTAGATATCACATACCGCCAGTGTCTGAACGTAAGTCATTGCGGTTTGTTTATTAGCAGAGTTCAATCTAAGGTAATTTAGGCCAGGTATTTAAAAACCTCCATGAAAGTTATGTGAAGTCCACAACACTGCCATGCTGGAGTGAGCGAGATAGTCAGTGAGTGGCTGAGATTTGGGGTATTGGAATTTGGCCTTGGGATCTGTTGGACAACAAGTTACATTTCAAATACCACATTGACTCCTTGGCGAAAAAGCTAAAATTCACACTAAGTTTCTTCTATAGAATTAAGTTGTGTTTTTCTACTGCTTCTTGCAAAAAGCTGGTCACATGGCCTCTTATCTATGGTGATACTGTCTATCGATCGCTTTGCCTGTTCCTCAACACTAGGAAAACTTGACCCCCTTTTTCATGCTGTATTGAGGTTCATTACCAAGTCCCCCTATAGGACTCAGGATTTTACTTGGTCCTATACGTAACCCATTCAGACTGTACCACGTGTGGGAACGTCATAACTAATCCAACAGAGGGATCCAACGTGTACACACGTCCTAGCGCATTTTCATTGATATCAAACGAGAGAAAAATATTCAGAATTCTTTTTGGAGTTGGCCTCTCCTTCTGCACCATACTTGCTCTTCGCGCATGCGTGTTGTCGTTCACTTCCCTGTTTACCGTTCACAAAGAAAGGCTTGGCGCGCGTATTCTAAGGAGCTCTCCGTGGTTTTGACCAGATGGATATACTAAGCTCTTCATTTCTGACTTCAACATGCCTCTCGTTCAAAATATGAAGTGAGGGATTATTCCGCGATTTTATCGTAATAATAGCGAGGTAACCAAGCAAAAATATGTCTCCCGTTTTCTGTCCGGAACGGAAGGGGGGGCTTACAGAGTAAAAGCGGCCATATCTTCCTGGCACCCCGAGCTATTTTGAAAGAAATCCCGGCACTGATTGTGTTAAAGACCTAGTGAAATTAAAAATACGTTTTTCACACTTTTAGAGCATATCCGTGGTCATCATATAGGCCTACCTAACAATAGATGCCAGAAAAATGGGAACATTTTAATTTGTGTATTTTCATATCATAAGTCCATAAAAAGCCAATTTGAATTACTTCCTTTGAACGAAAATGTGCTGCGTGATGACGTGTAAAGGCTCACATGCATATAAATGAATCTTTCCATTCACCCGTTTTATTCCCATTGCTGCAGTTCCTCCGAACACAGCTGCTTTTGATTACAGAACTATACTCCGTTTTTTATCTCATTCAAGATGACATCAATACATTGTATTATTCATTTAAAACTTAAATCAGCATGATAAAATATGCATCTGAAAACATTTTAAATAAGCCACTTGGGGGCGCCCGCTGGCCTTGTGGTCCAGGCGTGCCACATAATAGGCTTTGGCCTGACAGCGTGTTCGAGTCCCGTTCATGACGACCTTTGCTGCATGTCTCTCCCCTTCTCTCTCCCTTTTCCTGTCTGTCATTCATTCACTGTAACTATCAATAAAAAAAACAAAAAAACAATCTTTAAAAAAAAGAAATAAGCCACGTAGTCGATCACTTGCTGTGCTATTGACAAAATGCACACGGCTGCCATCTTTCCAGCAAGGTGCTAACTAGGCGCAACTAGACAGCCCATTCATCCAAACAGAAAAGTACTATTTAATTATTAAATGACATCAAACTCACCAACATTGCAGCTGTACGGAAAGCTTGAATTATCCTCTTTCTATATCTGCAATGTGTTTGTTTATTAGAAATCCACTGTAGACATGTTATGAGCTTACTCCCTGTCAAGAAATTCTGCAAGGAATATGTCTTTTGTATTCTTTCTGCATGCATAACAGCAAAATGTAGATTTTGATGTTTATCGAGGTAAACTAAGATTCTCAGATTTAAAAAACGAAACCTACTGGTTAATCGATCGATAAGGTTATCAATTATCAGTAAATGAATTAATTAATCGATAATTCCCATCCCTAGTCTGCACAAATATAATTTAACACAGGATTTAACACTTGTGATTTTACAGCTGACAGTCTTGCTTGTAAGTAAACACATGTACAGAACATGCCATGGCACTGTCAAATTATTAGTAGTATTTTCAACAGATTCGTTCAAGTCAAACAACATGACCAATGTCACAAATGTATAGGTCAACCCTACACAAATGTAGCAGCAGCCTACAGCCCTACACACCACCACAGTTCTCTGATGATGATGATGCATCACCATGGCAACAATACCGTGCGTCTTGTGACTGGTGTCATATAGTAGGCTATCCATTCATCACCATAGAAACTGCCTCTAGCTCTGCCAAACCATGTTTCCTGCACGGAAGCCATACCGTGTACCAGCGAGACAACAACAAGGGTGTGGCATACATACAATGGGGCTAACAATGCGTTTTGTCGGTCGGTTTATCACTATATAGAGTATATGATCAGCACGCAGTGCATTTCTAAACGTCACCGACTGACTGACCGTGATTTGAAACCATGTGTGCGCGCAAAGTTGCGCGATGTTCGCATAAAAGCGCTATTAAATGCACGATGTGCACTCGAGACTCGACTCTATAGCTATGAACGATAACGACGTATAGGCGTTGACGTAGGCTACACAGTATGCGTGTGTGCATTACCTAATTAAAAGTGTGTTTGTTTGATTGATTGATTGAAGTATTTATTAACAGTTTGCAGAATTACATTTCAAGCACAACTCGATACAAAAACTGTGGACGACAGACGCACTGATAAAGCATTACACTTAATTGTTTACAACAGGGTCCACCCTTTGCCATGAATATAAAACAACCTGTGGATCTTATTGACAAAAGGCGATACTAAGAGTTTCTTATAAAATGCCATGGCACCTTAATGTGCCAAAGAAAATCTCCATGAGTAGCCTATAAAGGCAAACATTTCTACAATAAATCACATATTTTAGTCCGACATTTAATACGTCCAGCACAAAGATGTGCAACCTGTAGCCAGGCCTAATCAATAGTATTAATTTGTGACAGCTGAGGAAAAACCTCCCGTCTCCTATGATTTATAAATAGGCCTGTGACTGCATGGGTCGAGTTTGATCAAGAGACTATAGTGTGTCGTGCCTCAGTGACCCTGCAGCGAAGGATATTATAGAGATCAGAGAGAGCCACCACTACCAAATTGACACACCCAACCAGCCTTTATAAAATACTAAATAAAATAAACGATATAGTAGCCTAGGACAGGTTACAAGCCTCCACTAGCTCGCACGCGCTGCACGAAAAACATCGTTGATAATTAATTGCGTGACTTTTATTATTATATTAATATTATTATTAGAGCTTATCCATTTGCACATGAAGTAAATTGATATAGCCTACATCCATTTGCCCAATGAGAGCTATATATATATACGCTAATTTTGGGCTATGATATTGAATTCAATCTTGAGGTTTTCAATCAAAACGTGGGATTTTCAACTTACCTCTCGATCCTCCAATTTGACAGCAGACAAAGAAGAAAAAAAGAGAAAAGCACCGAGGACAAGTCTCACCACTGGTTATTGTTCCAATACTATCATCTGTTGATTAGCCTATAGCTGTGCACAATATTCACATCAACTCTCCAACTAAAAACCTCTCTCTCTCTCTCTCGCTCTCTCTCTCCCCCCCTCTCTCCCCCCCCCCCCCCATCTCTCTCTCTCCCCCTCCCTCTCCCCCCTCCCCTCTCTCTCCCAAGAAGAAGAATGAACTGATATTTTACTCAATTTATGTATTTATTAACCTAAATGATTCCATACATATTGTTGCTGTCAAGAAGAAACCTTGTACAGAAGGCCATCTAAACAAAATTGTCATACTAGTCACACAAAAGTATATCACAGCTATACTTTTGAATCGATGTATTTCTTAGTGTAAAATGTGTTTTAAGTTAAAGTTAAAGTTTAAAGTGAAAGTGTATAAGTGAAAGTGTTTAAGTGTGGTTTTATAAGCTGCATTGAACAAATCAAAAGTATTAACGGCTGAGAGTGTGACTAAATAATAAGCAGTATTGGAACACATGACGATTACTTTGTTCCATTTCTTGAAAAGTAATAGTTGTGACATACAGTACAAGGTTTCCACCCGGCAGTGACGACACGTTAAGACAAATAGCATTGACATTTCTCTTAGAAAACAGTGTATATAAATAATGAATATGTGAAAACTGCCTAAAAATCTGTACAGCGATAGCTCGGCGTTAACGTCATCATAGCGTTAGCGTATACATTTACAAGGCTGAGGAAGTTCTGATCATAATACATTCATTCAAATACAAAATACAATATACAGAACAAAATATAACACATTTTCCTTTTCTCCTGAAAATGGTGAAGGCT
Source organism: Electrona antarctica (assembly GCF_951216825.1). NCBI lineage: Eukaryota > Metazoa > Chordata > Actinopteri > Myctophiformes > Myctophidae > Electrona > Electrona antarctica. The sequence goes on along the minus strand of NC_136792.1, from coordinate 10,692,878 downwards.
TTTGGCATGAACCACGTCTTCCTTTTCTAAGCTTTCAGATGGTTCACAAAACACTGTCTTTACCTAGAGATGTGTCAGTGAGTGAAACACACCTCCACAGTTCCCAAACAAAACATGCAAAGACTTGCTTCAGCTATATGACCAGACATCTATTAATAATATATACATGTAAAATACAGTATAAACATCATACATATACAGTAGCACATACCTCCAGGATAGAGATGAGATGACAGGCTAGTATGACATAACTACATTCACTTCTTAAGTCGCTCTGCTATAAATGACTCATTTGCAAAATTGTACATAACACATATGCGGCCGCATTTTTGTGGACAAGAGTAAAAAACACTGACGCCATAGTTGGCAGAGGGAAGATTATGCAAGAACATCAGAGCAGCATTTCTGTGTTAAAGTGCATCATCGTGTCCTGCTTCTCTCCTGAGCCAGCGGAAAACCCTCTGTCCATCTCCCCGTCGACTGCTGTACCTCTTCATGCAAACGTGCGTGTGTGTGTGTGTGTGTGTGTGTGTGTGTGTGTGTGTGTGTGTGTGTGTCCAACAGTCTACCTGAGGTCACATCATCATCCAGGGCTCTTTTCAGGGATGGGTGATCAAGGCCTCTCTTGCTGTGGAAGGCAAAGGATGTGGTGAAATGACAAGGTCTGCGTAGCCCTGATATGGATTCACTCTAAAGGTGCTTTTCATACAGGGAGCTACATTATGCTTGCGTACCCGCTTGGCTCTGCATTGTTGCACCGCGCTCCTCGTGTGAATAGATGGGTTTCTATCGGTGTTGTTTTCGTCGACTGAAAACTAAGACGAAAAATGTTCGTCGACTACCTTTTTTCACCGACGAAAACTAAATGGAAACTGAATGAAAACTAAGCTATTATGACTAAAACTAAATATACTGACAATTTCGTCAACAGATAAAAACTAGACTAAAATGTTAGGAAGGGACTAGTGGACAAGAGATCCAGTATAAGTCATTTTACAATTAGTTGCATGCTGAAAATAGCAGATCTACAAGCCCGCAACGCGTCGCAGCGCGAAAAAGAAACGACATCAAGGCACCGCCAAAATACATTTTGTTCGACTAAATCAACTGTAAATTTAGTAGACTAAAATCTTATGATATTTAGTCGACTAAAACTAGACTAACACTAAAACATTCCAAGTGACTAAAATGTGACTAAAACTAAATGAAAACTATACTCAAGAGACTACGACTAAAACCCAAAATCTAAATGTGCTGCCAAAAACAACACTGGTTACGCATCGCATCTAAATTCAACTCAACTCGCCGCAGGTGTATGTATGTATCTGCGCGAGGCAAACATGAACACAACAATTTCAAGGGACCGGCCTGCTTGCCACCGGTCAGATTGCTTGCAACTCCCATACCTGCCCTCTCGCCTCTCATTGAAAATTAATTATTATCGATTACTAAACATATACACGAACCACTTCAGCCCTATATTTCGGCTATTTTCAAAAGATCTTTATACATTTTGAACATTCTGCATAATGAGTATAGTACTTTCTACTTTTGGTACTTTAAGTACATTTGGATAATGGATACACATACTTTTGCACTTTTACTCAAGTAAATTTTGAATTCCGGACTTTTACTTGTAACGTAAGTGTTTCTACATAACATTGCAGTATTGGTACTTTAATGGCAGCGGTGGCCGAACGGATTGCGGAGCGGTCTTGATACCGGAAGGTCGCCAGTTCGAATCAGCGGTCCGACACGTTAAAATTACGACCGCTGAAGTGCCCTTGAGCAAGGCATTGAACCACTACCATGAAATGTTCTATGAGCAGGGCCTGGCTGGAAACAAGTTCTTGACCTTAGCCCAGATACCCTGGGTAAATATAGTAACTTTGCTTTACATATTAAAGTAACATATGCGAGTACTTTTTTCCCCCACCACTGGGTTTAGTACCTGCATCTTGCTGTAAATCCAGGGCAGCATCATCTTGACCCTGGTGTAAACCCCAGGCTGCTGTTTCTCACCACAGCCGATTCCCCAGCTGGTTATCCCTGCCAGGTAGAAGCGCTCCTCATGTTGACAGACCAGAGGACCACCACTGTCACCCTGAAAAAAAATAAAAAAGTGAACCGTTTAAATGTGTGTAATTTACATGTGGCGTATTTTTATCAACAGAAAATAGGCCCCTCTCACAAATTTATGAAGCCATTATAGGCAAACGTATGGATTTTATTCTTTTTTCTTTATTCGGATCCGCATTAGCTTCCACAAAGTGGTCGCTAGTCTTCCTGGGGTCCACACAAAAATGTATACATTCAAACAGATTTAAAACAGACAAGATCTACAGCTAAAACAGTGAAGCATTTAACAGAGACAACAACGACCAATAGTAACAAATACAGTGTTTACACAAAAAAAAATACAATAAGAACAAGGTACGAAAAATAGAAAAAAACAAAACTTCATCTATAAAGGACTCATCGATGTAATAGTTTAAGTAATTTTTTTAACGAAATATATACTATGAGCTATAGACTATAGAGCGTTGCAGTCCAGCCCCCTTCGAGGACACTGGAAGAACATTTCCCATTAATTTTCCCATAGACGTTTCAGAAAGTGTTTATTTAAAGACATTTAAGCCTCGGACAAAGCCAACGTGGATGGTGACAAATCATGACAATAATCCCAATGTTTTGGGCCGAACAGATAATTAGAAAGAAGAAAAAAAGGGCAGGGTAAAACACTTTTTTTCCCCTCTAATTATTTGTCCGGCCCCCCAAAAAAGAATTGTGTTTGTCATGATTTGTCATCATCAGAGTTGGCTTTGTCAGAGGATTTAAAGGTCTTTAAATAAATACTTTTTGAAATGTCTATGGAGAAATTAATGGGAAATTCTCTTCTGGTGCTATCATCGTTCTGAAAGGGGCCTTCTGGAGTATCAAAACCATGATCCAACTTGGTCCTGATCCATGATCCATGGTCCATGATCCTGTTTGATGGTTATTGTCGCACATGACTCACAAGACCATCTGTCACAACACAACGCTTGTGACAGATACGCTTGTATCAGTCTATGCAACGCTTGTAGAGTTGTAGATCTGATCTTTTTGCCAAAAAATATATAAAATGTTTAAATGTTTTGGTAGGAAATCAAACTGAATATTTACTCACGCCTCATAAAAACCCGTCCACGACCCCATGTTGCATTGCTGCATTAGTAGTAAATCAAGTCAAAGAGATGAAAAGTCACCTGACAGGAATCCCGGCCCCCATTCAGATCTCCAGCACACATCATGTTCTTGGACACCATACCACCATAAATCCGGGTGTGGTTACACTCCTGTGCATCAATGATTTCCACGGTCACCTCCATGAGTTCCTTGGAAATGATGCCTGTATGGGAGAAGGTTGTTTTGTAAGCGGGACAGTTGGCTGGCTGGCTTTTTGACCAGTGGTGGAAAGTAACTAAATACATTTACTTAAGTACAATTTTGAGGAATTTGTACTTTACTTGAGTATTTCCAATACTTTCACTTCTACTTCACTACATTTTGGATCAAAATATTGTACTTTTACTCGTTTATTTGAAAACTCCCTGTTTTGGGAACTAACATATTCTAATTTCAACAATTTCATCAAATAGACAAGAAGAAAAGATCTTCAAGTAGAATAAAAACAAAAACATAAAGAAGAATTAGGAATTGTGTTTTGTTTGTTTGTTTTTGAGATAAAGAGTGATTCTTTAGACCGGTTCACCTTGCAATGCAAGTCAATGCAGAGGCCATTTTGAATGATCCATTTCTAATCAATGCAACTATTTCATTAGGAAAAACTAGGTGTGCATTGGCACTGCCTCACAATAAAACTACGATTTACCAGGTAACAATTCGATTCGATTGTACGACGATGCATTGCAATGCATCACACTTTTCTATGACTGTGCACAACATGGCCATTTTTTTCATTAATCAACACAAGCTAGATATACTGAACACCATATTTTATTTAGAATATTACAGTATCACAATTATATATTATATATAATTATATTTAAGCTTCGATTACGCACGGCGATGCATTGCTGAATCGTTTATTTTTGACACCACTAGAAAAAAACTATTTTCAGCAAGTAACTACACAACCCAAACCTCTACTAAAGTAACTACACAACCCAAACCTCTACTAAAGGGTCAAGTAACTACACAACCCAAACCTCTACTAAAGTAACTACACAACCCAAACCTCTACTAAAAGGTCATACTATTGCTTTAAGTGCACTGTCCTTTTATATGGCTCTGTTCTAGTGGCTCCATGATATATTTTACCAGATTTTGCATCAGTGGTTCCAAAGCCAGAGATCCAGCATGCGGTTCCATGAGGGAATCTCTGGTTGAAGGCAGGCAGACAGGCAGGCTGGACCACATCTGGATCACAAAAACACCACACACACACACAAAGCATTACACAGCTAAACATGATGTAGCTTAATGGACACACACAAAGCATTACACATGATGTAGCTTAATGGACACACACACACGATTATTGTGACCGGATAGAGCACGCATAGACTCCAGCAAAGACACATGAACAATGTGATTATCTAACCACTTAAGCCCTATTATAGCCCATTGGAACACACACACACACACACACACACACACACACACACACACACACACACACACACACACACACACACACACACACACACACACACACACACACACACACACACACACACACACACACACACACACACACACACACACACACACACACACACACACACACACACACACACACACACACACACACACACACACACACACACACACACACACACACACAGGTTATTCAATGGTGGTTTGATCCCTACCGTTGAAATCGACCGGTGCAGAGAGTTTGATCAGGGCGATGTCCTGGTCATTGGTCTTGCCGTTATAGTTCTCATTGAGAATGATCTTCCACGGCCGGTAAGCCCTAGAGAGGCTTGTCTGAGACAACACTCCTCCATAGACACGCCAGTTCTTGGGATCCCGCGTCGAAGGGTTTTCCCTGGGGGTGGGAGCGCAGAGCCTCTGTCAGTGGTGGAGTCTTTGGTATGAGTCTTTCCAATTTCCATATTCAATACTTCCAACTCCACTACATCCGAGAGGAAAATGTTGTACTTTTTACTTCACTGCAATTATTTGAAATCTTTAGTCGAAGATTTGGGTTGTTATTATAAAACATACAGTTTCACTTGTTTATCCTGTATCCTAATACGAGTTCTCTCGTAGAAATGCTTGCAATTAATACAGAGCGGAGCAGGATAGACTACGTTAAGACTAACGTCTGTAGCCTACACCACTTGCCCTTTCATACTGTACATAGACCACTAACAGAACAAGACCTTTTCATACATAGACCGCTAACAGAACAATGCAAAGACTGCTAACAGAACACATTTGTTGCTAAATATGTAACACTAGGTGGTGTAGAGTAGACTACTAGGGTACCACTAGGGTACAGTGAATTAGTGACTGCACTGTGTTAGCAAAATGCAGTAAGATAATTTTTTAATTGTTTGGAAAAAGCAATGAACAATACATTTTCACATTTCTTGTACAAAAACATTTAGTGCAATTCCCAAGGTTTTAAGTGCCGGTAGTGGTGCAGACGCATACCACAGGCTCTGATGACTATTAAACGGCGAGTCCTGGGGGGGTTTGATTCCCCCCCCGGGGGCCCGATGGAAAGAATACACGAGGAAATAAATAGGACACACGAGGAGAAAACATTCGACAAAGACCAGGATTCCAATTTCAAATGACTCACGATGGGAAGCAGTGTGCGGCGGTCACCACAAAATCTCGAGAGATTAGAACTCCTCCACAGGTGTGCGAGCCCCTGAAGTGCAGAGACAGCTGCCAGGGCCACTGACCCTGCTTGGCCACGCTGCCCCCGATGATCCGCGAGGTAGACTTCTGTCGCCCACAGTCTGGTGGAGAGAGGAGAGGACAGAGGTGTGCTGTGACATGCAAATTATTGCAACAATGCAGACCCAACGGGCACTATAAACATCACTACTCATAAAATATACAATTACCGTTTTTTGACAACAAAAATCCAAATTATCAGCGGATGGCATTATGAGGAGGTAGACAATTAAGACTATTGGAATGCTACAGTATGCATGACATATTAGATTTTGGCTGTTATTGTTGCAAATGCAGTAATACTGTGTGCGGTAATTGGTATGGTGTGTGTGAGAGAGAGAGAGAGAGAGAGAGAGAGAGAGAGAGAGAGAGACAGACAGACAGAGAGAGACGGAGAGATACAGACAGATGGAGGCTCCTTACCCAAACACTGCAGGGAAACAGTCTTCTGACTTGGACAGGAAGCGCTACACCATGAGAGAGAGAGACGTCAGACGGATGTCTACATGAGTTCATATACGTCAGTGTGTAGGCTATACTTCCCCACCTCAGCCACATCAACCACATTCAGTGTATACTTCCCCACCTCAGCCACATCAACCACATTCATGGTACTGGCAAGTCAAGCAGTACAGTATTTTGCAGCAATTGGAAAGCAAGGCCAACTTAAGGTTCAATTTGTATAACTCCTTTCAACGAGGAAATTCAAGTTTATTTGTATGACAAGGACATTCAAGTTTATTTGTATGACAAGGACATTCAAGTTCATTTGTATAGCTCATTTCAACGAGGACATTTAAAGCCGCTTTTCACACTATATCAATCCTTTATTGTAAGAGAAATTAAATCCCTCACAACAGCTTAAAGGGCCTTGCAAACGTGAAGCGAGGAACTCAGGCGTTTGCGTTGTCGCACCGCGACTTCTCCGAGCAAAAACGCAGGTCTCATTGAAAATGAACTATAGGCGCGTTTTATCGCTCCCCGTTTGCAATTGATTGATTGATTCACTAATTTATTAACAGTTTGCCGAATTACAGTACATTTTGAGTACAACTCAATACAAAAACTGTGAGTGGACGACACCATAAAGCATACACATTCATCAAAACATTTAGAGACGTACGAATATACACAACTATATAGTCAAAACAGGAAATCATCATAGGAGGTAAAAAGGGAAAAAAAACATACAGTGAGGGGGAAAAGGGGTGGGTGGGGGATTCAGATTTTACGGGGGCCAGTTTCGAATTGCAGCCGTCCGTAGGTGCCCTTTGAGAGCGGTTTTGAAGGAGTCAAGGGATTCACAGGGCGTTCCACATTTTGGTGGCATAGGAGCGAAATTAATTTAGTCCCTTGTTTGTTCCGAGGCCCTTAATGCCCTTAATGCTCCAAAATGATTCCCTTTACTGTGCAAAGTCAACCATGCACGTTTTGGTCTTGGTTGAGGTGACCAAACTTAAATCAAGGTTAAATGAAGGTTGCTTTGCACAGTAAAAAGAGTTTTCTCAGAGCACTGAGCTCTTGTGCAGTTTAAATCTCTCTTTTTTTTTAAATTTTAGTCCTGCATCCATGACAAAATAATGTGCATGTCATTACCTTTTGAACCTAATTAACCACTTAAACCATTATATTATACAACTTATTGAACATAGCTGATCTAAAAGCTCACAAATTGTAGATCAGCCAGACAAAGTGCAAAATAAACACATGGTAAAGCATTAAGTAAGTAAGCAGTTTTCTGGGAGTTTGTTCCAGCTACAGTATATGGTGTATAAAAAATATTGGGAGGATGAGAGGAAGACGAAATCTGAACATGGTGCTATGAGAAAAGTTAAATGGATGGAGCATTGACGTTTACCTTATATCGACGAGACCCTGAATAGACACGTGCGCGTCACTGTTCACTGTTAGACCAATGGACTCCGGAGAATCCAATGCCTTGGTTCCATAACACCTGCAAAATAGCACAGTATGTGTAAGTGACAAAGATATATACATTCATTGGTACACACACACACACACACACACACACACACACACACACACACACACACACACACACACACACACACACACACACACACACACACACACACACACACACACACACACACACACACACACACACACACACACACACACACACACACACACACACACACACACACACACACGTTGTGAAGGTCAAAAAAAAGAAAAAAGAAACACAGAATGAGATGTGATAGGCGCTAGTGAGTACATTTTGCATAACATTTTGCAGAGTAATTTCTTTCCTAATTTCTACACCTCTTTAAATTATTTTCCAGTGATTTTGAATCTAGGCTCAGTATTTATTACTAATACCAATGACGCCCAGACATGGACAACAACACCTCTTAGCCATCTCTGGCACAATATATTTTTTGTGTCGTCCCTTTTAAATAAGACAAATATATTAAGAAACCAGAGGCAGAGGTAAATCTGTCTGAGACAAGATTTATTCTACAGTTCTGTCACGCACGGAGAATCAATCAGGCTCTCAAAACACTATAGCAGTGGGGACGGAGAAATGCAACAGTTGGTTAGATTATAGATGATGGGGTGCTAGGATTGTAGACCTGACTAAATTGCTGCATTACTCAAGAAGTCTGAAGTAGGTTCTCTCTGAATGGGGGAGATCGCTGAAGCCGACCTCGGTGTGCTCGTCAGTGGAAAATGTGCAAGTCTGGGATGGGTTTCGCAATCAAACTAAGAGCACAAAGAATTTGAGCCAGCAACCAATCAGTGAATATACTGCCCTTTTACATTCATGAGATATTATGTGAGCAGATTTCCACCAGTGGTGGAAAAATTGTTTTACTTAAGTAACTTGTAACTACTTTGTTACAAGTAAAAGTACGGAATTGAAAATGTACTTGAGTAAAAGTACAAAAGTATCGGCATCAAAATGTACTTAAAGTACTAAAAGTAAAAGTACTCATTGTGCAGAATGTCCTATTTCACAAGTTCAAACTGTGTACAAAATCTTTTGAAAATAGCAGATCTACAAGATCACAATGCGTCGCAACGTGACGCATTGTGAGCTTGTAGATCGGCTATTTTCAAATGGCCGAAATGTATAGGGTTGAAGTGGTTAATGTATGTTTTCTAATCAAAATCGCCAAAGTAACTATAGTAACTAAAGTTTTCAAATAATTGTAGTGGAGTAAAAGTACAAATTGTGGCTCTGAGATGTAGTGGAGTAGAAGTAAAAGTACTGGAAATTGGAAATACTCTAGTAAAGTACAGATACCTCAAAATTGTACTTGAGTACAGTACTTAAGTAAAAGTACTTAGTTACTTTCCACCACTGATTTCCACCCACGAACCGTTCATGAACCATGGCAAGACTTAATTAGTGTGGGGGTGGGCTGGCCAAAACATAACTGATCTGAAAGCTAACAACATATCGTGATTGCTCCGCTTTAAGATCAGCTCTTTGATGGCAAAGTGACAATGTTATTCTACACAGTGAAAAGTGGGCTTAACCGTGACTATAATGTGGTACGACGGGAGCTCATTTACGTTCTGAAGCCCAGCTGAGCGCAGGTGCGGTCAGCATAGCTCTTGTCCCAGCCATGGTAACACACTGGAAGATAGCGACTGTCCTCATTGGTCCGGACCTGCAGACCACCGTCGACCGCCAATCTCACTGAGGTACAGAGAGAGAGAGAGAGAGAGAGAGAGAGAGAGAGAGAGAGAGAGATTTTTAGGTGATAAGGTGACCACCGAAACGGTTGTTAGTAAAAACAGAGATGTGTTTGGGTGAGTCGCTTTCCACCGCAACGTGACGTCATGTAGTAGTTTTGGGTGGTCACCTTATTGTAGTGTTCACAAAGGACAGGTGAAAACGATAAAAAAACGCATCGCAGCATAATTTGTGGCAGCTCCACGCGTCATAGCTGCTTAGCATCACGTCGCTTGCCTCCATTGACAATGAATGGTAGACTGCATCGTTTCATCTGCCCGTGTGAACGCACCATATCACCTACGAATAGGCCTTATGCGTGTGTGTGTGTGTGTGTGTGTGTGTGTGTGTGTGTGTGTGTACGCTCAGACTGCTCACCACAGTTGTTTTCGTCGGAGCCCAGCAGGCAGTCTCGCCTTGCGTCACATTCGACGGTGGTGTTGGGGCAGGTGTCGTGGCTCGGCACGCTCGGTGGATCGTCATCCCCATCCGAGCCGCCACTCACTGCACCGTCGTCATAACCGTAGAGGATGGATGTTGTAGCCAGCCTGGTCCCATATCGTACTGCCATGAAGTTAGGAGAACGTAAACCACAACGGTTATACTATCTAGAAGATGCATCATTGCTACATCAACCAAAAAGGCAGAATCGTGAAGTCAAATTTGATACGGTACGGATACTGTGTAAACATCCAGAGGTAGTTCTATACCATTAGTGTTGTTTAATGCTGAGAGATAGACAAATTCTACTCAACCATTGTCATTCAATTACCATAACATTTATTTGCACATTGCTAGAACTCAATCAATCAATCAATCCCTCTAGAAATAATAATGATCTTTTTTTGTTTGAAAAAAAACAAAAACATTCCAACATACATCCAAGAGGATGTATGTTGTTTTGTATTCATTTTATTCTTCTGTGATATGGATCTCCCTGGGTCTGAAATAAAGCATTGATTGATTGAATAGTGTGACTGTGGATTGTAGAGGTGAGGCGCGAGATAAGGACAGCCATTAAGCACAGAAGACAATGAGTCGATGATAAACTAGGTAAAGATGATAAAGCGGGTATGAATGAATTAACAAGCGCTGGAACAAAACTTGAGTGGGTCAAAGGCAAAGCAGTAGACAACCCCAAGCCAGAAAACAATGCACGCGCGCACACACATGCACACGCACAGAGACACACAAACGCCATACTTCCAAGCCAGATGGCCAGTCCCAGCATGATGAGGAGCAGAAAAGTGCCCCACGACCCTCCACAGCACCTGGCATCAGTCCTGCAGCAACTCTGCTTCTTTCTACTGGGTGCTAGAGAGAGAGAGAGAGCACACGCACGCACACGCACACGCACACGCACACACACACACACACACACACACACACACACACACACACACACACACACACACACACACACACACACACACACACACACACACACACACACACACACACACACACACACACAATCAGTGCCAGTCTGACACAGAAACCTCCATAGACGGCGGCCTTTAACAAATATTTCACACACTTCATTATCCATCAAAATCACACGTGTCTTATTTATAACCCATTAAGACCCATGAGGCCGATTCTAAAAATGCCATCTGAAATTGTTTTGTGCCAGGGAACTCCAGAAGAGAAGATTTCTGTAACATACAGATTCTTTCCCCGTTTTATTGTAGGCCTATTCGTCTAAAATCATCACAGCGAAATGGCAATAAGCTGCTCTGAAGAAGGCCGTTTGCCGAAACGCGTCAGCGTTCTCAAAACAAACGTGAGAAATTGCATAATGAGCCAGTCTTGCATCTTGTATGTTGGAGTGCCGCTTTTTTCATTTAGTTGGTTTATGACCTGAGCTCGATTCTACAAAAGTCTTCTAAATTCTGACAGTTTTCACAAAAACCCATGTTTCTGTCAGTGGTTCTCAAACATTTTCATGTCGAGGACCCCCAGTATTATCTGTATTTGGCTGCCGACCCCCATCTGAAAATATGGGACCCCCCCCAGAAGCAAAGATTTGAGTTAAAAACGATCTCTGAAATATATATTCCAGATTTGAGCCACATTTGAGCCACATTTTCATGATTTTTCAAAAATAGCAGAGCTACAAGCTCGTCACCGAGCATAGTGCGGCACAGAGTGCCGTGCTATGAGTTTGTAGATCTGCTATTTTTCCATGGCAAATTATAACAATGCTTAAAACACCAAAAGGGGTTCCCGTCCAGAATGGGTAAAATGACAATAAAAGGTCCCTGCACACAGAGCGTTTTTCGGATTTTTAGCTGCGTTTCTCCATCGGTTTTCCCGAAAAACGTGTCCAGTGTGCAACCACCTTAAGCCTCTGTGTGAATTCTACTTTGAGTGTTTAAAACGTTACCCTCCTGCATGCTCAGAGCCATGGGACCCATAGATTTATATAAGAAAGCTAGATGGCTCACCCGCGCTGCTGGCCAATGGAGAGCGACGTTGCTACGTGGCGGCCATCTTACTGAGGGGCAGCATAACATTGTGTCTATGGGAATATACTTTTTAAATAACCATAACTTGCTTAATTTTCAACCGATTTTCAAACAGTTTGGTTTGTTATAAACGTCAGAGACGTTATATGCTTTTAGCATATAGCATATATGCTTTTATATGACATTTATATATAATAAAAAAAAGCAGATAAGCGTCCTGAATCATAGCCACGTTGATAACGTTTGTATTAAATCAACCCGTTTGTAAATCCATCAAGATTTGAGGGACTGTTTTTGTTTGAGCTGCCATAGAACATACTGTACTGTAGCCCCGAAGCAAGATGGCCGCCGGGTGAACTACGTCAGAGACTCCGCCTTGAGCCATCTAGCCTTTATATAGGTCTATGATGGGACCTACCTGGAGGCTGTGTGACGCGGGGGGCTGCCACAGGCGGGTGCAGCTGGGGGACGTAGTGGAGATGGTTGGGACTGGTCACGACCAGACCAGTCCCGTACACCACCTCCTCATAGGACTTCAGAGGAGGCAGAGTGTGCACCGCAACACTGTAGAACGAAGGAGGAGGATCTTTCTATAAGGAGGTGTGGGGGGGGGGGGGGGAGAGAGAGAGAGAGACAGAGAGGTGTGTAGGTGAGTGAGTGAGAGAGAGAGAGAGAGAGAGAGCATTAGACAGTGGGTGGAAGAAGTATACTATAAAACATTTTACTTGAGTAAAAGTATAAATACCACAATGTAGAAATACTCCGTTACAAGTAAAATTCAGTTTACTTCAGTAAAAGTACAAAAGTATTAGGCATCAAAATGTACTTAAAGTAGCCTTAGTATACTAAAAGTAAAAGCACTCATTATGCAGAATGTCCCATTTCACGTTTTCAAAATCTACAAGCTGATCTACAAGCTCACAACGCATCACAACGCATCACAACGCGACGCATTGAGAGCTTGTAGAGCGGATATTTTCAAATGGCTGAAATGTATGTTTTGTAATAATAGTAAATAATTGTAGTGGAGTAAAAGTACATTATTTCGATCCGAGATGTATTGGAGTAGAAGTAAAAGTATATAAAATTTGGAAATACTCAAGTAAAGTAATCAATACCTCAAAATGGCACTTAAGTACAGTACTTATATGTACTTTCCGCCACTGGCATTAGGCCGACTGAAATACCATCATTCACATTGCTGTGGTAGTGATGTTTAGTTTGATGTTATCATAAGGTGTAGTTGGTGCTTTTTACTCTTGAAAAATCACCTGATCTTCAATAACCATGTACTGTTATACATAGATCACAGGTAGCTACTACATCATTGCCATGGAGGACGATTCTACAAAATGTCTTCTAAATCCTGACAGTTTTCTGAAAAACCTGTGTTTCTATGTCAGTCGTTCTCAAACATATTCATGTCAAGGACCCCCAAAAATAAATGTAATTGGCTGCCGACCGCCATCTGAGTTCCAGAGTGCCCCCCTGAAGCAAAGATTTGAGTTAAAAACTGAAAAAAGAGGCGCACCTCTTCTACTACAGTGAACGGTAGAGTGACTGATATTAGTCTGCCTCAAACGTTACTCTTTTACCTGCTTTTTACTAACACTAACATTACAAAGATGCCCAGAACATAGAGATGAACCCGTTTAGTTTATGGATCCAACAGTAGTGGCAACATTCTAAAAAAAAAGAAAGAAAGGAATGTCAAAATATCCACCGCAGGGTCTGAGACCAGAGCCATTGAGTAATGGTTGAGACGAAGCAGTGAAAGGTCCTGAAAGTAACGTCAGTCTTACCCAATACCCAATCTTTCTGTTTTATGAACACATGGCTGCTGTACTTTATACCTCATACTAAGCATTTAAAGTATGAGGTATAAAGTACAGCAGCCTTGTGTTCATAAAACAGAAAGATTGGGTATTGGGTAAGACTGACGTTATGGATCTTTCCTTTCACTGCTTCGTCTCAACCATTACTCAATGGCTCTGGTCTCAGACCCCGCGGTGGATATTTTGACATTCCGTTTTTTTAATGTTGCCACTACTGTTGGAGCAGCCATTAACTAAACAGGTTCATCACGATGTTCTGGGCATCTTTGTAATGTTAGCGTTAGTAAAAAGCAGGTAAAAGAGTAACGTTTGAGGCAGACTAACATCAGTCAGTCTACCGTTCACTGTAGTAGAAGAGGTGCGCCTGGTGAGGGTTTAAACCCTGCAGCTATGTCGAGTCCGCCTACAGGAAATACGTAAGCTGCGACCATGAGACCCGTTTCTGAATTCGTCTATAACATAAATGCTTAAAACACCAAAAGGGGTTCCCGTCGAGAATGGGTTAAAGGGCCATAGGCGGTCTGGTCTGTCTAGTCCATGGCATCGACTATGATTAACTTGATTTTGATTTCCTGATGAACATTCTCCAAAGCATGCATGTTTCGTTCGAGTCATTGGATTCAGTCAATTTCTGGTGGTATTAAAGATTGAAATACGTTTTAATAACTTTGGACAAAATGTAAAATCATGGGCCTGGTAAAAAAATAATAATAGAGCTATTAAAGGGGAAATGATCTATGTTTATGTCCAACACACTGTGTTGTCGAAGCGGTGACTAGACATGTACTGTATTAGTCCTTTAACACTTGACAAGGAAACCCATTGTAATAGGAGCCTACATTGTCAACCTGTTAAAGCCTATTGTCCTATTTGACAAACCCAACACCTGGCTAACAACCTCACAGACAAAGACTCGATCATCTCTTGGCAACAATTTCCGAAAGATCACAGGTTACATCAACCATTTAGTTTATTATCATTAAGCTTGCGGTAGACACCACATTTTAGACAAGGAGTCATTTACATTTATCACGTCATTTACAGCATAAGGTGTATCTTATCTAATCTGATCTCGGGGGTCTATCATAATGTGGTGATGTGGAGCTGTACAGTAGCTGTTACTGAGCAGTGTTGTTCTCGTCGACTAAAACTATGACGAAAAATGGTTGCACTTGGTTGCAAGCTGAAAATAGCCGATCTACAAGCGCGACGCGTTGTGAGCTTGTAGATCGGCTATTTTCAGCAAGTGTAAAATCAGTCATTATGCCGGCATCAAGGCCAAAAACAACACTGCTACTGAGACAGCCACGTTGTAGAATTGGGAAACAGGATGACAGCTACAGTATAGGACGGTGCATGCAGGTTGCTATGGTCTAGCCTGGCTACTAGCATGCTGCAACCTGGCTCTTTCTGGCCAGGTCAGTGGTGACTACTAGTGGTGATGGAATAGTTTAGTCAGTCAGACTGCATAAAGTCACACAACACACATTCTAATCCAACAGCAAGTTAAAATTTAGAGAGAAAAGAAATAAGATAAATTCTATGACCATTTTTGAGCACAACATTTCCTCAACTTACATTATCCTTCATTGTTTCATCTTTCTCCATTTGATATCCAAGTCAGAGAGGAGTGTAAAATGCTGAGACGATGAGGTTCACACTACGTTGTGGCTGAAACTGAAGTGAATGTTCTGAATGTGACTGTGACATTACACTTCAAATCAAGGAAGACAGGTATTCTGCCAAACCAGTTTAGTAACTGGTTTGGCAGAATACCTGTCTTCCTTGATTTGAAGTGTAATGTCGTTACCTCACTAGTGAAAAGTATCTAGATGCTCCAGGGGCTACAAGTAGACTGCTGCGCTCCTTTCCCAACAATGAGCCTTTCAAGATTTATTGGTTACCATAACCTCTATTAAAAATATTGACATGCTCTTTCCACAAAGAGGGAATTATGGAGTGGCCAAATTGGTACATAAAACATATTAGAATAATAAACAATTTAGACTTTGAAAAAGGTGTCAAATTGTGCTTGATTTCATACATATACATTTAGTAATATCGACAATACTTAGGGCTTTGTTAAGGCTGTTCCTGGCTATGACCATTACTTGACCCAAATTCTGTGACTCTTGAAAAGGAGGCGGTGGGGGGGTTGTCCCAGTAACAGATATTTCATAAGGCCATTTTCTATAGTCCAGTGATCAGGTTTCAGAATATGTCTATAGGCATCAAATACCCTACTCAGATGAACTACAATGGCTGTGCTGAAGTAGGTAGAGAGATGGTTCATCTTTCAACATAGCCAACTTGGTACTATTGTGTACCAAATGCCGTTTGCACAGAATATTACTATAAAATCTTAAGATTACTTACTTCCATTATAGTTGGAATGGTTAAAACATACAAAGCACAGCTTCCCTTTCCCCTGACAGTCTGGAATTGAATCACCCAACCTTAGCAGGCAACTTCAAATAGGCAGTACTAAATCTGTCTGTGGTACTGGTTGCCATTATCACCATTGTAACCCAAGCCGCCATTCAAATCTTTCTACAATACTACAATATAGAATCACATCTAAGACAAACAAACAAATATTCAAACTGAAATGAGCTCATTTGTAAGGAAGTTATTTATCACATGGTTCTTAATAGAACATGGCCCCAAATTATGCAAGATCCTTATCTAAAAGCAGTACACTACCAATGGCAACTGCATAAGCCCGAAATATAAATATAGCACATTAGCAATTCGTTCCAATTCGTGTTTAATCAGTTTCCTCACTTAACAGGTTAAGTAAGCACCACACCGCAGAACCAAAACTGAACAACATCCCAGGACAAGGAAGTTCTGGAAGACTGGAACTGAAAACAAACAAACAAACAAACAAACAGACAGATGGAGAGAAGATCTAGCCAGAACAGTAAAGAATTAATTAAGGATGCCTCGTGTCAAAGGACTTAAGGACTTATTGAAGCATTACTGAAGAAAACCTATAAAAGAAGGAGAAATGACAAATGGAGAACCTACCGGGTCATGCTTTGCCATTGGACTCAGGGGAACATACTGAGGAGAGAGCAGGTGGGAGCAGGTGTGGGCGGATCTAGGTTTGTGCACCCATTATTCACTCACACACAGTCACAGACCACTGGTTCGAGCATGGTGACGTTGCATTCAACACCTCAATTGTACTGTTTTCTGTATTTCTCCACTGACCTTCGTCTGACGCAAGCCGACTCTCCCCTTCTTCATCCCCCACCTACATTCATTGTCTCATTCTTTTTCTTATAGAGTTGGGCGTGCCCCAGGTGTGATACTTTTCCACCTGGTAGACCGGTTTTCATCCAGCTACTGTAAAAGATTTAAGTATGCTGAAGCACAGTTATGGTTCAGATTACACCGGGCTGAGGCAGTCAGAAGTGGCCTATCTTCTTCACAGGGATCAGAGAATTTGGATTTGCAAAGAAAGACATATTCTCCATTTGAATCGATAGACCTTCTTCCTGTCAGCCATGACATAAAAAAGTAGTGTTCCCTTCCTTAAGTGTTGCCAACAATAATAATTTAATTAAGTTTAATTTAGTGTAGCAGTCTTCCGTGAGCCTAACATGCACAATATCAGCACCCTGTCTCTGTTTGGCCCACTGAATGGAATAATACAACCTTAATTTAAGCATCATTGGTAACACCTGTGAAGGAAGTAACGTTCCTTGGCTAACTGAAATTGGCAAGACTACATTTGTAGTGTTGTAAAAGAAAAGAAAAGAAAAGAAAAGTAAAAGAAAAGAAAAGAAAACAATTATTTAATTAATGTTCCACTGTCAATTATAATAGTGTAGTGTAGCAACAATGCTCATATGTTTCAGTGGATATAAGTGTGGTACAATGGGACAAAAGCATGAAATTAAAGTCAAATGACACTGACACCACGGCGCGTAATCAGCGCCTCAAACTGTGACTGAAATGAAATGATTTACCCAGGGTATCTGGGCTAAGCTCAAGAACTTGTTTCCAGCCAGGCCCTGCTCATAGAACACATTTCATCGTAGTGGTTCAATGCCTTGTTCAAGGGCACTTCAGCGGTGGTAATTTTAACGTGTCGGACCGCTGATTCGAACTGGCGACCTTCCGGTATCAAGACCGCTCCGCTATCCGTTCGGCCACCGCTGCCACTGACTCCGCCCACCCCCTGGGGAAGTTGTGATTTGCGCTCGTTCACTGCAATGCAATTTGCGGCATTTTCAAAACAATATTGAGCAGAGGAGCGATTATCAAACGTATTTGCAATGCCATACGTTGAAAAATCTGTTGCCCGTGGAAAAGGCACGCTACCTCCGCAAGTTAGATAGCATCGGCATAGATGTTTGTCCGTATGTGATTAAGGATTGGACCAAGTTGCATTGGCAGCCATAGAAAATTCTTACCCCAGGCTAAAACCGGATGTGACGTTATTGGGCGTTCCTGTCTAGCGTGGTGTCAGTGTATCATCTGTCTGTCTGTCTGTCTGTCTGTCTGTCTGTCTGTCTGTCTGTCTGTCCTACAGGTGTAAAAGATACATTAATTTCTGTGTAAACTATCAACATTTACAGTCACAAGGAAGAGCTAGAATAGATCATAATTATGTTAAACATTTGGGTAAGAGTTTTTTCCCTGGCCTGGCTGGAGTGTGTGTGCAAAGTTTCATGGCGATCAGTGAGGCCGATTTGAAACATTTATAGCATTGTAGTTGATAATGTAAATAATATAAATCTATGCACACAATCTTAGTTACACCAACAATGTTGTTGGTGATTATCGCTATGTCAGTTGACAAAGCCTACTGTAAACCAATGGTTCTCAAAGTCGGGTCTGGGGAACACCAGCGGTCCTTGAGGGGGTTCCAGGGGGTCCCCAGCGAAGTGAGTAACAGTTTAACCATAATTTTATACTTCGATAATCAAATAAAGCTGATCTGCAAGCTCACAACACATAGTTTTGTATTTTTGAAACATTTTGAAAGCTCTTTATCTTTATTATCGATGCCACTGGCACAAAATCCTCTCTGATGGTGGTCCAAGGGTCCATATGGTTGTGCACATATCAATTTGGGGGTCCATGACATGAAAATGTTTGAGCCTTACTTACTTCCTCTCACAAAGCCACGTGGCACGCGAAATACAGACACACTTTTCAAATTACGTTTGATTGAATAGTTAAACAAGCAGTCCTGTATTACAGAGCAATGGAAGATTGTTGCTTATTTTAGCACCACCAGAGGGCGATGTTTTACAGTGCATGTACTGATATTTGGAGGTAGCCTACTTACTACACTACAGTGAATCAGCTTTGATATTTTGTCCCCTTGAGGGGGACATATCAAAGCTCAAGCTATTGTACAGTACAGTTCTGAAGGGGTCCAACAATACAATACAGCCGTCAGTAATAGTATTGTCTACCCATCCTAACGTCAATCTCAGGTGTAGTTCTGTTCTGCTATCATCTGCAGAAGAGGTATCACGATTGATTCACGATAGACACACGCTGGAGAAAATCACGTGATCTAGTCTGACCTTGTGGCTATTTGACTAATGGAACCAGGAACTGAAACAGAAAAACAGGATTAAAAGAAAAGCATGAGCCAAAGACAACCATTATGTTAGTATAAATGATATGGCTGATCTGATCTGGTCACCCAATAGATAATGTACTGTGGGTCCTAAAGTTAGTGGATTTTACTGATTGATTGATATATTGACTAAAATGTACACAGCCATTTGTACATATCTTTCAAAAAGATGGAACACCAAAAAAAACTTGATGGCTTATTTCCATTGTGGTTCTTTGTCAAAAGGCAGCATAGCCTACTATTACTGGAAAAGGATAGTCAGCTTGAGTCTTAACTCAGAGATCTACTCGTACTGTAATTTACCCAAAGTAGAAATCTGTGAGCGATAACAGGGTTAAAAGATGATTAATTGTTGGTCTTTTTAGTCAGCTTCTTATGGTGTCCTTTAGCAGTGTCTTTCAAAAGGATGGTTCATCTTACTTTGACACACTGGTTGTGGTTTGATAATGACAGAATCACAGCACAGATAGCAGCAGTGTTTCAAACTCTCATTTTATAGCTAAGGAGCACACAGTATGTTTCTGAACACATTCGAGGGGAGAAATAGGCACTAAAATAAACGTATTGGATCAGCACTGCCTTCATTGTTTTTACTTTTTTGGTGACCTTCAGGTGGCTCATGGTATAGCTTTATGGTGGCTAAAATGCCACATCCCTTGAATTGTGTTGATTGATTCGATGATGCATGCTACACTGAGTGTGCATTTTGTAGTAGCTCATTAACTAATTAAAAGTCATCTATTATAGATTGTATCTAATACGTTTTTCAGAAACTGTTTTTGGCTTTTGTGCCTTTATTGATAGTCACAGTGAAGACGGACAGGAAAGAGGGGGAGAGACATGCAGCAAAGGTCGTCATGAACGGGACTCGAACACGCAACGCGCTGTCAAGGCCAGAGCCTATAGGCCTATGTGGCATGCAGAATTGGCCTCAGGGTAAATGGTTAGTTCCAATTTTTGGACTTAAAGTTGTAGGAAATACTTGCCATTAACGAATATAGTGGTTTCAAAGGTATTAATAGATTGCTTGAGTCCCGTGGTGGGAGTTCTGGTCTGGTTTTGGTGAATGTTAAGTGGTTCCGGTCATTAAATTGGTTGTGAAAATTGGGGGCCACTCATTAAAAATAAATTAATCCACAAACTAGCGTAATTTGTAGTGTTGACCTAGCTATTTCTACCATATAGCGCAACTGTCATTCATCTTTGACCACTCTGTCACATCATGGAACTATTTTCTGTGCTGCTGCTGCTGCTGTTGTAGTGATACTGCATACAAAAATGTGACAGGGGGGTCAAAGTTGAATGAATACGATACCATATCGAATATGATATGGTAGAAGTAGGTCAACAATAAAAATGACACTAGTTTTGTGGATTAATTTATTTTGAATGAGTGGCCGCCAGACCCCCACCAAATTAATGACTGGAATTACTTAAGATTCACCAAAACCAGACCAGAACTCCCACCACAGGACTCAGGCAATCAATTAACACCTTTGCAACCACTATATTAATGGCAAGTATTTCCCACAGCCTTGTATGGGTTAAACACAAGACACGGTTAAGAAATTATTTGTTTGAGCTGCTTAATGTAGGCTACTCAACGGTTTGCTGAATAGAAGGAAACAAAAATGGGTTCATGAATTTTTGAAAAAACAAAAAAACACCTGTAATGACATCTCACATCTCTAGTTTTGTTCACAGGACAAATAGAAGCGTAGGCAGGAGGCAGAGGGAAATTCACAAACAAAAAGCCATGCTCTGCATGCAAATGATTAAGCCACATACACAGTAGTGTAAGTGTAGGCCTACAGTACCTAAAATATTTAAAAAAAAGATATCCCTTTCTGAATCTGAACAAGAAGTGATCATCAGTTTCTAATTATTAATTTGAATAAACTGAATTTGAAACAGTATGGATTCTATGGAATGGGGAATTCCTTGGCCTCCCCAGGTTTCACTCTATACTATATATCACAAGAAAAGAGGAACAGCGTAGTCACATAGTACAAAGAGTTATAGGGGTGAGTGGAGAGAAACGTCACCAGTACATCACAGCAGGAAACACAGCAGCTGAGAGGGTGGAAGTTGAGAAACGGAGACTATGGGGAGAGTTTATGTCTCTGTGGTATAATGTCACGAGGGAAAACACCCCCCTAACCTCTCATCTCAATTGCTGTTACTTCTTCTCTAGATGAACAGAGATCACTGAGTCGTTCATATAGTACGCGGTACCTTTACACTTGAACAGTGAATACGGCGGCGAACATGAATTAAGGGGAGATGTTTCTTCGGTCCAGATTAAGCTTTATGATATATTTGAGGACGGTATGCCTGGATGTTTTGTGGATTATGAGGCTTTTTGATCAGATGTTTCACTGGCCGATGAAAATGGAGAGAAGCAATAAGATATCTATTCTCATCTTTCTGATGACCTTAACAAGCTGTGGGTCAGGTAATGAACATCCTTTTATTGAACCACCGTGTGTTGCTAAGCTTTGTATTCTGTAAAGACTTTATTTTATGTATTGAGTTGATTAAAAGAAGGAATGCCAGCACTCATTGAATGTCCTTTTTCGCATGTTTATTTATACCTCTGACGAGCCAACGTTGTATTGAGTTGGAAATACAAAATGATGATACTGTCTCTAAAGAAAAGTATCGTATATAATTATGTAAATCACCCCAGTAAATGCTGACTTCGAGCAACAACCCAGTAACAGTAAAGTGCATATAACAATAGTTGGGCCTTTAAGTTTTTCAACCAACTCTAAGACATAAAAAACACACTTCTTTAGATAGTTTCATGTCTAAAGTTAAGTTACTATATTTTACCCAGGGTAACTGGACTAAGCATCAGATACTTGTTTACAGCCAGGCTCTGCTCATAGAATATTTCATGGTAGTGGTTCAATGCCTTGCTCAAGGGCACTTCAGCGGTGGTAATTTTAACGTGCCGGTCCGGGGATACGAACTGGTGACCTTCCGGTATCAAGACCGCTCCGCAAACCGTTCGGCCACCGCTGCCACTACCTTGTTTCCCTGAAGAATCTGGCACTAACCCTATTGACAGTTTACTTTCATTTGACCCGCTGCCCAAGCGTACAATATGTCAATATTATAATGAAAATAATCTCCATTTTGAAATATCTACCTCTGAATATAATCAAAACTGCATGGGATCCTCATGTACTTTGTGTGGGGTGCTTTCATTGTGTTTCACAACATATCACTTCCAGTGTTTTGCTGTTTGTGACAGTTTGTGTCCTGAGTTGTGTAACATGCTGTATGTGTGTGTGTCTCTCTCTGTCAATAGGTTTCTACCTTCCACAGCCTGTTAACCTAGATGTGGATATGTGGGATGGGAAGGTTACAGCGGTTTGGGACAGACCTGACACTGTGGATGCGCCGCTGAAAGTCCAGTACAATGTGCAGATGGAAAGGTAGCCTATGTCCCTCTTATCTGTTCAGATAGCCTATGTCCCTCTTATCTGTTCAGATAGCCTATGTCCCTCTTATCTGTTCACATTCGTTTCCCAATTCCCAGAACCACTTTTATAATTCCAAATTATAATTTAAAAAATGTATCATTTTCCAATTAACATTTCAAATGACAATTGTTTCATTATTTTCATTTCTTTATTCTCCCTTCCAGTTCCTATGCCATTGCTGTTAAATATTATGAGTAAATGGTATATTAACTAACCTAGTTAAAATAATTTAAAAAGATTAAACAAAATGCGCTCTTGTGCTACTTCCCTTAACCTTTGATTTTTTCTTTTAACTTTTTACCTTTTCGACCCCCTACTTTCAAGCTTTTTGGGCATGTCATATGTACATGTTTAGAAAAGCATGTCAAAAAATATCTACAAGTTCACAATGCATAGCATCATGAAATGATCAACAATTTATTACCCTCTGACATGTGGCATTTTGTTGTAAAATACACCTGCTGTTCATTCCATCTAAGTTTCATGAAACACAATATACAAATTATACATATTCAGGTTTATATATACAAAAAAGGGGTTAAATTCATTTCGCTCCTATGCCACTAAAATGTGGAACGCCCTACCAACAGCCGTTCAGAAATGTGAATCCCTAGACTCCTTCAAAACAGCTCTCAAAGAGCACTTATACGGGCGGCTGTAATTCGAAACTTCCCCCTGTATAAGTCACACCCCCCCCTCTCTATTTTTCTATACTGTATATGTTTTCCCTTTTTTCTAACAGTGTATTTGATGATATACCATAGGCTATATATTTTTTGTGTCTTTAAATGTTTTGATGAATTGAAAATGGAGGACACTCCATAAACAAGTCTTAGTGCTTTTTCAGTTTTTATCCTCTTAGCAGTTTTTTTTTTATTGACCTGTACCTTTGAACTGTACCCATTCTACAATCAATAAATAACATTTTCAATCGATCAATCAAAACCCATATCTGCTTATCTTGATACCCAACATTAACACACACAAACGGAAAAGATGGATTTACTGCCACACTGCGTACAGTAGGGTTATAGACCGCTCCTAATGCACTGTTCCATCCACATCTGAACTCCTTTCAGGAGTATAACCAGTATGTATTCCATTCTCTCAGGTATTACCATGAAACATGGACTAATGGGACCGGCTGCAAGGGGATTGAGGCAACCTCCTGCGACCTCACCGATCACATCCAGGACTACCAGGGGGTCTACAAATTCAGAGTTCAGTTGATGACGAGAGACAGCGAGTCAAAGTGGTCCAAGACCAAGAGGTTCTATCCAAATAAAAGTGAGCAAATTGTTTAATGTTTTAAGTGGTGTAGAGATAAAACACTCCCCAGAGTCCCCACCAATTTCAATTCAATTCAACTTTATTTAAGTGTCAAATCACAACAAGTTGTCTCAAGACACTTTACATATAAAGCAGAAAAACCAACAAAGATCCACCCAGAGCAATATTGCGACAGTGGTAACGAAAAACTCCCCTTTAGTTAGAAACGTCAGGCAGAACCCGACTCTTGGGTGGGCGGCCATCTGCCTCGACCGTGTCGGGGGAGAGGGGGGGTTGAGGGGAATAGAAAGAAAGAAAATAGAAGAAAGATAGACAGGGAAAGAGATGCAGGCAAATACAAGTAGTAGCAATGACAATAATGAATGTAATAGTGTAGGATAATATAATATGGTATAGCAATGTTGTCTGATAATAATAATAATAATATATAATGTATAAGAATATTAAGATATACTGTATAGTGTAGTGGTGTAATAATATGTTAGCAGTCCATGGTCGTGCTCTGTGAGGAGGCTGGGTCCACGCGGTCACATTTTGTGTGGGCTCCGTGGACCAATGCAGTGTACACATATACCGTGCCCTGCACACAGTTCATAGTCATTATTACTCAATGTTCATTTCTCTTCCTGTTCTGCTTCTATAGGCAAACTACGACCTCCTTCATTCAACCTGGTGGCAACTTCCACTTCTCTGACAGTCAAAGTCCACGCAAAGCCCATTTTCAAGAAGCTATTCCCCTTGGGGGTGACGTACACAATCTATTTTCAGGAGAGACGACAAGAAAATAAGGTGTGCAGATAGATGGATTGAAATGATTTCGTTAAAAATATTCGCTCTGAAGGAATATATATTCAAAGTTTTGCGCCACATTTTCACGATTTTTCAAACATAGCAGATCTACAAGCTCGTAGCGCGGCACAGTGCCATGCTACGAGTTTGGTAGATCTGCTATTTTTCAATAGCTAAAGTATAACATAATGCTTAAAACACCAAAAGGGGTACTTGTTCTGAATGGGTAAAAAAAGGACAAAAGCATAATTTAATACATCCGCAGTTGGCTTGTTTGTTTTTGCAATCTATGTACAAGATCTGATTCAATATAGAAAATATATTCTACACTGTGTGTATACTATACTGTACTTGTACTATAGACCAGCACTGAACAGTAAATAGAAACCAGACTTTCCACCAGGAATTGCAGAAAGCCTGAGAAAGCCTGCATGGTGATGCGAGGTTGGTATAATATAGTGAATTAAATACCCTTTTCATTGTTGCCCTGCAGACTACGCCACTGGATCCCAACAACAGTTATGACATAAAAGAAGAAACAAAGACGTTTGATTCTCTCAAATGGGGGACAGAGTATTGTGTCAGCATCAGGGTGGAGGGCATAGCAAGTCTTTCTACTAGCCATGTGTCGCCACAAGAGTGTCTACTGTTACCTAAAGAAGGTTAGTGCAACACAAAACTTACAACCATATAAGGCTTCCCATTCAGTGTTTTAGTCCGTCGACTAAAACTATGACAAAAAATGTTCGTCGACTAACCTTTTTTTCCACTGACTAAACTAAGTGGAAACCAAATGAAAACTAAGCTATGATGACTAAAACTAAGGCCAAATGTATTGTCAATTTCGTCAACCAATAAAAACTAGACTAAAATGTTAGGGACTAGTAGTGGACAGATCTCTTGTAGATCGGCTATTTTCAGAAAGTGTAAAATCAGCCATCACGACTGCATCAAAATAAATTTTAGTCGACTAAATCAACTGTAGATTTAGTCGACTAAAATCTTATATTTAGTCGACTAAAACTAGACTAACACTAAAACATTCCAGGTGACTACAATGTGACTAAAACTAAATGAAGTTTAATTCCAAAGACTATGACTAAACTAAAATAGAAATGTGCTGCCAGAAACCACACTGCTTCCATTTCAAGGCTCAATGCATTGCCTCCCATTTGTTTTATTGGCTCCTAAAACTTATTTTGTTGATTTTGTTGTTGTTTTTTCTCCCTCCAGAGTGGTACATAGTGGCCGTGTCATCCCTGCCGATCATGGGTGTTTTGACAATTCTCGCAATCGTGCTTGCTATCATCCTCTGCTTCCTGACTCATCCAGAGAAAACACCTGTTGCACTGGCAAGTATACTTTAATTCAATTCAATTCAATTCAATTCAAAGGGCTTTATTGGCATGAGAAAACATACGTTTACATTGCCAAAGCAGAAAGCACAATACAACAATACAGCAATACAATCAAAACAAAAAATATGTACATTTAACGTCAGAATATTCAATAATAATAATTCACTGGCAAGTATACTTTAATTCACTGGCAAGTATACTTTAATTCACTGGCAAGTATACTTTAATTCACTGGCAAGTATACTTTAATTCAAGTAAATGAGGAACAAAAAATGCAGTGAGGTAGCGTAGCATTCACATTGTTTTCCTCTCCTCAAACCTAAGTTTTTTGGGTTTTTTTACGATTTTGCAACCCATTCTTTTCACCCAGTGTCAATTATCTAATGTAATCCTCGGCGCTACACTTCCTCTGCCAACCTGGGGTGTGGGGGGCAGCAGACTGACCTCATGCTTCCTTCTATGCATGAGGAGTCCAAGCTGCTTCTTTTTTTTCACCTGACAGGGGAGAGTTTCCCCGGCCGGACGTATAGCGCGTGGAAGGAATACGGTTAAACCTATATTGTAAGTTAATGTGACTAAAATAATCTTCCTTTTCATCACAACAGAAATCCCCCCAAAGCGGCTGGTCCCCACTTATAGCGACGGAGGCCCCGGTGGAGACTGTCACAGACAAGGGCTGGTTCCTGCAGACCGTGCCCAGAGGCCAAGTCAAAGACTGGGTCGCCAAGGAAATGATCACACCGGACGTCTATGTGAATGAGGGGGGCGAGAAAGGGCAAAGTCGGACGAGATTTGACAGTGGGGTGAGCAGCATGCAGTCTACGGAAAACCACGAAGTCAGCCAAGCAGACAGTGGCTGTGGAAGCATGGGTGGCTCAGAGATGTCTTCCTCCAGCTACGACAGGGTGAATACCAACTCGACCAGAAAGAGGGAGGATAGTGGGGTGGGGCTTAGATGTCCCATGGACTGTTCTGAGAGTGTGGATGTCCGGGACGCTGATCCCCTGTCCGTGTGCTTACACACCGGCATCCCGAAGCTCGCTATTACGACACACTGCCATTCCCCCGTCCCTAAACCCGACCGCGCGCTGAAGCCACATAGTCAGAGTGGCGGTGCGTCCGAATGCCACTCTGTTCCCACTTATCGTACCCAGAGCCCTCCAGCTATGCAGCTTCACAATTGCGACGGAGAGGTCAGTTTAAAACAGATCTGTACGGACACAACAACAAACACGGAGCTTGCTGACGCTGACTCAAGCTACCGGGCTGGGCCTCTGCAATCGTGTGTCTGTTCAGGAACATACCAATGTGTTTGGTGCCAGACAACAGAACACTACACGACGCGGTACAGAAATCCACATGCCGGCGATGGATTTTTGAGCAGCTGCCTGCATATTGTGGGTACTTCTTCTGAACGGGACTTGTTGTTCCCAAATTACCATCCAAAAACAGAGACCATAGTTGTCAGCATGGGTGGGCCGGAAACATCACCTAGCCTCCTGGATGTAGGGGCTTTCCCATTCTTAACAACTCTTTCAACCCTGCCATCCCTAGTGGACGGAGCCATCAGCTGTAGTACTACAAACACAGTGTCCCTCTCTCTGTGCGATGTAGAACTGACTGATTAATATGGTTTCTGT
Source organism: Electrona antarctica (assembly GCF_951216825.1). Taxonomy (NCBI): domain Eukaryota; kingdom Metazoa; phylum Chordata; class Actinopteri; order Myctophiformes; family Myctophidae; genus Electrona; species Electrona antarctica. The sequence goes on along the minus strand of NC_136792.1, from coordinate 10,664,777 downwards.
CAGTGTTGGGAAAGCGTATAGCTTGTAAAGGCCTATTCATAGTCCAGTTTTCGGTGAAGAGGTGAGGTGACCACCGAAAACTACAACATGTCAGAGAGAGAGAGAGAGAGACATGCAGGCGGCCCAATTTCGAATATGTCACTTATTATGTTTATATATGTTGTATATATAAAAACATATACAGTGTATGTTCAATGTGTTCATATATTTTGCCTATATTTTACCATTGCCTATGACAGCAATGGTAAATCAAAATGAATATATTAATTTCATGTTATTGCCCAAAATTGTAGCTTGTAAATTGAGGCTCTCCAGCACTGGTTTCTGTTGGTGTTTGCTACACTGTTTGAAATATGACAGACACTTGACATGCTGTTCCCCGGCCTGTAGGCTGCAGTTCCATTCAGGACAGGAACCCCTTTTGGTGTTTTAAGCATTATGTTATACTTTTAGCTATTGAAAAATAGCAGATCTACAAGCCCCTGCTACGAGCTTGTAGATCTGCTATTTTTTTTAAATCGTGAAAATGTGCCGCAAATCTTTTAATATATATTCTTTCAGAGCGAACGTTTTAAACTCAAATCTTTGCTTCTGGAAGTTCCATGGAACTACATATTTTCAGATGCGGATCAGGCGGCCAAATACAGATAATTCTGGGGGTCCTTGACATGAAAAAGGTTGAGCACCGCTGACATAGAAACATGCGTTTTTCAGAAAACTGTCTGAAAAAAAAAGGTTTAGATTAGAAGACATTTTGTAGAATCGTCCTCAGGTTTAAATGGGCCTTGCAAACGGGGAGCGATAAAACGCACCTATAGTTCATTTTCAATGAGACCTGCGTGTTTGCTCGGAGAAGTCGCGGTGCGACAACGCAAGCGTATTTACGTGAGCTCGGTCCCGTGAATTTGTTGCGCGCGTGCTCGTTCCGTGCACACGCCTGCGACTCACCAGACCTGTAGCAGACCTCTCGTTGATCCAGGCAACAACGTGTGCGTTCCTCGCTTCCCATTTGCAAGGCCCTTAAAGCTTCTATAGGCTACTTGGTAAAACGGATATGAATTGCATGACCTTACACCTTACACGTTCTTCTTTTCAACATGCTGCAACGCACCACATTGTGAGCTTGCCTTGTAGATTTTTGGCAAACGTAACCCCATAATAGGATCGATGCTGGAGTTCAAGTGGTTAATTAATATATTATACAGTAAGATGGCCATATTTCAAACACCCAAAGCAAAACCCTTACATAAATATGCACGTTCATGCTGTGTATAATCATTAGGCATGTATCGATTCACTCAATTCACAATACGATTCGAATCACAATAGGTTCACGATACAACTTTTCACGATTTTTAAAAACACAAATGTATTTTCCAGACAACAATATATATAATTTAATAGCTAGTACCACATTTTTTATTTAACTACATTGCAAAAGTAGCATGCTTTCCATGTAAAAGTACTGTGCAACAACTGTAAACATGCTTTCTTGTTTAGAACCATACTGTAGCTGGGCTTTACATGAGACTGCAGAACACTGTCACACATTTTATGCATATTTGATTGCATTTGTTTTGTTATTTGCAATAATACTCGTACTCGTACTCTTATATGAAAAATGTAATTGCATTTTGTGGAGAGCAAAATAATTTCATAATAATGTCAACCTTTTTAAACTGATGTTTAGATAAACAGCAACTACTTGCTGTTGTTGCTTCAGCGTTAGAATTAGGAAACAAATCTATAAACTGCAAAAGGTGATTACAGCATATGAGCACAATAAACTGTGCACAACTGTGCAGCCATTGTTGGTGTTTTTATTTATATGTTATGTTGCTTTATAGACATGAATAGACTAGAAGATAACTGCTCGGATAAACAGCACACTACTTGCTGTTAGCTGTTGCTTCAGGGTTAGAAGAAAAAAAACCTGTAATCTGCAAAAGGAGTTGTGACGGAAGCAGAAGTGTTGGTGGTGGAGGTTTCCGCTGAGTGGTAGTGGTGACGGTGGGGGTTAATAGATAAGAACTTAAAGCTTAAAGCTTAGACAATTTAGGCCCTTACTTTATTAACAGGGTGCAGGTAAAAAGCGACAACGTTTCGATGTTTCAGTTACATCTTCGTCAGGACATGACCTGACGAAGATGTAACTGACACATCGAAACGTTGTCTGACTATGTATACTATATATTTATATTTCATTATAATTCATAGCTGTTATTCATAAGAGCAAAAGCAGACGGCAGGAAATGGCCTTCTGCAAAGTGCCATAAAAAACTGTGCACGACCGTGTTAGTGTTTTTCATGTGTTGTTAAAGACAGGAAGGGACCAGAGTGCTGCAAACTGCAAAACGGCACATTTTGGCAGTCAGACATGGTCAATTGGAATGGAATATGAAAAAAAATTGACTGATACATCTTGATCACATGACTCCAGAGATAATGTCAAAATTGTAGTAGTGGCAAACATGTGTGTTTTTAAGAAGAAAAAATCACACCCGTGTGAAGTGAGGGGCGCTCTTATTATCATACATCATCTCATTCCGGCCAATCACAATTTGCGTCCTCACCTTTGTCTTCAATGTTTGTGTTTACACAGACACTCGAAACTGGCCATTAATTGTCAATGGCATTCAATGTTTGTGTTAGGACAATGTTTGTGTTTACACAAACCCTCAAAGCTGAAAACAGTCTCCGGCCTTCAATAAGTACAATCAAATATTGGGGAAAATAATGAAGTGACAATAATTTAACTATATAGCAATACCTTACTGTATACTGTACATGTGCATCTGTGGGGGGTGCGGAGGATGTTTTAGGTGTCCATGCGTGGGTTTGGGGAGGAACATAACACAGTTGTGTATGTGTCATGGTTTGTGACTGTAAAACGTGACTGTTATCTAACGGACAAGGAAATGTACAAGTTTGTGTTTCCTTCCTACATTTCCACAGTGATTACACACATCAGTGATACATGGCTATTTCAAGCACGGTTCATGGGAAGAGTAAGATAGATTGCTAGAAACAACACCATCAAAAGATCCACATAGAGATGACCCACACACAATCACACATATTTCTCATGATCTGCCAATAACATAAGCTATTTTTATCGTAAAGTGAACTCTCGGAAGGTTTCACTTAAAGAGCATGAAGTTCCTATATGACGACCGCAACACAATATACTATGTTTGCAGTGTTTATGTATGTTTATATTAGTAAATCATATTCTTTGAAGGAAAATAATTAAACCATGACCTTCTGAGCAGCCCTCATGATAGGTAAACATTGAGTCAGATAAGTGATGTTTGCTCTCGTGAACGTTCAGGCATGGCTGAAGAAGGCTGAAAGGCCGAAACGTTGCTTTGACTCTTATTTAAATAAAACTCTTGAACCAGCAAGTGGCGGTGTGCGTGTCTCTCCTCCTTCTCCATGACTTTATTTATTTGTATGCCAGTGAATTTCGTTGTTTCGGGCAAGCAATGACAATAAAAGATTGATCGATCTATCTATCTACCAATGAGTCGGTCGGTGAGCTTGCCACCATTGGTGTGTGAATGTGGGAAGTGAGGACGCTGGCGTCGACTGTTCGCCGCTTCACCTCCCAATGTATGAATGAATGAACCATTGTAATATAAAGTGATTTGACCACTTGGAAAAATTCATTATCTATCTATCTATCTATCTATCAACTAAAGTTTTCAAATAAATGTAGAGGAGTAAAAGTACATTTGGATCCGAGATGTAGTGCAGTAGAAGTAAAATTATTTGATGTTGGAAATACTCAGGTAAAGCACAAACACATCACAATTGTACTCAAGTACAGTACTTAAGTAAATGTACACTTCTCACGTGACTGACCACAGGTGTGAGCAGATGTAAACACAAAACGGCTGAAACGGATGAAAGCTTAATGATGAGCTTATAGAACTGAACTCATCGTGTTCTTCAGTATTATGTAGTTTTCGACAGGGTGTTTGTCATGTCTAACTCTGAGCCACTCATTCACAAAAACTGTTTAAAACAGACAGTATGGTCTTCAGCGTCTTCAACGGATGTGATACCAAGTTATGTTACAATCTACTGTTCAACTGCCAAACAAATGGGCAATTTGATTCGTTTTAATCAAGTACATATGGGGATGTAATTTGGTCCTAATAGACTCCATCCATCTTCAACCACGTATCCGTAGTCGGGTTGCGGGGGCAACAGCTCCACCAGAGAGCTCCAGACTTTAGACAACATTAGTGACTTCCTCCTGGGGGATCCCGAGACGTTCCAAGGCCAGTGAGTCGTTTCCTCCAACTGCGCCTTGGTCTGCACCAGGGTCTCCTCCCAGTGGGACGTGCCTCGAGGACCTCCCTAGGGAGACGCCCGAGAGGCATCCTAACCAGATGCCCAAACCACCTAAGCTGGCTCCTTTCCATGGCGAAGAAGCAGCGACTCTACTTCGAGTCTCTCTCGTGTGACTGAACTTCTAACCCCATCTTTAACGGAGATGCCAGCCACCCGTCGAAGAAAACTCGTGCAGTGTATTTATTTAGACATTATCTGATCAAGTTTGGTATTAAGCAACACAAATGAGTCACGATAAGATAAATAACACACATGCATTTACAAATTGCTAAAGACATATAGAAAATATCTGTTCCACCAATCAATATCTCCCCCCCTCTCCCCCTCTCTCTCTCTCACTTAATGAAATTACACAATATATTACAGAACATTATTTATAAAACTGTACAATTATGTTTTTAACTGGGTTGCATGTTTATTAGCTCTGGCCCATAGCCTAATGCACTTTGCTGCCGTCGCATTTAGGCTATGGGACTGTTCTCACTGCCGTCGCATGAAATGCAGACGAGCCTCTCCTCTTATAGCGAAAATATTAAGAACGTTTTACCTCCTCACCAATACAAAGTCGGCTTGTGTAATTAGAAAGCCTACTTTCCTTAGTGGACACACTCTGAGCCCCCCCACCACACGTATAAAATGTACTTTTTGGCCAGAAACTAAATACTTTTAGTTTACGTGTGGTGGGGGTCTCAGAGTGCTTCCACTAAGGAAAGTAGGCTTTCTAATTACACAAGCCGCCTTTGTATTGGTGAGTAGGTAAAACGTTCCTGATATTTTCGCTACAGAGGAGAGGCTGGTCTGCATTTCATGTGACAGCAGGAAGAGAACAGTCCCATAGCCTAAATGCAATGGCAGCTAAGTGCATTAGGATATGGACCAGAGCTACAGTACATGTTTATGTGCATGTGGTGAGACATACACACAGTAATTAATGCCTCTTTGGCCAAAAGTGCAGATCAGGTTATACTCATGACATAAAAAAAAACACAATAAGCTACAGTATGTGGAAAATAAAAAATAAAATAAAAAACACATGTAATAAGGGGTAAATTCTGTTTCCCCCCCAGCCACATGGTGAATAAAAAAGATGCACAGCGAAAGCATAGTGAGATATCATGTAAACACGATGTGCGAAAGACATGCAAAAGCGAACAGCGGTTAATTGATGATGCAGTGTGGGTAAGTGGCAGCAACCAGTGTGCTGCTGTGGTTGTTGGCCACTTCCTTTTACGATTTAACCCATTTTGGGGCGGAAACCCCTTTTGGTGTTTTAAGCATTATGTTATGCTTTAGCTATTGAAAGATAGCAGATCTACAAGCTCATGAACTTTTAGGTCTGCTATTTTTGAAAAATCGTGAAAATGTGGCGCAAATCTTTGAATGTATATTCTTTCAGAACGTTTTTAACTCAAATCCAACCCCCATCTTTTCAGATGGGGGTTGGATGCCAATTACATATAGTTTTGGGGTCCTTGATATGAAATATTGAGCGTCACTGATACAGAAACATAGGTATTTCAGAAAACAATCGACGTCAGGCCTAAATGGCTTAAATGCTATTTCACGGCACGCTGCTGCTGATGGAGAAGAGGGGGGGAGCTTTCTTCGCGCCCACTTTGCTGCTGATGGGGAAGAGAGGTGGAGCTTTCTTCAGGCCCACTTTGCTGTGAATGCAGATGTCAGTCACAACACAGAACACAGTGGTGTTAAAAGTACTCACATTTTGTACTTGAGTAAAAGTATACTATCAATACTGCGATATAGAAATACTCTGTTACAAGTAAAAGTCCCGGAATTCAAAATGTACTTGAGTAAGAGTATTAAAGTATTGGTATCAAAATGTACTTAATGTACCAAAAGTAGAAAGTGCTCATTATGCCAGAATGTCCCATTTCGCAAGTTTTCAAATGTTTAAATGTCTTTTGAAAATAGATCAGATCTACAAGCTCACAATGCGTCGCATCGCATGTTCGCAACGCATTGTGAGATTGTATATTTAGGGCTGAAGTGCAGGGTAATGTATATATTTGTAGGCCTAATAATAATCAAAATCTACAAAGTAACTAGTAACTAAAGTTTTAAAAATAAACATGGAGTGGAATAAAACAAGTATACAATACTTGGATCAGCGATGTAGTGGAGTAGAAGTGAAAGTATTGGGAATTGAAAATACTCAAGTACAAATACCTCAAAATTACAGTACTTAAGTAAATGTACTTAGTTACTGCAAACACACCATGAGAACCGTATAAGAAAATGCAGAGGAACAATGTTTGCAGGACTTGAGGAAATGAAGAGAATGACTCACGTGAGCACTTTGTTTTTCATTGTGGGCTCTGGGGAGAGGAAATGAAAGAGAGAGTGAGGGACGGGAAAATTCAACTTATTATTTATAAAGTCCAACACACAATCACACACAATGTCATTTGATGTTTTATATTTAAAGATATATTCAGTGATTTCACTTAATTCAAATATCACTTATTGTTTCTTATTTTTTGGATAATCCTCCCTACTATAAAGTGTGCTGACCATATAAGGAGTTCCTCCCTGTCCCCAGTGAGCCCCTGGGGTCAAAAAAACCTAGTTTCGGTTTGGGCTTTGGGTGGCAAAGCCTTCATCCAATCAGGATGTGAGGGGCCTTCCTCCAATCATTATTGAGTGGGGCGGGCCTTGGTGCAAGTGCGGTTGGTCTGTTGTACTTCCCCCACTGTAGAGCGTGTGCATGTGCACATCTTGTTACCGGGGCGGACCGGGATTTTTTCCAAATCACTGAATGCTCCTTTAAGGCCTATTTTATTTGGATGCATATCTCATTAAACACAGACCTTAAGGGAGCAAGATGCTTCTGTAAATAAATATCTACATACTTTCTTTTTCTTATACATTTTTATCCCACGAATTTGTAACCCTTTTTTTTTTTCACGGCCGGTGCCAATTGCCTGAGGCTGTAATCCTGGGCGCTACTCTCACTCTGCCAACCTGGGGAGAGCCCCGAACTGAGCTCATGCTTCCTTCAATGCACGAGGAGTGAGCAGGCCGCTTCTTATCACCCGACGGGGCGTTCCAGGCTGACCAGGGGGAGGCAGTATAGAGACCAGGATTACTGCATGTTTTTGTGAGGGTCCCTATCCTATAGGGGACACAGGGAGAACATGCAAACACACAGAAAGGCCATTTCGCCAACCAGACCTATAGGGTATGGGCGCTGATGACATGGAGGAGAGAACACGGCCTTAGTGTTCCCGGCAGGAATCGAACCCGGGACCTTCAAGCTGTGAGGCGACAGCGCTATACCAGATCTACATACTTAATATGTGTTGCAATGGAAAGTGTTGTGATATTGCGGATCTGCTATTTTGTCTCTTTGAAAATGTTTGAAAATAGGGGTGCACGATTATGAAATTATGACCGATATCCGATCTCCGATTATTTGCATCTGCCGATACCGATTCTGACTGATTCCGATATTATACCACGAAGAGGACCGCAATGAAAACAAGCCTAGGCCCTATAGAGGGCCTTGGCCCAAAGCCTGTTAAAAAGTATTCAATCAATAAATAAATAGCATATACTCTTTTCACTGTTTTCACAACTGAATGAGACGAGTACACAAATTAAATGTAGAATTATGTTTTTAATTAAAAAAAATTGGTGAAAACAAATCTGTATTATTTTGAGACCGTTCCAATACCGATATGGCATTTTTATGGCCGATTCCGATTATGCTACCGATTAATCGTGCATCCTTATTTGAAAACCTATGAAAATGTTTAAGAATTCTGCCTATATATGACATGCCCAAAATATAAACCCCATGGATGCAGTTAAATGAAGAGTTTTAACAACTCCACTTACGCTTTTTCTTGATCTTTTTGCAGCATTTTTTGCAGCTCTTGCATCTGTACTTTGTACAAAATTGTATGAATGCAATAGCGAAGAGGATTCCCAGGACACTAAACCCTACAGCAATTCCAACCGCAATTCCGCTTCCTGTAAACATAGCAGACAGGAAGAGAAATTATACTTAAAATATGAATGAGAGTGTTATGCAATACACACGTCATTTGAATGACAGCAAAATCACTTATTCTTGGCTTGGCACTAGACAAGACATTGGTTACACAATTGAAATAACAGTCTGGCAGACTTCGTGTCCGAAATGGTTTCTTCAAAGTGCTCTTTAAACTGTTATCTAAATGGTAAATGGTGCATTTATATAGCGCCTTTATCCAAGGTGCTTTACAGAGATTGTGCATTACATTCACCCATTCACACACACACATTCATACACCGATGCCGGAGGAAACCATGCAAGGCTCACAGCTGCACATCGGGAGCAATTAAGGGTTCAGTGTCTTGCTCAAGGACACTAACTCTGGGGGAGCCCGGGTTCGAACTGGGAACATTACGGTTGCCATCCGGTCACTCTACCCCTGAGCCACTGTCACCCTATGTCTCTATCTCTTATATTGTATCAATATCCACTGTGAGGTGCATGGGATTGAAACATCTCTGGGAATGTCTGACTTGGATTCACAGCTCATTCTTATAGCTAATAACTGTCACATTGGCCACGGGAGAAAAAGTCAGCAATCCCATCAAATTTTAAATCTCCTGCTAATATAGCATTTATCTTTTATTGTATTTCTTAACCCATTTTGGGCGGGAACCCCTTTTGGTGTTTTAAGCAGTACTTTAGCTATTGAAAAATAGCAGATCTACGAGCTTGTAGGTCTGCTATTTTTGAAAAGAAACTTGAAAATGTGGCCCAAATGTTTGAATATATTCTTTCAGAGCGAACGTTTTTAACTCAAATCTTTGCTTCTGGGTGGGGGGGTCCCTGGAACAACATATTTTCAGATGGGGTCGGCGGCCAATTACATATATTTTTGGGGGTCCTTGAAAATGTTTTAGAACCACTGATATAGAAACATAGGTTTTTCAGAAAACTGTCAGGATTTAGAAGACATTTGTAGAATCGATCTCAGGTCTAAATGGGTTAATTCACAAGATGCCTGGCAAAATACTATGTCCATTTGTTTGTCTTATTGTTTTTTGTGCTTTTTTATACATTTTTTGGTTGTTCATTATTAATCAAATTTAAGTTGAATGTTTTTTTTTTAAATGCTCTTCAAAGTGGAGTCAGATGAACTTTGTTTGATTTATAAATAAATCAATGCTCACACACTGAACACTGTTAGGTTAGATGGAGCGTGTGTGCGCTTGGACATTCATATAGTGTTAGTTTTAATGAGCATGACCAGAGATCACACACGTCTCTCAAGTGAAAGGTCAAAGCCATCTCAGTATATAGAACCCCCACATGAAGTGCCATGTTTTCATTTTTGTGATAGTCAGTGTGCCATTATGCCATATATAATTATGACGCCACATCAAAATTAAATATTCCCAACTGATTTTGATTGTCCATAGAATACACGTAACAAGCTTAGAAATATGTTCAGGATGTAAAGATCATTAAACTCAGAGCAATAACCCACCTAATCCCTCCCCTGCAGTCATGAGTTAGGCGTTTGAATGAATGTACAATTATGTGCAGGAAATTATCATGTAATTTGTAGATGTGAATGGACTTAATTTAACTGACTACACTTTTTTGGAATATTCAATTTTAAAAGAAAAACCTTCTCTCTCTCTCACACTTATGCCAGTGATCACCTTCCCCTGTGCCAATGTTGGCACCCGTGCCTAAGGTTGCCTACCACTGGTTGATGGTACTCCAGATATGCTCCTTCTCACATAGTGTTGCTAAAGTATCCTCAATCAGTGTTCCAAAAACGTTTTCATTTCAAGGACCGCCAGTTTGGATTAGGCCATGCACGGACCGTCAGTTTGGATTAGGCCATGCACGGACCGCCAGTTTGGATTAGGCCATGCACGGACCGTCAGTTTGGATTAGGCCATGCACGGACCGCCAGGTTGGATTAGGCCATGCACGGACAGACCGCCAGTTTGGATTAGGCCATGCACGGACCGCCGCGTTGATGCCTTGTTTTTCTTTATCCTTACAGGTCCATTTGTACAGTATACTGTCAGAGTTACAGACCCATCAGGGTCCATTTTGGTTCCTAACTATCAATCCGTTAGCTGCGGGGACCACCCTGGAACTCTCTCAAAGACCCCTGGGGGTTCTCGAACCCCACTTTGAGAACCACAGCCCGAAATAAAATAAGAAAATCAGGGTGAAATGCTTGTGTATACAATAGGCCTATGCCATTATAAAGCACAAATTAAAATGCAATGACTCACTACAACACGCAATGCATTTTGCGTTGTTGACTACAAATAACAACCTGTCCATTCTAAGTGCCCTCTCCATCCACTTCAGAAGGCCTAAAACTCATTGTCCTGCATACGAGTCAAGACAGCTGTTGTGACAACACTGTATAGAGAACAAAGCACTAAAGGGATTATTTCATAAGTGAAGTAAAGTAATAAATAAAACATTCATTTAACGTTAATTATTATCATTATAATACTAATCCTACTAATAATCCTAATTATTATTATAATATAGCATGAAGACAACATTTTCTTTTGTTGAACTGTCCTAAACATTGCAGTGCAGGCTCAAGATCAGAACAAAAAACGTTATTACACTTCAGTAAAACGTTATTAAAAATGTTATATATATATTTTTTAACTTTAGTATGCCATATCTGAATCAAAGTTGTCAGTCACAAACTTACCATTGTTTCCCATTGCCGAGTAATAGCCAGGGATGATCCCTAATTTATTTTTAACGAACCCTCTCCTTGTCTTCCAGGTGGTATTGTTGTAGATGTAAAGTTGCTCGATCTCGGTCAAACGTATATGCGTAATATCTGTTACAGCGGTCTTTATAAAACACACGTAGTGTATACAGAAGCACCAACACATTTATGCTCTGCTCTTAGCTGTTCCTCATAAGTGAAAGTCTTTAGTATATGTCTTGCTGCTCATGCCATGTCCTCATACCCAGCATTCCTTTAAAAACAGGTCAGTCGACTCTTTATGTCTCCCACCCATGTTCCACTGTGTTCTACCTGTCTAAATACTTCCTTAATGTTAACGCCCACAACACCCACAACACCAGAGGGAGTGCAACAAACCATGTACAACCCAGATTCGGCACAAACAAGGGACTAAATTATTTTCGCTCCTATGCCACCAAAATGTGGAACTCCCTACCAACAGTCATTAAGACATGCGAATCCCTTGACTCCTTCAAAACCGCTCTCAAAGGGCACCTACGGACGGCTGCAATTCGAAACTGGCCCCCGTAAAATCGGAATCCCCTCACTGTATATGTTTCTTTTCCCTTTTTACCTCCTTTATGATGAATTCCTGTTCTGTTCTTTGGCTATATAGAAGTGTCTATTTGTACGTCTCTAAATGTTTTTGATGAATTGAACAAGGTGGACCCTCTTGTAAACAAGTGTAATGCTTTATTGGGTCGTCCACTCACAGTTAACAGTCTTTGTATTGAGTTTTGCTTGAAATGTAGCCTACTGCAATTCTGCAAACTGTTAATAAATATTTCAATCAATCAATTCTAGCTTCCCTTTGGGCTACTGACATTTACCTGTAGAATGACCATGCAGGGCCCTCTCTAAATATATATAAAGTATAGGATATAGGCCAAAGGGCTTGTTTGAAGCTCTGTGCCTTTTGAATAAAACTAATAACTGATATTGAACTATATTATAACATTTGAGGTGTAGCACATCAATATGGCTTCTCCTTTTCATTACAAATCACAAAGATTGAGGTAACTACAGTACACCTGACTCAGTTACACTATACAGTATAGCGACCTCAAGTGGATGCATGGGTAATTACACTTCTTGTTCAGAAAAATAATACTTGCTCGTGCAGCTTTTACTGATGATGAGGCAGAGGCATAGCCAATGCAATGCACCGTGCACAGTATATTTGATTGTCGTTCTCGGTGGATTGAGCACACCTCTAAGCACTAAGCAAACCAAATATTTGTGCCTAGCCCCAGTAGGTTCCCTCAGCAATACTTTTTGCCCTGCATTTTGTACAATGTGTTGGGTGAGAAGTCTCTCTCTCTCTCTCTCTCTGATTGTTACATAATAATAACAATGGCACAGCAGACAGGGAGCGTGAAGGCCCACGCATCCTCCACTTTTAGGTGAATAACCTACTCATGGTTATCACCGTAACATTTAGTAAAAAATCACACCCGTGTGAAGCGAGGGGCGCTCTTATCATTATACATCATCATACATCATCTCATGAACTGAATTTATGTTGATTGGTTGGTTAAATTTACGTCATATTTGGCGGACATTTGACCTAATTTCTCCTTTCATTGTCAATGGCAAATATTGAGACGTGTGGGGACAGAAGCTGTATATAGGGCGCCCCTCGAAAACAGAAGATGTGAACATGGGGAGAGCGGTGAATCGCTTATCACCGCGGCTTATGTTTAGCTCAAGGTCCATAGCAGGGCCGTGCAGAGAGCACTAGGGGGGCAGGGGCTCAAACTCCAAAAAAGGGCACATGTGTGGGTGCGCGTAGCGCGCGCCGATTTTTGGGGGTGGTCTTTTTGTGGAGTCCTTCACTTGTGCCATTTCATGTCATTGGACAGTAAAATAAGAAATATGTTGTCATTAGTCTGAAACTAAAACTGACTGATGGCAGATTAAAAGATAATTCATTATGATAGTGGCATTTATCATTACTTGTCAAATGTTCGTCTTGAAGGGCCAATGGTACTTATTGGCCCCCCACACAAGCCCTTATTTGCCCCCCACACAAGCCGTTATTGCCCCCCACACAAGCCCTTATTGGCCCCCCACACAAGCCCTTATTTGCCCCCCACATAAGCCCTTTTTGGCCCCCACATAAGCCCTTATTGGCCCCCCACACAAGCCCTTATTTGCCCCCCACATAAGCCCTTTTTGGCCCCCACATAAGCCCTTATTGGCCCCCCACACAAGCCCTTATTTGCCCCCCACACAAGCCCTTATTGCCCCCCCACACAAGCCCTTATTGGCCCCCCACACAAGCCCGTATTTGCCCCCCATATAAGCCCTTATTGGTCCCCCACACAAGCCCTTGTTTTCCCCCCACACAAGCCCATATTGCCCCCCCCACATACGCCCTTATTGGCCCCCCACAAGCCCTTATTGGCCCCCACATAAGCTCGTATTGGGCCCCCCCCCCCCCCCACACACACACACACACATGACTTTATGTGGCAATAAAAAAAAATAAAAAAAACTTTGTTTTGCCCTTTCCCTCGGGAAAAAAATAAAAAAAATAAAAAGAAAGGGCAGGTGCTCAAGCCCCCCTAGCCCCCAGCTCTAATGCCATTGCATTTAGAGCTATGTTACTGTCGACTTCCGGGGCTCACATAAATGCAGACCAGCCTCTCCTCCTCTCCTCTGTAGAAGAAAGAGTGCGTCCACAAGCCTACTTTCCTTAGTGGACGCACTCTGAGCCACCCACCACACTTGTGTGGGCCAGAAAGGGATTATTTTTTTCACCCGAAGGAAAAATCTTCTCTATGAGGGCTTTCTCTTGGCAATATCGATAACTAAATGTATTTATTTTTTCTGGTGAAAACAAAATCGTCAAATTTTCGCCAAAAAGTGCATTTGCAAAAAGGGCTCAAAGTGCGTCCACTAAGGAAAGTAGGCTTTCTAATTACACAACCTGTCTTTGTATTGGTGAGTAGGTCAAACATTATTTGTATTTTCGCTCCAGAGGAGAGGCTGGTCTGCATTTCATGCGAGGCAGGAATAAGCCTATCTCACAGAATTTCCCCGCCCCCTTAATACGCCCCCTTTCGGGGTTAGTGGTGATAGCGTGACGTCACTCCATAGACGCTACATGTTAACAGAGGTAATTTAAGAAGTCTACAACTTTTGTTTTTTCAAGGTAAGGTTTGTTCTATCTGTTCGAGCTGATTTACCATCTTGTTTGCTTCATAATAATATTGGTCTGTCACATTTTTACATTAGAAAATGTACTTAGATTCTCCAGAGAAAAAAACGTGTAAATGTTAATGTTAAATGACACCACTATTTACCGGAAGTGGGCGTGGAAAGCGGGCTGTGAGATAGGCCTATAAGGAAGCCAATTAGTTCCATAGCCTTGATGCAACGGCAGCAAGGCTATGGACCAGAGCTACATCATGTTGTAGTTTTCCAACCACCGTGGTGAGTATGGTTAACCCCTCCCCCTTGAAATCACGTTGCATTTCTTGAAATGAATGAATTTCAAGGGGGAGTGGTTAACCAGGCTAGTGAGTATAGGTTTGCACCTACAACTGGAGTATGCACATGGGCCTTAACCCATTTAGGCGCGCTATGTAGAGCTTGTAGATCTGCTATTTTTCAATAGCTAAAGTAGAACATAATGCTTAGTTAAAACACCAAAAGGGGTTCCCGTCCAGAATGGGTTTTTAACAAGGAGGTAGTCCAATAATTAAATGGCAGAGGTTGGACAAAATTGAATTATTTTGTTTCTCACCTGATTCTGGCCAAATTTAGTCCAAGGAGTGTTTTTCATGCAACACTAATGCTTGGAATGGATTCAGAATCATGAAAACCCCCTAGATTGACACGTCACATGCTACTTAAAGCATAATGACATTTAGAAAATACTGCCTTATGATAGGTTGTCAATGGTGGCATATTGGATTAAGGCAAATTTAGGGTATTAGCAGTGAGCAGATTAGATTTTTTTTAATCTTGGCTAGTAGACCTAATGTCCTGTCAGAATCAGTTGAGAAACAAAATGTTGTCCAACCTGAGAGGATTTTTTTTACTTTATTTACTGGACTGAGGAGGAGCTGCAGCACAATGAAGCAGGTGCTTGTGAATGACCAGTGGCAGACTGGTGAGGCAACACTTGACCGTTTCTCTAAACAAGCTGAAAACCTGTATCATTAAACAATGGGTGCAGTACTTAAGTTTAGACAGTTAAAAATCACACCCGTGTGAAGTGAGAGGGCGCCCTTATCATCTTACAACATCGAGGATGGGTTTTAGGTGATGTAATGATGATGTAAAACAAACGGTGTCAAAACAAACATTGCATTCTCTTTATTGTCAGCGGGATTTAATGTTTGTGTTAGGGACGAGAGGACGTACATTTTCCCTTCATTGTCGATGGCGTTTTTAAAACAAACATTGAACTAAAAACAAAAATGAAACCTGTATATAGGAGCCCACAAAAAGAAAGCAGTTTACAGCATCATCCATCCCTGTGTCATATACTGTATACCACACCCAAAGACAAGCAGCTGGCCTCCAGCTGTGAGCTTCAGAATCCTCTGGCCTGTGGCCCCAATCAACAACGAACATGATAATCATCTTTACACATGAAACCTTTTTCTCATCAAAGAAAAAGCAGCCTGATTGCTGTCGGGCAGAAGCCGATCACAGGCCCGCCACCAGGCATACAATACGCACAGTACGCACTGTACGTAGGGCAACACGCTGAGGGGCCCATGTGGATCTGCAGTGCCCGCCCGGTATAGCAGTGAGTTTTTAGTGTAATTTAGCACCAACAATTAGAACAAATCAAAGTCATAATTCATGCCCTACTTTGTCATACTAGCGTGACATCCAAAAGTAGCAACGATTGCGATCTACAAGCTCACAACAACACGCTGTCGGATCGGTTTGTGTGCACAATGGAAATTATATCGTATACGTATGATATCAAATAGGTTCACGGGGCGGATGCTTCCTTTAGTTATTACATCACACAATGCTTCCTTTAGTTATTACATCACACAAGGAAGTCAGTCCACTTTGCTTGTCATGATTATGTCGAGTCATTATTGATCACCGCGGTGTACTTACTTTATTTGTTTATTTAGAATGGACACCACATATTAATGAACAATACATATCAATGTAACGTAAAAACACCGTATTTAGCAAAGATGCTAATTTGCATCCGCATCTCGCATCTCACACACACACACACACACACACACACACACACACACACACACACACACACACACACACACACACACACACACACACACACACACACACACACACACACACACACACACACACACACACACACACACACACAATATTACAGAGGGAAAACATATAGCATAATACATAAAAACTAAAACGAAACCCCATACAAAAGTGTTCATGATGTCTTGACGGTCATGGAATCATTGATGGTATATTAGTTACTCTCTTGAATCGAAAACAATGAAGCTGACCTAGATTTGTTGCATAACTTAAGTTGCTCCACTTCTTTACATTTAATACCATCCATCAGTTCAGTGGGTGAGGGCGAGGTACAGTGACACAGTATACTATAAAGAAGGATTGTGTTTCCCCGAAGGAACGCGAGACGCATGGTTATTTCCCAGAGCTTTATTACTTAAATCGAGTTTTTTCCTCTTTCCTTAATCCTTAAGGAAAGAAGTGCCACTTCTGAGAAGACAAAATGTGTGTAGTAGGCGTGTCTGTGCAACCCGTGGTAATGGGGTCACCATGAGGTAACAAGATGAAGTAACACGCGCGCGCACACACACACACACACACACACACACACACACACACACACACACACACACACACACACACACACACACACACACACACACACACACACACACACACACACACACACACACACACACACACACACACACACACACACACACACACACACACACACACACACACAATACCATCAGTTCAGTGGGTGAGGGCGACGCATGGTTATTTCCCAGAGCTTTATTACTTAAGTCGAGTTTTTTCCTCTTTCCTTAATCCTTCCCAAACATACCATATTTCGGACAAAGGGATAAAGCTTGGCAAAGTGCCACTTCTGAGAAGACAAAATGTGTGTAGTAGGCGTGTCTGTGCAACCCGTGGTTAACTAATGGGGTCACCATGAGGTAACAAGATGAAGTAACTTGGTATGGTATACAGATTGGGAAGGGGTGGGAGGATGATTGGAAAATGGGGGCCATGTATGCAGACACATGGTATTTGTCCTATGGGTGTGTACTATCCTGTTTAAACAAGAGGGAGAGCAAAGATCAAGCAAACTCAGAGAGAGCGAGAGAGAGCGAGAGAGAGGAGGAAAAAGTGTGGAGTGGATAAGCAGCTGTACAATGTTCATGACATTTTTGACTTACTATAGTTGGATCATTTGGCATTTTGGGAATCATTATTGTATTATTACAGATGTGCGGTCATAACACTGGACTAACAGACACACCAGGAGTATTTCCATCTACAAAACCAGTAAAGGATTTATTCTCTATACCTCAAGTGATGAGACCATCAGCTGACAAGGACTGACAGCCACACACACACACACACCACTCACGTGAGTACCATATTGATAATGACCAATAGAGATTAGTTTAACTTCACATTTGAATTGTCCTGAATCCATTTTTATTTTTCATAGAAGTTCACGTATATGGTAGATTGAGACATGAGCATTACAGCATAGAAGACACAAGGATCTGATTATCAAGGAAAAGTCAATACAGCACAGTACTGTACTTTACTTGTGTATTTCCATTGCATGCCGTTTCATATAACTACTCCACTGCAATTAAGAGGTTAGGTTGTAGGTTACTATTTACTCCGTGACATTTAGTTGACAGCTATAGGCTACTATAGTAACTTTGCAAACTACAATTATGATTACAAATTATAACTCAACTAGCCTAATACATTGTGTTAATTATATGGGTTATTGTAAGTTACCCAGAATTTCATCTAAAGTCATTAAAATTAGCTTCATCTTAACGAGCTTCATCTTACTTTTTAGTAAAGTATGTATATTTTCCTTCTAAATACACAGTATGCTTGTACTTTTATTTAAGTAAGATTGGAACACAGGAATAGAAACCGTGTTATTGCTATACTTTTACTTAAGTCAAAGATCTCAGTACTTCTTTCAGTGGTCACAAATTATGTTACATTTGTGAAGCACTTTGATATAGCTCCCATTAAGATTCCTGCTAAACTTTAGTAACCCCGCCTTATCAGTAGCCTATGTGTGTGTGCTAAACTTCAGTGAACCTGCTTTATCAGCATGTCTGCTAAACTTTAGTAAACCCACTTTATCAATGTGTCTGGTAAACTTTAGTGAACCTGCTTTATTGGATACAGAGAAAGGAAGAGAACTACTACCAACAGTAGAAACTGAAGTGCAGGAAATGGCCTGCAAGCTCAATGCCAAGAAAGCAAAAGTAGTAGGACAAAACCATTGCCACTGGCCTGGGCCATGGCTCAGTGGTCCAGGCACCTTGGCTGGTAATCCAGTCTGGCAGTGTGCCGCGGGTTCGACTCCCGATCCCGACGGCCTTTACTGCATGTCTTCCCCCCATCTCTCTCCCCATTTCCTGTCAGCCTACTGTCTCTCCATAAAAATGCCCAAAAAAAATAATAATAATAATAATAATTGCCACTGCCGACGGAACGGAACATCGCGTTTTCAGAATATCTCGGGGCCTGGACTGCTGCAACGGATCCAGGGCCCAGAATGCCCTGCTGCATGGGAGAAGACCTCAAGAGGCGGCTGTTCATACAGTAGCTATATAGTGGAGTCGGTACTGCCCTTTAGGGCCGAAACATGGATACTCACAGGACAGCAAGAAATGCATCCGACACAAGAATGCATGCTGATGTGGCACTTAATTGGTGTCACGTGGATCACATCAGCAACGTCACGTGGACCCCTACGGGGACCTATACCACAGGGTCACATGCAGACAAGGTCAGTGAGAGAAGGATGAGGCTTGGTTGGGCACAGAGCCAGCCAGGCACCCGCCGGAACTGTTGGCAAGTAAACGGACATTGTGGGAGCCAACTACCCCAGGGCTCATGAGCCAGAGGCTCACCACCTACAGTATGTATAGATACACTATGAGCGGAGCTAAGCAGACTGCAGAGCTCAAGACCCTGATGCTAGGGTGGAGGTTGTGGGGCAGAGGTTGTGGATGGCAGCGATTCAGCAGTCCCGAGTTGGGGTTGGCTAGTCCGCACTCCTGCATCGCATCGGGTCACTGGCTTAATATCAACAAGTTATAAATGCAAGATGCTTACAGGGAAAGTTCAGGTTTTTTTTTGTTTGATTAAATCACTAATCCATTTCTGTCTATTCAGTGTCTCGGAGGGCTGTGGACAGTTCAGAAACCTTGCCAATCAGTGACAAAATTGGTAAGTAGCTTTGGTCATTTCAAACAAGATTACAAAATATGTTTTATGTTTAATTAATGCAGAACAATGGCTTCTATTTCAGCAATATTATTAGCTTGGAATCCATATTGATGTAATTGGTAGGCAGGTTTATGAACTGTCTCCAAGCCCACCAATGAGGACCATAGAGTGTAGACAGAAATTGAGTCATCTTAAAATGAGCATTTGTGAGGACCAAATGGGTGAAGTGGTTCTATAATAAATGAATTCATTACATATTAGCCATCATATTTCCCTGACTGTAGTAAGAGTAGTGTTCCAAAGGACTTGTATGTGCTTTATTTATTTTTTTAAAGCATATCAGTTAACATGTATTTACATTCTTTCTAATTAATAATCTACCTACAGTAGTCTATGCACATTGTCTGCTGTCCATATGACCTTCCAGTACCAGCAGGTAGTTTGAGTCTGATATTGATCTCTCCGATATTGAATGACTGTGTTTTAGGCTCCGGTGGCCAGTGGGGATATGCAGGGGGGGAAAGAAGAAGTTTGGTTTGACTAGTACAACAATGGCCTGAGACTTGCATCTATAGAATAGATTCTGTATAGCAGTCTGTCTTACATGACTCTTAATCCTGTTCGTTTATGGAATATGCAAACATACTGTAATTTATTTGTGTTGTGAATAACACTGAAGGTACTGTACACAAAATTGTAACCTGCCGTTTTTATTCTTCTTTCTAATTCTTTTTTTGGCCCAAAAAATTGTGTTTGTTGTCATGATTTGCCACGACAAGAGTTGGCTTTGTACGACGCTTAAAAGGTCTTTAAATAAATACATTTTGAAAAGTCTATGAGGAAAATTAACGGAGAATAATTTCCTGGGCCCTGGTAGGGGGCAGGACTGCGACGCTCTATAGCCACGCTCATTAAAAAAAAATAAAAATAAAAAATCTGGCGAAGTGAAACAAAATGACAATTCAGGCTGAGTGTCAAGCTAATTGGAAACTGCTCACACCAAAGACAGGTGTAACAGGCTCAATTGTTGGCTGACGGCAGCCAAAATTCCGGGCCAAAAGCACTCGTTGTATTTGTGTAGCTACAAACAGATACCTTTGGTGCATCCAACTTGTCATAATACAGGCTGTCAATGTTTGTGGGGATGACTGATGTATCCTGTGTGCATCGATTAAGTTGATGCACAACAGGTGTGTTTTCTAGTCTGTCACACCACACCATATGCATTCACATTATGTCCGATAGAGAATGGGTCGGAAATGCGAGCCCGATTGGTTTCAATGGGCTTCGGTGGGATTCAGCTGCTGCCACGTGTTCCAATGTGCCGCAAGGCCCGCAAAGGGGCACTCACACTCTGCCCCTTTTCTTCCATTAGAATTGGTGTGTTTGGGGAAAACTTGCTTGCTTGCCACCGATATGCAAGCGGGCCACAATACATTTAACTCAGAGCTTAAATCAAATGAGCTTAAATCATAAAATAGCTTTTCATGACCATAGACATTAGACACCACATTTCAACTGTGGCTATACTGTAGCCTATGTCAATGTTGCCTCCCTGACCGTATTATGAATGGCAGCTTAATTGCCATAACTTCACTGCAAGAAATAATGCCTGAGTTGTATATAACTACCTGAGACTCAAAGTTATTTCTGTTTAATAACCATTACTGTTACTGTTACATTCCCTTATATGTCTAGGGGTAATTAAAGGATGCAACAAGGCTGGCAAGTGAATTGTTTATTCACAGTGCTTCAATAAGGTTTATAACAATAGACAGAAGGTATGCAATAATACAACAGTATGAATATATATACACAATATGGGAATATATATAGCTATCCTTCTATCTAGACAACCTGTACGGACTAATAACGATAGTTTCTGGGTTTCCAACCAACTTAAATATAGGGGCTGAGCCCTCTACTCGAGTGTTATTTAAATTATATAATGAGAACAAAAGGCTGTATGGGGCAACCTCATTATCTATGTAAGATATAGGGCTATATCTTGCGCCACCCCTTAACCCTTATCCCTAAACTTACAGTATTTGCCATTTTTTACTATTTAAAAAAACCTTTAAAATAGTTCAAATAGCTGATCTACAAGTTTTGTTTTTTGTTTGATGAATGCATTTAAGTCAATGAGAGCTGGGTAGATACATGTATGAATAAACACTATGTTTGAGTGATTGCAACCTTTGTAAATTAATAGGTTCAGGAAAGTAAAATAATTAAGACATACACTCATACAGTATCCCACATTGTTTCCTGCTGTCTGGTTGTCTCCAGCCCGACTGGCCTGTGGGCCCTATTTTAGCCTATTTTTGCCAGGTGCTTAAAAAGCAGCCTGCACTACATTTAGCTCTACTAGTGACCGTAAAGACGACCTTAGTGGACACTTTTTCATGAAGTGTGTCTCCCATTTCATGAATGGGAGACTTACACATAAAACCCATAGTCTGAACGGCATAAAAACCCATACTCAGAACGCCGCAACGTGAAGCTTTATTGGCTGCTGTTGTGTAAGGGGTTAACACCAGTGACGGAGCGAGTGGCAACAGAAGCTAATACTTAAAATCTACATCGACATGTGAGCTTGTAGATCGGCAATTTGAACTCTTTAAAAATGTTTTTCAAAATAGTAAAAAACAAAAAAAAGCAAAAAAAAGCAAAGAAGTTTAGGGATAAGGGGTAATTAAGGCACTGGCGAAAATAGGGCCGTCCGTAGGTGCCCTTTGAGAGCGGTTTTGAAGGAGTCAAGGGATTTGCATGTCTTAATGACTGTTGGTAGGGCGTTCCACATTTTGGTGGCATAGGAGCGAAATTAATTTAGTCCCTTGTTTGTGCCGAATCTGGGTTGCACATGGTTTGTTGAACCCCCTCTGGTGTTGTGGGTGTGGACATCGTTGACATTTAGGAAGTATTTACATGGGTATCTTGGTGGTGTATCGTGGACCAGACCCATATTGCAAGTTTCTGTACTCTTGTCGTCGACCCTAAGCCATTCCAGCCTGTCAAAGTGGGCAGGGGTTCGGTGGGTTCGGGGAGTGAGGCCAAGTAGGAGCCTGACCAGTTTGTTTTGGGAAGTCTGGAGCCTTTTGAGGTGCTGTGGTACCTATTAGTTAGTTACTGCGAGAGTGAGGTCTACCCAACACCAACTCGGGATTCCTGGATCGCTGCCCTCCAAACTCTTGAACCATAGGTCACACAATCTGCAGTCCCATCATGGTCATTTGACCAATAAGCCTGTTCATAATGTTTTACACAAAGACAAAGTGATCCCAGCGGAGCACTACAGATTCTGGGATAACCAACGAGTCCACTGTCTCTGCAGAGCGGTCGAGGCATTGTGCAGCAAGGTCGCTTTCAGCAGCCCAGGTCATGCAGTACAATCAGGTGTTGTTTAAAACAATATAGCTTATTCACTTTGTAGGACAAAGATGGCAGTCTGTTTCTTGCCCTCCCAAGCGGTCTCCTTTCCTCTCTTATGTCTTTTGCCTAGTCTCCCATAACCGGTCCCATATTGTCCTTGAGCACTGTGACACATTGAGATAGTGACCATAGCAATGCATGAAAGGACCATATCTATCTATTGGCAATACGCGGGCTGGTCAATTAATTGCACAGCACTTCATATACTTTTTTTAACACGCGCGCGTGCACGCACGCACGCACACGCACACGCACACGCACACGCACACACAGTCAGTATCTGCCCACACCTTTATTAATAATGTTGACAGATAAGAAATGTCCTTACCGGTTTTTATTTCTGACACGATACATTATGAGTCACGGTTCAAAAGGTTTCCTGGCGGACAGCCAACTGACTTCTGATCATCAGTGTGTCACAAAACAACAACTCAAACACATCCAACAAACTGTAGTGTGTGTGTGTGTGTGTGTGTGTGTGTGTGTGTGTGTGTGTGTGTGTGTGTGTGTGTGTGTGTGTGTGTGTGTGTGTGTGTGTGTGTGTGTGTGTGTGTGTGTAACTTTATTTGTGTAGCTCATTTCCACCACAAAGACAATTAAAATTGCTTTAAATAAGGCATGAAAGGCAATAAAAAAAAAAGAATACCAGGAACAAAATCTATTTTTAAAAAAGTGATAGGGAAACTAAAGGTCAAAGTGCAGAGTTTGTATTTATTATAAGCAATAAACTCATATCATCATAATGGTTCCACCGTTGTGAGCTACAAGCACACGTCACGCTGCAATGCGTTACGAGCTTGTATAGAGCTGCTATTTTCAGCATGCAACCAAGCATAAAATGGCTTGTCTTTTAATTCTACTGATCTTATAATTGTCCAAGTCCCTCAATAACAGTTCAGTCTATAGCTATAGTTTGTTGATGGGATTGTCAATATATTTAGTCTTAGTTTTAGTCATCGTAGCTTGGTTTTTATTTTGTTTTTATTTGGTGTTCGTCAATGAAAAAAAGGTAGGCTATTGACGTTTTTCGTCATAGTTTTAGTCAACGAAGAGAGAGAGAGAGAGAGAGAGAGAGAGAGGACAGAGAGAGAGAGAGAGGACAGAGAGAGAGAGGACAGAGAGAGAGGACAGACAGACAGACAGACAGACAGACAGACAGACAGACAGACAGACAGACAGACAGACAGACAGACAGACAGACAGACAGACAGACAGACAGACAGACAGACAGACAGACAGGTTTGATTTGAAAATAGTGGAGCGGGAAGGAGGAGAGAGAGAGAGAGAGAGAGAGAGAGAGAGAGAGAGAGAGAGAGAGAAAGAAGGGAGTTAACACAGGTAGAGTGAGGAGGGCTCAAAGTGTCAGGTTACGTGGAATAGTTTTGCGTTTGTTTTGCCAGCAGGGGTTGGGTCATCACAAAAAACACACACACACACAATTCTGGCAGGCAGAGTGTCAACACAACAAAAGAAGCAGCACACGGTAACCCTTATTACAGCCTCGGGATTTCATAGGAAGTCAGCAGCTCAGGCACCACGCAGCGTGGATACAGTTACAGCTACTGTACAAAGAAGAAGGGAGATATACAGAAAGATAGAGTGGGAGAGAGAGAGAGAGAGAGAGAGAGAGAGAGATAGAGAGAGAGAGAGAGTCGGAGAGAGACAGATATAGAGAGAGAGTGTAGGAGAGAGACATACAGAGACACACATAGAGGGAGAGAGATAGTGGGGGGGAGAGAGAGAGAGAGAGAGAGAGAGAGAGAGAGAGAGAGAGACAGAGAGACATATAGAGAGGAGTTTGAGAAGTCATAGCAGCACAGGAGCAGAGGGAAGTTAAAGGAAAAGTGATATTGGGGACTAGGTAGACTAGTGAGAGGAACCCAACCTCCAGTGAGGTAGGACAGTGTCCCCTCTGTCCGTGTCCCCCCCCCCCCTCCCCCCCGTGTCTAGCGAGGTGAATCTGGCCCAGAAAAGAGCGGACATCTGCATCATGTGGGTGAGTGGAGCTGAAACTATAGAAACATTTGTACAGTACGTATACAGTATGGGGGGGGGGGTAACTATGCAGCTGAATGTGGTCGTCATGTATTCAGTTTATGGTTTTGTTATTACTGTAATTCAAATCTGGTGGTTACAATGCTGCTGCTACATGACACTGTCTATATTCTTGGATGACACTATATACAGTATATTAAATTGCACGGTGGTGACACAGAAATAGTTCTGCCATCATCACCATTTTTCTCTACTAGTAGATATTATACCAACTTCCTATTACTTAATGCCATGGAATATTTGAGTTCTGCTTGCGAGCAATGTGTGGGTTTTCTCTGTTTTGTGTGTGCAGATGATGATGATGTAGAAGTATATTAGGTGTGTAGCATGCTGTATTTGTCTCTCTGATGTACTGTATTGCGATTGATCATAAGATACCTGGTCCATATTCTGTAGATTTGTTTAAAATTTGCTTAAACGTGACGTCGTTCACAGGCGGATGTGGCAACTGGTTGAGGCTGTTATTTACCCTAGAGCAGCACTAACAACAGTGTAGTTAAAACAACAATATAGATAACTTTGCAGTAGTGCACACATACAACTGTACAATGTACATTACCGTACGTACACACATACATTGCACATTTACACACATGATACTGCACATATATACGGTTTGTATGTGATTGTATATCTTTGAACATCTGTGCAGCGTGCACGCTGGTCGCAGATCTCAACCGTTGATTAGAGTCACGTCCCATTACTACACAAACAGGCCTTTTATTATGACTTCCCTCTGTGCAGTTCAACACGCAACAGAGCTGAGAAGCAGTGTTGTTTTCGTCGACTAATACTAAGAGGAAAACTGTTTGTCGACTACCTTTTTTTTCACTGGCAAAAACTAAATGGAAACTAAATGAAAACTAAGCTATGGTGACTCAAACTAAGACTAAATATATTCATCAACAAATAAAAACTAGACTAAAATGTTTAGATATCCAGTATAAGATATCCAGTATAAGTCATTTTACACTTGGTTGCATGCTGAAAATAGCCGATCTACAAGCTCACAACGACACGTTGTGAGCTTGTAGATCTGCTATTTTCAGCAAGTGTCATTACGACGGCATCAAGGCCCGACAAAATACATTTTAGTCGACAAAATCAACTGTAGATTTAGTCGACTAAAATCTTATGATATTTAGTCGACTAAAACTAGACCAACACTAAAACATTCCGGGTGACTAAAATGTGACTAAAACTAAGTGAAACCTATTCAAGAGACTATGACTAAAACTAAAATCAAAATGTGCTGCCAAAAACAACTGCTACCCAGGCTCTGATGTTAAAACGTTGACCCAGTTATGCTCTCAGAGCTAGTCCATCTGAGGCCTGCATTTAGCAACCAGCCAAACAGGACCAACAACAAGGCTCCCTGAGTCAGACCTTATGTCACACGATTGGCAGTTTCGTTTTTTTTACCACACCTTAATATACACGGCAACAGTGTTGATTTCGTCGACTAAAACTAAGACGAAAAGTGTTCGTCGACTACCTTTTTCCACTGATGAAAACTAAATGGAAGCTAAATAAAAACTCAGCTATGATGACTAAAATTAAGACTAAATGCATTGACAATTTCGTCAACAAATAAAAACTAGACTAAAATGTTAGGAAGGGACTAGTGGGCAAGAGATCCAGTATAAGTCATTTTACAGTTGGTTGCATGCTGAAAATAGCCGATCTACAAGCTCACGACGCGTCGCGTCACAACGTGTTTTCAGCAAATATAAAAACATTACGACGGCATCAAGGCCAAACAAAATACATTTTAGTCGACTAAATCACCTGTAGATTTAGTCGACTAAAATCTCATGACATTTATTCGACTAAAACTAAACTAACACTAACACATTCCAGGTGACTAAAATGTGACTAAAACTAAGTGTTAATTTAAAGGGATAGTTCACCCCCCAACATGACTGTCTGTCCATTACTCCCCCCATGGAGACTTGTTTTTTGTTTTTGTCACATTCCTAAGCCAATCATTATGACCAGCTCTGCTCCCTATACTCCCTATGGAGACACAAAGGACTCTCTGTGTCTCCATATGGAACCAGCAGACTCTATGGGGAGAGTAATGAATGAACTATTCCTTTAACTATAACCATATTTCCCATTGTCTATGACTGGGAATATAACGTCCCACTTTTCTATACCAAGTCATCCATCGCTCATCCATCCATCGCTCCTATATTTAAGTAATAATCCATAATCTGATGACCTAGTTCCTCCTCGTGGTGGCTTGCAATGAGATCTGACTAACATCTCATAAATGTGTGTATGTAGTACTAGTCCATTACTTACACAAATACACAAATAGTCACATACAAGATTGTTTATCAGCATAAACTCTCATGGTTTGCACTTAGACATTGGTTTACAATCAGTTTCATATAATTGAACAATGAATATGATATCGAGAAAGGAATACTCTTTAGAGGTCACTCCCCCTCTCTCTCTCTCTCTCTGACACCATTTTTACACAAAAGAAAAAGCATGGCTGTCTAACCAAATTATATCTTCAATTCAATATAATGATATGATATCGAAACACAATATGTTTTTAGAATATAATACTGGTGTTGCATAAAAGGCTTCCTGAGGTGAAGTCTGCTGTGTGAGAGAATGGATCTCTCCGGAAGGACACACACAGCCTTTGTGTTTCATAAAGATTATGGACCAGTTAAAACACATTGTGGATCCATCTCTGAGACTGGGTTATGTAAGAGTGTGTCTGCTGGCAGCGCAGATAACCTAAGAGTGTAGAGTGACCGGCCGCCGCCCTACCTACTCCCACCCTACCCCCGCCATAACCTAAACTGCCGCCCAGGCAAGTGAGCCAGTCCCACCGCATTCTTCAGTTAATGTAAGGCCTATACTCCAGGATAGGTTCATGTTCCACTTGTTCCTAGAACTCATTCTACCAACTTTGGTTGGTGTGTGTGTGTGTGTGTGTGTGTGTGTGTGTGTGTGTGTGCGCGCGTTTCCCCCCTTTTTTGTAATGATAAACCACACCAGACTGGCCATGACAGGGACACTCAATGCAAAAGGGGGAACTTACCCAAACCTGAATAATGAGCAGAACAAAAGGGCTAAACAGCAGGTAGCCGGAAGCATGCTTCTTCTAACACCGTCTGAGTTACTTACCACCTGCTTAACACCTAGTCAGGTTGTTGTGACAGACACCAACAACAACACTAAATGACGAGTCATATTCACCGCTAACAAAATGGCAGCAAACCAGCTGTCAGTTTAAAAACACACTTGATGTCACCGAGTGTCAGACCTGTTCTACTGTTCTGCATGAGACAACAGAGTTGTTCTGACATGGATTGCCACCAAAGTGAAGTACCACAGTGTGAACGAAGTGTGTTTGATTCGCTCACTGACTGGAAAGTGGAAACCCCAACGGTTTCAGGTTGAAGAGTTTTTTTTTTTTTTTTGAAACTTTATTTTTATTCTTTTCCGTTTTTGTGAACAAGCAAGTTCTCTCGGGCATCACAGTACAATATAATTGTTACATTTCAATTGTTAACATTCAGAATGCAACGAGTCATCCAGTCCAAATAGATTGAGGTCCTATGCTAAGATGGTGTCAATCTTTTCCAGTGTTTTCAAACCGATCATTCGCTTTAGCAAAGTCTGTTTTTCGCACATTGATATTCTGTTGATTCATTACCATTAATATTTTTATGAATATAACCAGACCTTAATATGTGACAAGAAGATAGTACCAATAATAGCCTTAACTAACATTACAGCAATGACAAATGTTCATACAAGTTTAGTCTCACCTATTTTCCTTTCTCACACATACATCCAATGGTCATTCATCAGATATCTATTTCCGTGTATATTATCCGTTTTAACCAGTATTTGTATGATTTTTAATTATTGGTTTTCACTATCAACTATCAATTTACTTATCTTAATTGGGTTCTGTAGCTCGTTAACATTAAGTCTAATTATCGTCTCATTATAATCTGTGCTATCCTATGTCGTACAAATATTGTCATTGTGAACCCAAGGTGGCC
The DNA here is from genome assembly GCF_951216825.1 of Electrona antarctica. NCBI lineage: Eukaryota > Metazoa > Chordata > Actinopteri > Myctophiformes > Myctophidae > Electrona > Electrona antarctica. The sequence goes on along the minus strand of NC_136792.1, from coordinate 10,635,688 downwards.
TTAACTTCTCATCATTATATACATTAATATAAAGCTTTAAATCAAGAAATAAAGAAACATATAAACAAAGACAGGACTTCCAGCTCGAGGTTTCTTTCATAAAGCAATACCTCATGAGTGGAAAGGTAATCTCCTGGGTTCCAGGAGGCCCTTCCAACACTAACTAACTGTTAGAAAACAGGAAACTAGTGTACAGTGATATGACATCTGTTGAGCCCCAGCTTGGTCTCCCAGACAACAGGTCTGTGCTAACATCGAATATCTGAGTATAAAACAACCTATCAGACAGGTATTTAGTATTCAGTCAAGTATGTCCAAACAAAGGTAGTATTGTAAAAAGGGGGAAATAAAATATAAAAGCAAAGAGAGGTGAACATTTTCCATGTCTTATGTCTCATTCTGAATTCAAAGATATCTCCCAATACTTCCCATGTACTTCTCCGTCGTAGATCAATCAGCGTTATGAGTTATGGTGATGTCGTCATCTGGTGGCGGGGGGGTTAGTGGAGGGGGGGTTGCGGTGCGGCGGAATTCCTGGAGCCTCTGTGTTGCCCTTCGCAGTGCGTCTCGGTCATGTGGTGTCCTCTTCCCCCAAGATGTTTTCCTCAGCTTCGCCAGGTTATCTGCGGTGGTAGTTGTAGGGGTGGAGGTGGTGGTGGGTCGAAGGTTTTCCTCTTCCTCGGTGCTCATGATCCCCCTCTTCTTCAAATCCTCTCTTGCTTCCTCCATGCTGTTGTAAGTGGTGCTGGTTCCCGTGGGGCGACCGGCCCCATCGTAAAACACACGTAGTTTTGTCAAGGGGGGGGTATGGAAGGCGAGTCCTTTTTTTTTTAGGAGCAGGCGGATCGGGGCATACGCGGCTCTCTTCTTCTGTATTTCTTGAGGGTAGTCATTATCAAAATAAGCTCTTTTGCCATTCAGTAGGACAGTTTTTTTCTTCCATGCTGTATTGCGTACCAGCTCTTTGGTCTTGTCCTCCAGAAAGCACATGATGATTGAACGAGGGGTGGCGGTCGGTGGTGGCTTGGGACCGAGAGATCGGTGGCAGCGCTGTATGCCCAGGTCAATGTCTAGTGCTAATTCAGTTTTAATGAAGTTATTAATGAACCCCATCATGTCATTCCCCTCGCTGTTTTCTGCAACGTTGTATAAACGTAGGTTTTGGCGTCGAGACCTTGTTTCTAAATTCAGTACCTTCTCTTGCAGTCTCTCGTGGTCTTGTAGTAGTGAACTCATCATTTGTTTGGCGTCTGAGCTCCACTTCTCGACGCTCTCCACCCGCCGCTCTGTCTGTTCCGCGTTGTCCACGGTGCATTGTAAGTCGGTGACAAGCCTAGTCAGTTTGTTGTTGAATTCTTTCTTGAGGTCTGCCATGTCTTTGCGCATTTGCTCGAAAAGAGATTCTTTAAAGCCCTCCAACTCCTTCCTAACTTCGGTCCTCATGGCTTTTATATCAGCGCGTATCGCCTCCATGCTTGCTTGTAGGCACGCCATGGCGTTTCGCCCTGGTGCGTTTAGCTCTGGGTCCACGTTGCCGTCGCAACTCTTCTCCGTTGTTTGTCTACCTTTCTTTTCTGATCTGGTGGTTGTTTTATCACTTTTAGTCTTTCTTTTGTCTCCCCCTTCCATTTTTGTGTTTATTTTTCGGTATATAGTTGGTTTTTAGGGGAAATAAAGTAGACCTTGCTGGGAGCTGGTGTTCTATGCTGCTGCTCTCTTTGGTGTCATACCGGAAGTCGAAGAGTTTTGTTTTTAACTGATTTTGTTGTAAACAGATTAATTTTTCTTTTGTTTCATTGTTATTTTTGCTGTTCCACCCCTTTTAAACTGGCACACTATGAATCAAAGTGTTTTATTATAGTGAACCTGCATCATAAGATGCCCTGCCCGCACAGGCTTACAAGACACACACAGAATGTGCATACACCAAGATACACTACAAACAAAAGACAAACAGTTATGGATACATCGTTCTCCAACGCAACTGCCATGCCTTCTCTGTGGATTCTCCTAAAGCAAATACGTCCTTAGTGAACAGCCAACTTAACATACATGATCAGTGGCAGCGGTGGCCGAACGGATTGCGGAGCGGTCTTGATACCGGAAGGTCGCCAGTTCGAATCAGCGGTCCGACACGTTAAAATTACCACCGCTGAAGTGCCCTTGAACAAGGCATTGAACCACTACGATGAAATGTTCTTGAGCTTAGCCCAGATACCCTGGGTAAATATAGTAATCATTTCATTTAATTTAATTTAATTTCATACAACATAACATTCAGACATCCAAACCCCCCCAAATAAAGACTTTTACATCATGGTGCACTGGACAGTGAAAAACAAAATGAAACTCATCCTCCACAACTCCCAGCTCACAAAGAACACACATGTAGTACATGTTACTGTCTGCTACTTCCTGTGAATAGAACAGCAAATGTTTCCATGGTTCTAACACACATGTTGTCAAAGTGTGAGCCACTGCCGAGTGCTGACTATTAATTAGACCCCCACATTTTAGGGGTCATGGAAAAGTTTGGAAACCCCTGTAAAATATAACTGACCAATATTGATGAGCTATCATAGTATTGCACCTGTCCCTCCTCTCGTGTTCATATTCAGTAGATTGCATCCGACTGTAAGGTAATCTTCCCTGATTATAGCTTCAATTGTTCCCAGTAGTTGTTGACACAATAGCTTATTGTCCAGGCTGAGTCCATCTGTACTGTAGAAAGCCGTAAAGACCACCACATTAATATATTATGGGAACATGCCTGCAGCCACAGGATAACTACAGTAAAGCCATTAAGGGCACGCCGTGTTCCGTGCTCATGTCTCCAATATCCTTCCACGCCTTATTGGGACAAACTCGCAAAGATTAAAACATTATACTACAGTCTCACGTAGACATGAGTGTGTACATTACAGACTGAGGGGCTTGTTTTTTCTGTCAAACCACGTGCTATTGTTCATGTGACGGCTATACCGTATGGCATAATATCTTGTCTCACAGTGGCGTGCACAGACATTTAGAGGGGCAGGTGCTCAAGTTAAAAAAGGGCACCTTGTGCAGCGCGTGGAACCGGCCGGTTGCCTTAATCTATTTTGGGCGGGAACCCCTTTTGGTGTTAGCATTATGTTATGCTTTAGCTATTGAAAAATAGCAGATCTACAAGCTCATAGCGCGCCACCGAGTGGCGCGCTACGAGCTTGTAGGTCTGCTATTTTATTTTTATTTTTTTCAAAATGGCACATTGCCAAAAGGGCAGGGGGTGCTAGAGCACCCCCTAGTGTCTATCTGTGCACGCCACTGTTGTCTCATGCATGTTTCCCATTTTCCCATCAGACAGACACCCAGCAGGCTGAGGATACTACAAAACCGCTGAATCCTAGGCAGCAAGGTAAGACAAAGATTAGTTCATGTTGGTGATGCGAGGGTAACCTAATACCTAATAAGAGAGATGTCTATTGGAAAAAAAAGTAAAGTCTTTAGCTCCAGGAAATTTACTTCTCCAAATGTCTACTATTCCTGTCTCTGTAGATAAATGTTTCAGCATTTTGCTCATTCTAGAGGGAGGGGTTTTGGGTATAGGCTGTTTATCTTTAAACTGTGACATCACACAATTGTAGTCGCCACCTTTCAGTAGGATGCCAGAGCTATATTGCAACATCACATTAAATATTGTTCTGATAAATTCAGGGTCATCTTCATTGGGGGCATAAACATTCATAAGTGAGATTTGTATGCCATCAATTGTGCCATTTAGTAAAATGTATCTTCCCTCTGAATCTTTATGAAGTGAATCTAACTTAAAATGGACCTGTCTATGTATAAGAATTGCCACCCCTCTTTTCTTTCCCGATTTATGTGATGAGAAAAACACTTTGTCTGCCCATGATTTTTTTTATTTTTCATGCTCAATGTCTGACAAGTGTGTTTCCTGTAGAAGTGCTATCTGGCATTTATATTGTTTTAACTGGTTTAGGATCTTCTTCCTTTTGACTGGGTTATGTAGACCCTTGACGTTATAGCTCAATACCTTAATTAAACCCATAATTTAGTCGTGTTAAATTGAGGATATTCAATATAGACATCGCTGAGAGCCTCCGTAGAGATGATTGGGATGTAGGTGGGGCACACATGGGGAGGACCGCATTTGAATAAGGTCTGATAGAATATATGATTGTGGTTGGAGAGGTGAGAAGCATCAAAAGAGCATTGATAATCACAGGATAGGCTAAGATATAGTCATATGCATAGAAACATAGTTGTAAAAGTAGCAACACAGCTGAGCTGCAAGAGAGGTATTTACGTGTCAAAATCATAAAAATCTTCATAGAAAACAATAAAGTAAGGACATGAAGTTGCTGTTGCCGAAAACATTACAGTAATAACCCCTCGGAGTAGGGGGGATTGAACAAACAAAACTGGAAAAAATAGAAAATAAACACCAGATACAAAAGGCATCTAGAAATGGACAATCCCTGGGACCTAGTCCCAGGCTGCAGGACAAAGCTAGCAGCTAAACGAACACAGGTTCGGTGGGCTTCACAAAACCCAAGTGGGAGAACGAAAACAGAGCCATAGAGGCTCCCACAGAGCTAGTAGTAATTTTGGAACTAGCATAAGCGAAGGTTGTAGCTATACAGTCTAACAAACAAATGCACATGTCATTCCTTAAGAACAAAAACAAAATATATATATACAAATACAGTAAACATTAAAAATAAAATAAGAAATACAGTTAGGATAAGTGAGCGGCCTAAGAGGGGGATGCTGACGGAACTATACATGAAAAAGAATAGATAATAATAATAATAATAATAATAATAATAATAAGGAGAGAAATAATTTTAGTGCTTTACAAAAAAAAAGATATGAATTGTCCATTGTGGAGAGGCATAAGAAAATAAATAATGTAAGGTTTGTAATTAAAGTGATTAATACTAATACCAATAGTACTAATAATACTTATTTGGAAATAAACAAAAGCAAATAAATGAAACAGAATGTAGCAATCTGGGAATATGGACAGATGAGCAAAGGCAAAACCAGTCAGACGACATCCAAACACTCTCTACCCTAAGACAGGGTAATAGCACCCCCCTGATTTGGGAGTTTCAGTCCTCCATCCTCCTTAGATAGCTGCAACGTTTTTAGCCTCACTCTCGGCCCCCATCAGGAGAAAAAAAAAGAAAAGAGAGAAAACAGGGAAAACAGGAACGACAGGATGAGAGAAAGAGCAAATCAAAATAACAAATAAAGCAACACAGGTGCGAGAAATGATTCACATGTTACGGATGAGTTGTAGAGTACAGTTGGCCGCTTTACGGTAAGTGGCAAAGGGATCATTTTGGCTGCACAAAGACAGCACACTACTAAAGGTATGTATACATGTGATTATGTGGGTCAACTTTACACCTTTTGGTAAGGATACATACAGTTATGGAGTAGATTCGGTAGGTGTGTCGGTTGGCTCGGATGATTCCGTTATGGATTTGGCATAGGCTAACGCCAGGGCTCCACCGGACGCGTTGCGTCTGCGTCGCGTCGCGTCAAAAAACGCACCGGTTCAATTTTAATGCACGCGTCGCGTCTCCGTCAACGCGGGCAGTGGAGCCACCCTTCATTGATTAAAAAGGGAACATTCCCTGACGGTGACGGAGACGCGACGCTGACGCGCCCGGTGGAGCCCGGCCGTTGCGTTGCGTTGACGGAGACGCGACGCGTGCATTAAAATTGAACCGGTGCGTTTTTTGACGCACGCGACGGAGACGCAACGCGCCCGGTGGAGCCCGGCCGTTAGCAGCGTCCAAGAATTCTTTTTCCACATTGTTGTAGGTGACGACGAAAGTAGATGGGAATTTTATCCCGTAGCGTACATCTCTGCGATTTTTTAACAGCAGGCGGGCGGGCGTAAAAGCACTTCTGGCCTTAGCAATGCTCTCTGGAAAGTCAGGGAATACAGCCATAGACTTGCCTTTGTGTTGAAGTTTTCTTCCGTCGCGTGCCATTCTCAGGATATCCTCTGCATCTCCTTCGTTGTGTAGTTTGGCGATGATAATCCTCGGTCTGTCTCCTGGCTTCCTCTTTGTCAGGCTGCGATGCGATCTGTCTACCCTTATAGTAAGGGCATTTTATCAGGTATTCGACCAATCTGGGAACTAAATCGTTACCAAGAAATGTCTTCACCAATGTGTTTCTAAAGGTGTCTAATAACATGTACTAAAAGTTTGAAATTCAACTCCCGTGGGAAAATTGAGTTATTAGCATAATATGTGACCATACCCATAACATCCTATATAAGGCAAAAAAGTCCAAATTTCATCATTCTTTAAGTATCATGTGACATATGAAACTAGGGTGATTTCATGATTCTGAATCCATTCCAAGCATTAGTTTTGCACAAAAAACACTCCTTGGGCTAAATTAGGCCATATCCAGTTGACCAAATGTGCTGACCTCATCACGTTTGTGTGGCCGTTTTCTCCCAAGGAGTGTTTTTTGTGCAAAACTAATGCTTGGAATGGATTCAGAATCATGCAAACACCCTAGTTTCATATGTCACATGCTACTTAAAGAATGATGAAATTTGGACTTTTTTTTCCTTATATAGGATGTTATGGTCACATATTATGCTAATAACTAAATTTTCCCACGGGAGTTGAATTTCAAACTTTTAGTACATGTTATTAGACACCTTTAGAAACACATTGGTGAAGAAATTTCTTGGTAACGATTTAGTTCCCAGATTTTCATAGATTTCTCTTACTATTACGTCTCTGTCCAGTTGAAAAAGTTCCTTCAGAAGTTTAGAGACTGCCCCGGGTGAACTCGAACCTGGCGTCTCATCGATTCCTGCAATTCTCACATTTCCCCTCCTCATCCTCGATTCCATGTCCAAATTCTTCTTGTTTAAAGTCTCTACTTGTTTTCCAAGCACATCCACAGTGGCTTGGTGAGTAGTAACTTCATCTGACCACGTTGATAGGCCGCCCTCCACGATGTTGAATGTAGATTTTACTGCATCAAGTTCTGCACGGAACACGCTGTTGCTGCTAGCAATTTCAGATCTAATTGCCTGCATTTCGCTTCCTAGTTTCTCAAAATCAGCAGCCAGTGCATTCTTTAATTCTTGTCGTAGTATCGTGGCGATATCTTTCCTCAAGGATGCGATGATTTCCGCCTTTAGCTCCGTAGTATCCATTACCAGGCTTTCCGCTGGGCTGTCTGCGTTCTGTGAGCAGGCGGCGTCTTTACTCGGGCTCGGGGAGGTGTATGTGGTTGCAGGCCTTGAACCTGCCGGCTTGAACTTATATTTTCTCAGATCGTATGCCGCCATCCATAGTATTTATATTTCTCTCTACCTGTAATTCAATCTCTCATTGACCAATTCAGCAGGTTATACTGCCACAAACCCGCTTAAAAATAGTATTTAATTACACTCTGTGGGAGTTCTGCAAAAACACGTCTTACTCCATCATCTTTGACCCTTTTAATATCTTTCTGAGTATCTCGGTCTTCTGTCCAACCAATCATCTCACTCCGCTCTTGCTTTCCTTCCTTCCAGTGATACCACGGCCTGGCCGTCACCGAAGGCCCATGACGGCTCAGAAACCTCAGAAGAACTCGCCTTCTACGTGGAAGCGAGTGGTGCTCACCGTCATCACCGTCATAGTGGTGCTTGGCATACTGGCCACGGCTGTGTTCTTCAGTGAGTCACTAGGCCTACTCCAAATATAGTGCACATGTTGTGACGCTTGCACTGTTACTACTGTTACTTGCGCAAGCAGAGCGCGCAAGTATTGTGGTCGTGCTGGCGTTTTTATGCGTATGCTCGGAGGTATACTAGATGTTGATGGTGACGTAATTAACCCATTTAGGCCTGAAATAAAATAAAAAGTCTTCTGAAAGAATATATATTCAAAGATCTGTGCCGCATTTTCACGATTTTTCAAAAATAGCAGACCTACAAGCTCGTAGCGCGCCACTTGGTGGCGCGCTATGAGCATGTAGATCTGCTATTTTTCAATAGCTGAAGTATAACATAATGCTTAGTTATAACACCAAAAGGGGTTCCCACCCAGAATGTCGGGTTATAATTCTGGCTGTTGATGGTGACGTAATTAGGATATGTTTCAGTGTCGGGTGAAATCTGTATGTAAATCTGTAATCTTTATTACGTCACCATCAACATCTAGTATACATACCTCCAAGCATACGCATAAAAACGGCAGCCGACCACAGTATAGTACTTTCAACTTACATACATGTATACATACGTTACCTGTTACCCAACCAATATTGAAACATATCGTAATTAAGTCACTATTGACAGCCAGTTATAACCCGACTTTAGTATTTAATTTCAATTCAGTTTTACAGAGAGGCTGAGATTTGAAAGTTCGTAGCGGTCGGCAGTACTTGCGTGCTCTGCTTGTGCTACTTGTGTGCAACGCGCAAGTAAAGGCACTCGACAGAGTGCAGTTCTAGTTTTAATTTAATGTTCACCCCCTCAATATAGGGACGCTAAATTCTAGTCCCCCGTCATGAAAAACTTTCATGTCAGTCACTTTAAAGTTTTCCTGCTTTCCCTCCTGCTGTGTGCCCTTTCCTTTAATCTCACAGCCAAACAGTTGATTGAGGCCAAGTACTTCTACTGCTCGCAGTCAATGAAGTTCATCCCATTAGACCAAGCCTGTGATGGGAAAGAGGACTGCGCGTCAGGGGAGGACGAGGTCACCTGTGTGTCCAGCTTCAAAGTCAACAGCACCTTCCCAGGTAGGACAGGAACACACTGACAAACATGGCACTCTTTTTGTGCCATTGTTTGTAAACCAGTGATCTATTCTACGGTACCTACACTCACTTTGAGAAGATTGATAACTTGTCTGTCCTGTCCTCTCTCCCTCATAAGCCATGTTCATACTCCATCGTACGATGTGTGTCGGTTTCCGGAAAGAACTGATCTTCACGCTACGTGTTGTTAGCTAGTAGATCAGCTCTTTTTGGGTAACCAAAACCGTTCCTGCGATGGATTATAAAGTCGCCTTTATTCTTCTGTCCAGTGCGTCTAGTGTCCGATAAGCGTATCGTGCAGGTGTACAGCACGGGCTTAGGATGGAGGAGTGTGTGCAGTGAGGGCTGGACCGAAGCGCACACGCAGGCCGCATGTCAGCAACTGGGATACACCAAGTGAGTTAACACATTTTAAAAGAACTAAAACATAGCTATGGATGGACTGAGAATGTGAGGTATACCGAACCATGTCTTTGTAGCGACGTCGAGATGAGGAAAGTCCTACAGCCTACTTTGACCATAAATGAAATTCATCCGCTAAAAAGTAACAGATTTGAGTTTCATAAAGAACAGAGCAATGTTATAATAGTTTTAATTTGAGTTAGTTTTAGTTCGTTTTGACTTTTTATTAAATGATTATTACATTGTAATTAGTTTCTATAGAGTGGATTTGCTATAGTTTCTTTTTGTTTTGTTTTTGAAAATGTTTTAGTTCAGTTAGTTATTGTTAAAAAATATATATATATTCTAGTTTGTATTTATTTCAGTTAACGAAAATGTTTTTTTCAATTTGAGTTATTTTGTTATAATAATTAATAACCATTTAATAATCTAATTATACATATATTAATAACGATATAATCACTTCTAAAATGAGTTGGGTTCTCCTCCTTTGTGTCGTAGTAAACCTCACAGCACCGCTGTCCCAGTGTCAGAGCTGACATCCTCTCTGAGGGCGGGGCCCTTCACAGTGCCAGTGCCAGGGCTCACCCCCCTGCATCTGAAAACCATTGACCGGTGAGAGACACATCATAAAAGTACTCGCATGTTTTAAGTCTCAATACTGCAATGTAGTAGACATTGCAGTATTGAGCTCAGTGGCCTTGTGGTTAGAGTGTCTGCCCTGAGACTGGGAGGTCAGGGTTCGATCCCCGGCCGGGTCATACCAAAGACTCTAAAAATGGGACCCAGTGCCTCCCTGCTTGACACTCGGCATCAAGGGTTGGATTGGGGGTAAGTCCCTGTGACATATAGCGTCATGTCCAGGGGGTGTACTTGTACATCAAGCTGCCTCACGCTACAGAAACAGGAGATAGGCTCCTGCCCTATGGGCCTCATGGCTCGGCAAGGCTACTTACTTACTGCAATGTAGATATACTTTGTTACATTTAGAAGTCTCAAGTTCAAAATGTACTAGAGTAAAAAAAGTACAAAAGTATCGGCATAGAAATATACTTAAAGGTATAGTGCAAGTCATGTTTTTTGGTTAAAACAAAAAGTGTTGTTAAAAGGTTAAATTACTATATTCTGATAGTAATCATTGCTATAGACTAGAACTAAAAAATACATCGCATGGATGCACCTGGGACGTAGCTTCAGTGATGTTTCCTGAGGTCAATGGGGTTTCGGGTCTTCCAAGTTCCAACATCATACCCCTCACTCAGGCGACCCAGCCGGGGTTGATCAAATCCCGACTTACGTCCCAGTAGCTACCCTCGATCAGTCCATCAGGGAATGAGCAAGGCCACACGATTCGTTGCTCCGGAACTACTCTGCCGGGACTGGGAGAACCAAAATCTGGCGCGTGGAAGGACTAGGCTCTGTGGGTTGACTCCTGTCCGGGGCCCCTCCTACGTCTCACCAGGTCCACTCCTGCTCTCACCAGGCCCAGGACCTGTGCGTTGCACCAGACTCCCAGCACCAGGCACTCCATTCAGGAGTGGTGGATTATAATGGCCCTCCTAAAGGCCAGTAGCTACCCAGTAGCTACCCTCGATCAGTCCATCAGGGAATGAGCAAGGCCGCACAATCCGTTGCTCTGGAACTACTCTGCCGGGACTGGGAGAACCAAAATACTAGAGTGACTAGAGTGTTTGTTCAGTAAATCTACTAATCAAATGATTCCCGAGCGCGGCACGGCTTCAGCTCACCACTCACCACAAGAGATGGGTCAAATGCAGAGAACAAATTTCACTGCGGTAACGTGTGTGACAAATCGTACGACTTTGACTTTGAGTAACAGAGGTCTCCCTGTCTCTCCAGCACTTTAATACACAGAAAAAACATTTTCAGGTGACAAAAGAAGAGAGAGTAGTTATTTATGAGCTTAATTCGTAGTGTTCCAGTTCCAATTTTGTCTGCTCATTTCTTTGTGTCATCACTTCCAATTCCACTTGTTTAATCTGCATCCTGACTGCGTTCATTATCCTGATTGGATAAAATTGCTATCCCAGTTTCAGTTTCAGTAAATGCATTTCCTGTTTAATAAAAAGCTGGAGAGACATGGAGACTCCTGTTACTGAACAAACACTCTATAGCAATGAGTACTATCACAATACAGAGCTTTTTAACATTTATTTTATCTAAAGAAAATCACTTACACTACCTTTAAAGTACCAAAAGTAAAAAGAATGCATTGTGCAGAATGTCCCATTTCGCAAGTTTTCAAATGTATTAAACATCTTTTGAAAATAGCAGATCTAAAAGATTGGTAGATCAGCTATCAGCTAAGAAGTGTATAGAAGTGGGTAATTTATGTTTTGTAATCAAAATCTACAACATAAAAAAGGTTTTCTAGTAATTGTAGTGTAGTAAAAGTACAATATTTGTCTCAGAGATGTATGCATTTGGGGGAAACAGAGAGCACGACGCTGATCTGTTCCCAGGGCCAGAGCTTGCCTTTCCAGCATATGGGTGGTTCAAAGTGAAAGCAGTAGTGATACAGTAGCCCATATAGGCGTACAGTAAAAACGACGTACAGTATGTCGATGACTGGGTGTGTGTGGGAGTAACTCCAAGCGAGTACAGTTTAACACGGTTATCTATTGTTGTCTGTTTTGTTGCTTTATTTAGTGACCATTGTTGTGCCCTTTCTTTATTATATAGCTGTTGTAAAACACCCAGTTATTCTATCATATACGGTTTTACCGTCTCTCCCTGTCATGGAGTTTCATGGAAAATTCCAGTTTCTGTTTCCTTTCTGTCACTATGTGAGGGAACAAGATGAAGTAGTTGTATTTAGGCAAAGACAAAACTCACACACTGATTAACTGGGGAGGCTCTAGGTCAATATTTGTGTCTTAACTGTGTTGGCAATTTGTGGTGTTATAACATATCTGTGTGTCTGTGTGTATCCCTGTGTATCCCAACAGTAAAGTGTGCCAGTCACGGACCGTCATTTCCTTGAGCTGCTCAGGTGAGGCCTTTCCCTATACTACTTTCAACCTGGTGTCACTATAGACAAACATGTATAGAAAAAGCAAAACTCGGTCATGTTCAGAGTGACCCCGTCATACGAAGCCTTCCTTTATGAACAAAAACCAATAAGTCTCTGAATGGTATACAGTACTTGACTTCCCCATATTTTGTAATCCAATCTGCCTGGCCTCTGTTCCTATTTAGCCTTGGAAAAGTCTGACAGATAAAAACTCTAGAAATATGAGAGAACTGATATGGCGAACGGAATAATGAAATGGTCTACTGACATAGAAACATAGTTTTCTTTCTCAGAAAACTTAGAAGATATTTTGTAGAATCGAACTCAGGTCTAAATGGGTTAAACCAGTGCTTCCCAAACTGTGGTGCGTGCACCCCTTGTGGTGCGTGAGCGCCTTCTAGGGGGTGCTGTGGTGCGTGCACCCCTTGTGGTGCGCGAGCGCCTTCTAGGGGGTGCTGTGGTGCGTGCACCCCTTGTGGTGCACGAGCGCCTTATAGGGCAGGGGTTCTCAACGTTTTTGGCCGGGGACCCCCGGAAATGCTTTGGCAATGTCTCGGGACCCCCGCCCCGCCCCCTCCCGACCCCCAATATAAATTGACTGCTACAATAACCTTAAACCATTTTGGGCGGGAACCCCTTTTGGTGTTTTAAGCATTGTTATAATTTAGCTATTGAAAAATAGCAGATCTACAAGCTCATAGCGCGCCACCGAGTGGCGCACTACGAGCTTGTAGGTCTGCTATTTTTGAAAAATCGTGAAAATAAAATTTAAAAAAAAAATTTGGGGACCCCCTAAAATAATTTGGCGACCCCCCGAGGGGTCGCGACCCACGGGTTGAGAACCCCTGTTCTAGGGGGTGCGTGACATGAAAAGGCTAATGGTGGTGCTATGGTTTAATTTTAATTAATTATATTATGCCAATATTAGGGCAAGTACATGCAGAATATAGCCTACGCTGCATATATATGCCATATTCAGGTTCATATATCTATAGGAAATTTATGTCTACTGTATATAGCTTATGCAATTTATATTTCCATGTGGGGGGGGGGGGTAACAGGGGGTGCATGGTCAAAAAGGTTTGGGAACAAAAATGTACAAAATGTAGAAAACAAAAAAATACATGAAGGGACCCATAAAAATGGGTCCCGACCCTAGTGTTCTTAATGGGGGATGATGACAGTGTGACTACCCTTTGACAGAGTGTGGAAAGCTCGGGGCTCAGGACCGCATCGTGGGCGGTACGGACGCCCTCATAGAGGACTGGCCGTGGCAGGTCAGCCTTCAGCAGAGCGGACAGCACACGTGCGGAGGGTCCCTGGTGTCACCGCGCTGGGTGGTCACCGCCGCCCACTGCTTCACGGGGTCAGTATATTACCCGGCGTTGTTTATGGCAGCAATGTTTTGATTTTAGTTTTAGTCGTAGTCTTTTTGAATAGTTTTACTTTAGTTTTAGTCACATTTTAGTCACCAGGTATGTCTAGTTTTAGTTGGCTAAATATCATAAGATTTTAGTAGACTAAACCTACGGCTGATTTAGTCGACTAAAATGTATTTTGGCAGGCCTTGATGCCGTTGTAATGACTGATTTTACGCTTGCTGAAAATAGCCGATCTACAAGCTCACAACACGTCGCGCTGCGAGCTTGTAGATCTGCTATTTCCAGCATGCAACCAAGTTTAAAATGACTTATACTGGATCTCTTGTCTACTAGTCCCTTCCTGACATGTTAGTCTAGTTTCTATCTGTTGACGAAATTGTCAATACATTTAGCTTAGTTTTAGTCATAACAGCTTAATTTTCATTTAGTTTCCATGTAGTTTTCGTCAGTGGAAAAAGGTAGTCGACGAACATTTTTCGTCTTAGTTTTAGTCGACAAAAACAACACTACCCAGCGGTGGAAATGAAGGACCACTTCTCCACTTTTCAACTTATCTTCATAAAATTGGTCATCACTAATGTTCACGATAAAATAGCACAATAAGCCGTTAGGCCGTCCTGTGGTCCGACCGATGCCTCTGCTGCTGCTGTAATGTGTACTTTAAAATAAAAGACCATCTCCCGAGAACATCACTTCATCTGCCTCAGATTTATTCCTCATTTTAGCCGAAAGAAGAATCTCTAGAGCTCTTGCACACAGAAGACGTCCCATTTAGACCAGAGGACGATTCTACAAAATGTCTTCTAAATCCTTAGTTTCCTGAAGAACCCATGTTTCTATGTCAGTGGTTCTCAAACATTTTCATATCAAGGACCCCAAAAATATATGTAATTGGCCGCCGACCCCCATCTGAAAATATGTCGTTCGCTCTGAAAGAAATTTATATTCAAAGATTTGCGCCACATTTTCACGACTTTTCAAAAATAGCAGACCTACAAGCTCGTAAAATGTATACAAATCTTTTGAAAACAGCAGATCTACAAGCTCACAATGTGTTGTATCATGAGCTTATAGACCAGATATTTTCACATTGTAATGAAGTAAATGGAGTGAAATGGAATGTAAATGTTCTTGGTTACTTAAATTTACACCAGTGCTTGTGTCTCTCTCTCTCTCTCTCTCTCTCTCTCTCTCTCCCTCTGCTCTCTACTACAGCACTAAGAAGGAGGTGAGCCGTTGGAGAGTGGTGTCCGGTCGGACCTATATGGGGACACTGGGAGGCTCCTACGTGGACAGGATCATAGTCAATGCAGACTATAATGGAGCTCGCAACGACTACGACATAGCCATGATGAGGCTCTACAGTCCCATCACAGTGGGAGGTGAGGAAACGTACAGAAGCACCCCGAGTGGAATAGTATTAGTAGTGGCGACCCGCCCATAAGCGGGTGCCTCGATGGGCTATAGTTCTAAACATTGGAACTATCCTTAGAGTACTCTAAGGAACTATCCCATTGAGATATAGAATGAGCACTTCCGCATTCCATTGTTACAATGGGAGTCAACGCTAGTGTTGCCTGCACTCTCTTACTATTCCATTCGGAAAGCACCATGGTTCCATAACCGTTAACTGTGATCTGAAATGATTAACCCTAGAACGGTATCAGGTACGGTCGCCTCTAAACCAACACTAAACACGGGTGCTTTTTTTTGTAATTTTCATAATGTGATGTCTGAGGTGGGTTGAGAGGATACTCAAAAGAGAAGCTGGAATCCTACTTGGTGTACTTTGCTGCCCCCTTGTGGTCATTATATCAAATGACATTTGTTATTTTTCTCATGCTGCTTGTAAAATATCCACTGAAATGTATAAGACCAAAACCACTTCACAACTTATCTTCATATAATAGGTCCTCATCATGATAAAATGGCACGATTTTTTTCTACTCAGTCTGTGTCTCATAGGAGGGTTGTGGGCAGTTTAGAAACCCATCCACCAGTGACAACATCATTAGGCAGATGTTTTACAAAAATATATCCTAAATTTAGATTTTTATTATAACGATGCCTTCCATTTTCACATTGCAACTTTTCAGGACTAGAAAGCCTGCAGTTTCTATTAGCTTGGATTCTCCATCGATGATGTCAGTGGTGGACAGGTTTCTTTTTTTTAAATATATTTTTTATCCCATGATTTTGCAACCCATTTTTTCACCCAGTGTCATGTAATCCTGGGCTAGCGCACTGACCTCATGCTTCCTTCTATGCATGAGGAGTCCAAGCTGCTTCTTTTCACCTGACAGGGGAGAGTTTCCCCGGCCGGACATAGCGCATGGAAGGAACGCGTTATTCCGACCACTTCCTTTCCCCTCCATCAGGCCCTGGCCAGCCGCCAGGGCAGGGGAGGTAGTTTAGAGACCAGGATTACTGCATGAACATGCAAACACACAGACAGAAAGGCCCTTTCGCCAACCCCGCCTAAGCCGCAATTTGCAACTCTAGATTCTTTTATAATGGGATGAATCTAGAGTTGCAATACCCTCCATTGACTCCCCACTCATCATTTTGCGTTTGCGATCTGCTTGTCTTAAACGACGTTAAACTCACCAACATTGCAGCTGTAGTCCAAGCTTGAATTATTCTCTTTCAATCTGCAAAGCTTGTTTTTCATGAAAATCCCCCGTAGACATGTTATGAGCTACTTTCTGTCAAGAAATTCTGTGCAAGTGATTCTTTTTCTAAGTGCTGGAGTTTGGAAGCGCTCGTCGTAAGTCACTGAACGTCCCTGCATGCATCTGTTTCGCATTTGCACATAATGCAGGAGGCAGCAGCGCGACCCCTTAATACAAACGAGCGCTTCCAAACTCCAACATTTCTTCTTCTTGACAGAAAGTAGCTCATAACATGTCTATGGGGGATTTTCATGAAAAACAAGCTTTGCAGATTGAAAGAGAATAATTCAAGCTTGGACTACAGCTGCAATGTTGGTGAGTTTAACGTCGTTCAAGACAAGCAGATCGCAAACGCAAAATGATGAGTGGGGAGTCAATGGAGGGTATTGCAACTCTAGATTCATCCCATTATAAAAAAATCTAGAGTTGCAAATTGCGGCTAACCCCACCTCAGGTATGGGCACTGATGACACGGAGGAGGAAACATGCCGCCAGCACCCACAGTGTCCCCAGCGGGAATCGAACCCAGGGCCTTCTAGCTGTGAGGCGACAGCACTATAACGACTGTGAACTGAACTGAACTGCCCACAGCTCTCCTATGAGACACAGACTGAGTAGAAAATAATTGCGCCATTTTTTCATGATTATTAGTGAGGACCTATTATATGAAGATAGGTTGAAAAGTGGTGAAGTGGTATGCCAGTGTGCCTGCCCCCCAAAGTAAAGCCTTAACTCTGTCTCCTTCCTCTAGACACCCGTATGCCAGTGTGCCTGCCCCCCAAAGCCTTAACTCTGTCTCCTTCCTCTAGACACCCGTATGCCAGTGTGCCTGCCCCCCAAAGCCTTAACTCTGTCTCCTTCCTCTAGACACCCGTATGCCAGTGTGCCTGCCCCCCAAAGCCTTAACTCTGTCTCCTTCCTCTAGACACCCGTATGCCAGTGTGCCTGCCCCCCAAAGTAAAGCCTTAACTCTGTCTCCTTCCTCTAGACACCCGTATGCCAGTGTGCCTGCCCCCCAAAGTAAAGCCTTAACACTGTCTCCTTCCTCTAGACACCCGTATGCCAGTGTGCCTGCCCCCCAAAGCCTTAGGGCTTGCTCCTGGGGCCTCCATGCAAGTGACTGGATGGGGATATCTAGACGAGAAAGGTGTGTTATGTCGTTTGTATTCATTTGTTTATTTGTATATAGTATAGACGTTTTGCTAAAATGACCTCTTTTACCATATAGACTTGGCCAAGTAGAACACAAATACATACACATAGAATATATAGCCTAATGTACATTAAAAGCTTCAAAATAAATAAGATACCCACAGACAGCGTCAAGTATCAATCAACAGATTCATTCACTATTGAACTTATAAGAAATTTAAAATCAGACAGTCTTTTTGAAGGGCTATATCATTGTGAGTGGAGCAGAGCACATACAAGCTTTCTTTCCCATGTCGGTCCTTGCACTTGGAACAGACAAGACCACATCTCATGAGTCGTGATCACAGTCTAGACTATAGTTAGTCAGATCTCTGTGCAAACAACGTGCAAATGTATGATGCATGGCAACAACACCACCACCTCGGAGGTCAGTCAGTGCAACCATTTAAGGGAAAAACACATCTCACCAGAGATGCAGTTAAAAATAAAATGCATGCACATATTCAGGTGAATAAAGCCCTAACATTGACCTGCAGTAAAGTCATGTCAGGAGTCAGGAGGACAAATACAAAATAAGAACAGAAACTCACACTGGACACACAGTGCAGACACACAGCCGCCCCGTTGTTCACAATCTAGCCATGACACGTAAAGTGCACCGTCCCTATGGATACTGAACACAAAGATCTAATCACAGATGCTCACACAGAGATGATTGACATTACTATGAATCCAGAATGATACACGAGGTGCTCAGATGCAGCTCGGGACAGCTTCCAGATGTGCAAAATCAATGTACAAACTTAAAATAAAAATCACACTCGTGTGAAGTGAGGGGCTCCTGGTAATGATTGTTTAACTCACTCCACACTCGTGTGAAATGAGTTATTGCAGCCACTACGTTACGAGATATGAATGCAGTGTGTTATTGTATAAAATAAAACAAAACCAGTTCTAAATTGTATTTATATTGGCCACATGACATCACATGTCGTCAATGTTTGTTTAGCAGTGCCCTAACAAACATTAAAAGTGCATAATAGACATGGCTGCCATATGATGCCATTTCAAAAGCCAGACATTGGAGGGGATAGCACGCCCCTCAACCGACAGACAGACAGACAGACAGACAGACATGCATTTGCGAACTCACGTTTTTGGATTACAGGGTTAAATGTCTTCCAGACTCCATGACACTCATGCGCCTCTATCCCTACAGGGAAGGTATCTCCATCACTTCAGAAGGCTGCCATCCCTCTGATTGCCAGAGAGCAGTGTTCAAAGCCCACAGTCTACGGTTCCGCCATAACCCCAAGGATGATTTGTGCTGGCTTCCTGGAGGGCAAAGTAGATGCATGTCAGGTAAGAGTCCATTTTGAGCCATGTAACCCGGAATATCTTATGGTGCCATGGCATAACTCCGACCCCTAATCTCCGTCTTTACCGGCCAAGTAGGTCACTAACCCTAGCTCAGTCTTTTTTTCTTTTTTTTTAAATGTTTATTTTTTTGTGGCTTTCGCCTTTATTTTATATTTTTTATGGAGGGAAAGACAGTAGGCTGACAGGAAATGGGGAGAGAGATGGGGGGTGACATGCAGTAAAGGCCGTCGGGATCGGGAGTCGAACCCGCGGCACACTGCCAGACTGGATTACCAGCCAAGGTGCCTGGACCGCTGAGCCACGGCCCAGGCCCCCTAGCGCAGTCTTAACCGGCCATGTAGGTCACTAACCCTAACCTCAGTCTTAACCAACCATGTAGGTCACTAACCCTAACCTCAGTCTTAACCAGCCATGTAGGTCACTAACCCTAACCTCAGTCTTAACCGGCCATATAGGTCACTAACCCTAACCTCCGTGTCACTCACACATACACACACACATTCCTAGTCTGTCTGGATCCAAACAAGTCACAGTCATATAGGCATATATTGCTACTTTAGGCCATTGAGCCTCCTGGCTCATCAATGAGGATCTACTTGTATAAATACTGTAGCCTATATAAAGTGTAAATATCCTAATTGAAATGCAATTGAACACCAGTTATCCATAGCAGGCCATATAGTTACCTCTTGGCTAGTAACATTAGCTCTGGAGCTAGCAGCTGACTGAAACATGTTGGTCATTACATTTCTTGCCAGCTCCCCCTTTATTCCTCTCCTTGCTGTTCTGGCAGCAGGTCCAGCCCATCAGACCACTGGACTAATGGCACTGGAAACTCAGTTCACATTAGCTAGTGGTTTAGATTCAGTAATGTTCAGACAGGACTGAGGTCATGCATGTGGCTGGCTGGTGCATGTGCATGGTGTTACACTGTATTTGGTAACCCATCCGATTCTGTGACCTGCCCTCACCAGCCTCCTGTGGTGCATTTTTGACATTTTGAAAGAGGGTTATTTTCATTATCAAACAGGTAAATAAAAGGTTTAGCCTATATTGTTGGTTTACTAAGGCCTAATGGTGAGTATAAGAGACACAGACAGAGCCAGACAATCCCACTAACCAAAAGTCTAATATCTCCCCCACTGAAGAGGGAAGCCTAGTAGGGGTTCCCAAAGTGGGGTCCAGGGACCCCTAGGGGTCCTTTGAGGGAGCTCCAGGGGGTCCCCAGCTAAATGATAGTTAGGAACCAAATGGACCCTTATGGGTCTGTACCTCAGAGAGTGTACAAATGGAACCAAATGGACCCTTATGGGTCTGTACCTCAGAGAGTGTACAAATGGAACCAAATGGACCCTTATGGGTCTGTACCTCAGAGTGTACAAACGGACCACCAGCCATTACAATTGTTCATTGGTTTTATTGTTTTTATGTACAAATATATTTCAATATTATTATTTTCTGTATAGGAAAGGTTAAGAAACTGGACATTCACTTGCGTTGTAGAGACTGGGGCGAATTGTCCAGTATTTACATATAAATAACAGAAGTTTCTTGTACTCTTGTGCATCCCAGGGAGACAGTGGGGGTCCTTTGGTGTACTTCAGCTCCTCTCGTTGGAATTTAGTGGGCGTTGTGAGCTGGGGGGTCGGCTGTGCCAGAGAGGGAAGACCGGGGGTCTATGCCAACATTGATGAGCTGCTGAACTGGATGCATACAGTTATTGGGGTAAGTGCAATATACAGTATCTCTCTCTCTCTCTGTGTGTGTGTGTGTGTGTGTGTGTGTGTGTGTGTGTGTGTGTGTGTGTGTGTGTGTGTGTGTGTGCGTGTGTGCGTGTGTGCGTGCGCGTGTGCACACTGTGTGTGTTAAAGTATAATTGGAAAACCAGTCAGATTGAAAAAGGCACTCGTTTCTATAGCCTAGAGAGAGAGAGAGATGTATAAATAAACCATATAAATCATAATACATAAACCAACTCAAATATTTAATATGTTGCTTTAACCTGGACTGACCATGTCAATTTCAACCCTACAGAAATATTCCTGATGGCTCTCACTTATTGAAGTGAGAGTGCAGAATGTGGAAGTGACAGAAGAGGAACTTCCAAAATGGTTATATCAACATCAATGCACACCAAACCTCGACAGTACACTTACAGTGCACACATAATAGGGTATGCACAAACAAAACACGTGCAGACGTGCATTTATGAACATAACAATGCATACTGTATACCGCACCGAATTGTAATTATGATGTATTTCAGGTGAGGCTTTGTGCCATTTCAGTTACTTGAGCTTATCTCAGGGGAAATATTGAAATATATAACTGTCAGTGGGTTGACAGACTAAGCTCTACAAGACCACAATGCTTATATGAGCTCTCTTCAGAGCTGCAGAAATGTGCCTGTCTGTGATCTAATGCCATAATGTATTGTACTACGCACTGAGAAGAACACAATTCACATGTTTTTATTTTGTTTAATGTGAAGTGTTCACTATACCATTCAACAAACACAGATTGGAATTATATTTAAAAAGATAGCAGCTTAACTAAACAGTGGTGATCAGTACCTGCATTCACACTTCATCAGTTCATAGATGGTTTAAGACAGTTACACACAAGGCTCAGATACCCTGAGCCATTATGTCGTTTCATAATGATGAACAGATTTTGAGTCTGACAAAGTGAAATATCAGGTCTGTGCTACATTAATGCCATTAAGGACTATTTATTGTTTAATGTGTAATGTGTAATGTCAGTCCAAAGGCCTATAGCAGTGGTTCCCTAAGTGGGGTCCGGGGACCCCCAGGGGTCCTTGAGGGAGTTCCAGGGGGTCCCCAGCTAAATGATAGTTTGGAACCAAATGAACCCTTATGGGTCTGTAACTCGGTGAGTGTACAAATGGAACCAACATTTGGTACCATTTGTACACTCTCAGAGTGAAATTAACATTGATTTTACAATATAAATTGGGGGTCCTAGAGATAGAAATGCCATTAAATGGGGGTCCGTAGACTAATGCATGTCAAACTGGGGGTATACTTGAAATTAAGAGGGTTGAGAATCACTGCTTGAGCCGTAGAAATCCTCTCTTATGGGGGAGGGGTCCCTGGCATTATGTTTTCAAATGGGGGCTCATTAGTGTCAATTTGGGGGTCCTTCCCACGATTTTGCAACCCATTTTTTCACCCAGTGTCAATTAACTACACTTCCACTGAACTCATGCTTCCTTCTATGCATGAGGAGTCCAAGCTGCTTCTTTTCACCTGACAGGGGAGAGTTTCCCTGGTTGGACGTAGCGCATGGAAGGAACATGTTATTCCGACCAGTTCCTTTCCCCTCCATCAGGCGCCCCAGCTGGCCAGCCACCAGGGCAGGGGAGGTAGTTTAGAGACCAGGATTACTGCATGTTTTTTGTTAGGGGACACAGGGAGAACATGCAAACTCCACACAGAAAGGCCCTTTCGCCAACCCCACCTCGGGTATGGGCACTGATGACGAATGAGGAGGAGGAGCTGTGCTTCTCACAATGGATGGATTTATTTAAGCACTTTAAGTGGGGAGACCCACGCATTATTTTACATGATGTGCAGGTGTTTTGAATGAAGTTAAAATTGTGTTTTATTAAAGTACATAGCTCTGGACATTTTTTATGGGCTATATATCCAGTGCAATCTGCCCAGAGTGCCTTCTATCAATTATTTTTGTTGTAAAATTGGCATTGGCTGAGATATGTAAAATGCACAATACTGTACATGCAAAGCCCCAGCATTACAAAGTAATGCCCCAGCAGTAATACACCATACAAATTATGACTTTTGAATATTTTTGTTTTAATTCAGTACATTTTGAATATTGACTGGCCTTTTG
This sequence comes from Electrona antarctica, assembly GCF_951216825.1. Classification (NCBI taxonomy): domain Eukaryota; kingdom Metazoa; phylum Chordata; class Actinopteri; order Myctophiformes; family Myctophidae; genus Electrona; species Electrona antarctica. The sequence goes on along the minus strand of NC_136792.1, from coordinate 10,612,997 downwards.
TACTACAGTTTAATGTAGAACCTCCTAAAGTGTTGATTCACTTTCTTTGTATGTGTATATGTACACTGTAGCTGGTTGTGTAGGATTGTAAATACATTTCTTGTTGGTATGATGTTGTATATGTCTGTAAATAAGCCTTGTAAATCACAATGAATTAAATTGTATTGTTCTTTGACTTAACTATTCTTTACGTTTGACTTCACTGCGGAAAACACGTATAATGTACATGAACTGCATGCTTGGTAAACATGCTTGGTGGCATGGGTGGCTGTGGCTCAGGAGGTAGAGCAGGTCGTCCAATGACCCGTGGGTTGGCCGTTCGAATCCCGGCTCCTCCTGTCCACTAAGTGTCCTTTGGCAAGACACTGAACCCCACCTTGCCTCCAGTGGTCGCCACCTTCGGTGTGTGAATGTGGGAAGTGAGGACGCTGCGGCGTCGACCGCTGGCCGCTTCACCTCCCAATGTAAGAATGAATGGAGGACCATTGTAAAGCGCTGTGAGAAAAGCGCTATAAAAATGCAATCCATTATTATTTATTATTTGTATAAACATTTCTCTCAGTTAATATGTACATGCTAACTGCATGCTTGGTAAACATTGCCACTATTTATTCCAGTGGTGCCCTGGACGGTTAAATCCCATTTGAATGTCTTATTACTGTAAACCAAAATGGTGAAAATAAATAAATAAACAAATACATTTATAATGATAATAATAATAATGATTCGGTATAAGTGACCTATAATGTGCTTTTATTATTATATTCAATCTTTAAGAATACAAATAATACAAAGTTCAAGGAACCAACAAATCCAGCTGTAATAAAATAAAGTACATTTATTTTCTTTTGTGTACAAAGCCTCCACCAATGAGGATCAAAAACATTACAATATACTGGGAGATCAGAATCGTTACATTGCTATAGTACACCCCTAAGGCTCCACTCACACATAAGAGACACGTGTCTTCTCTGTGTCTTCTGTCTCCGCTGTGTGTCGGACAGCTCGCAACACCCCCCCCCAGACAGGAGACACAGAGAAAACACGTGTCTCTTATGTGTGAGCGGAGCCTTACCCGTCAAAACAGAAGCTCTTTCCAAAATGATCAAGAGTCATGGCTGCAAAGGTTTACACTTTTATTACAGACATCAAAAAGGTTTAAGCCTTTAAAAACTGCCATCCAAAATACGTAAACAGCATGTAAGGCATATTCCGTTAGTAATCATTGCTATAAAGGTAGGCCTATATTGTACTATATGTTTCTCTCTCTTTTGTTGTTGCATACCGGTTAGTTTTAGTAAAGGTAGGGTAAATGATTTTTTTATAGTAATTGTTAAATAGCTTTGTATTCCGACAGTAATCATTGCTATAGAGTATTTGTTCAGTAACATGGGTCTCCCCGTCTCTCCAGCTCTACAATAAACAGAACATATATTTTCAGGTCAGGATACCAATTTTATACCAATCAAGAGAGAACTCAATACAGAATAAACAAGTAAACGTGGAAGTGATGACACAAAGCAATGAGCAGACCAAATTGGAAATTTAAGCTGATAAATGGGTGCTCTCTCCTCATTGGCTGAAATTGGAACCCCACCTGAAACATGTATTTTCTATTATAGATGTTCTATTAAAGAGCTGTACGGCAATGATTACTACCACCATAATAGAGCTTTAACAAAAAACATTTACACTTACACTCTCACCCTTTAACTCCAACAACCCTGAACTCAGCTGTCATAGACTTTCACAGTGCAGACACTGATGGCCTTGTTTGTCATAGTGGCTTCCACTCTAAAACCACACTGTGAGTGAGAGAAGGAAGTGCCTCCCTTTTCTCTTGTAAATTCCCTGTTATTAGCATTGGATAGCATCTCGCCCCAAAGAGATGGATCGCAACATTTGCCGCTGCCAAAGATCCCCCCCGCATGCAAGTTACTGTACAAGCTGTAGTCAAAGGGCACATTGAACAAGTAAGCCATCAGCTTGGTGCATTTGCCACGGCCGGGAGTCGTCCCGGGATGGAGCTCGTAGGTGAAGACACCGCAAGAGCCTCTGAAAGAGTATGCCGTCTTCTGGAACGCAACCGTGCACTCGTGTCCGGGGGGGAGTCGATGTGGCAAAGAAGTGGTACAACCTCCACTATTAATATGCGACCTTAATTAATAGTGGGAAGAAAAAAAGAACGTTAGAGCCAGAGGCGTAATTTTGAGGATAAAAATAGGGGTCGGAAAAAATAATTTACCATTTTGACCCCATTTCCAAAATAACAAAATGTTTAGAGTTGGGGAACATAATTATGTATTAAATAACAGAATTTGAGGTTAAATATGAACACTAGGGGACAGCAATTGTCATCCCGGGAGACCCTAAATGACAGAGGAACTGATGAAAAATAGTAATAATATCCATCCATCTTCAACCACCAAAGAAATAGAAATTACTTTAATAAAAATAAACAAATACCTGACATTGAAGAGTGTATGGGAACTATGGTTGCTCATTGTAATGATGCACTGGCGATCAGTTGCAAAGGGGTCCGCTGGAATCAATGAAGCAACTGAGGTACCAATTGCCACAACAGCCCCAATTTCTGCTCCAGTCATCTTCAATCGCTTATCTGTAGTCAAAAATTGCACAGGGCAGTTATGACAAGTAACTTAAATAAAGACATTACTGACATATTTAATTATATATATATATATAATATATACATATATATATATATATATATATATATATATATATATATATATATATATATAAATAGCTGATAGCTTACAACGGGTCACGAAGTGGCGCGTTGTAAGCTTGTATAGATCTGTTATTTCTGTGCTTTAAAACTTTGACGATTATGCAAAAATAATTGGGATTGTAATAATTGTGACAGGCCTGGTATGCACCTACGCATAAGAACTTCTACTCTATAAGCTTTGCATACTACTTGACTACTAACATGTAAAAACAAAAACAAACAAAAGAAAAAATAACTATATTCTTACCTGGAGTCAAAATGTATGTTCTTCTGGATTCAGTTCTTCAAGTTCAAGTTCAAGTTCTTCCTTGTCATATGTGACACAAATGGCAAGACATTAGGATTGTCTGGGGGCGGAGCTTTATAAAATGAGGGCGGAGCTTTGTGTCATCATAGAGAATGGGAGGCAGGGCTTTGTGTCATTATGTATAACATGGGGGCAGGACTGAAGGCCAAAAAAGGTAATAAACAGGTTAACTACTAAAGGTGTACCAAACACTTCCGTGACTGAGTGGGCTGCAGCAAGCCGTGTTACTGCAACGAGAGAGAGGGTTGCGAGCAGGGCTTTGATGCCAAAGTGTTCGGGAACGACAGTCTGTTCCGACGAGAAGAGGAGGCAGGGAGTTAGCAACTCGCACTGAAAAGAGGGATGCAATGAGAACGGAGTGCTGGCCATTGTCATATGTTTGGGGCGTCGTCCACGCTGAGAGTAGTGCAGTCATTTATTAAAGTTGATGAACAGGCTGGTTGAGAACCCACACATATGTGTTAATTGTGTGTGCTCAGCGGTAGCAGTTTGTCTTTGATGTGATCACGAGTCAGTGGTCACTGCTTTAGCCATACTGAATTAAGCTGTAGGTTTTATTGATAATAGGGAAAGATAATGTTCTTGTATGATTTAATCTGTCTCTACTTTTATTGTTAACTTTGATATAAATTGCTCGTAATAAAGTCCATATTTTATATATTGCATTTTCTAATAATAAGTCTGTGGTCCGTCTAATATGTACCTATAGCCTCCGGTTACAGTTTGGTGCTGTGAACAGGGATATAATTAGTTTTTGTGACCTAGCCTAGGCTATAGGGTCTGTCTGTCTGTGTGTCTGTCTGTGTCACACACAAACACACACACACACACACACACACACACACACACACACACACACACACACACACACACACACACACACACACACACACACACACACACACACACACACACTAAAAACTTAACTTAAAAAAAACGTAACTTTAAAATGTACGTAATTTATTCTAATTGTTGTTATTGCAATTTACAAGCTGCGTTCGCTTCCCGCGTTCGCATGTCACTTGTGTAAAAACTATCTATCTATCTATCTATCTATCTATCTATCTATCTATCTATCTATCTATCTATCTATCTATCTATCTATCTATCTATCACTTCCTGCTTCTCAAGACAGATAGCCTACCAATAAAATTAAAAAAAATAAAGTGGTCAATGTTAGATTTAACTTTGACTACCAAATACAGTTCTGACTCTTCAAATGAACATACTTTTTCAATTCATTTAAGTTCTATGACACAGTTTTTCTCCCTGATCCACAGACCTCCTCCTCAGCTCTGATCAAAGTTGGGCACCCTAATCAAACTACTATTGTGACACTGCATTCCTTTAAATCCTGACATGGCCTTCATGAATCACTCATCATGCACTTAATTATCTATTTGAATCTCAGGTATGTATCCAATGCATTGTTTTCTCATCAACATAGAATACAGTACCACACCTTAATGGACTGACACCAACTATTTAAGCTACGTTGACAAACACAAAACTAGTTTAGCTTGTAGAACTTCCTGTCTCCTCATGTCCCCAAGTAACACTGTCCTGAAACACTGTCCTGAAATGCCATCTGCAATAACCTAATATGAAGTATACTGCACACCCATTCACCTTTGCAGCTAAGTGTCCCTTTCTCGGACTGCAACTGTACTTACTGTATAAGACCCATTTATTGAAATCCCAAACATGGAATATATTTGGACCATGCATTAGCCTATGCCACATATAATGCCTGTCTCAGGACGGCCACCTGCCAGTATACAGTGGATAACTTCCCAGTCTTGCTGGGTAAGTTAATTGGGTAACTATATAGCTAACTACTTTAACCCTGACATCCTGATTTTGGGCATGTCATTATAGGCTAAGAAGAAAGGACAATTGCTGATCTACAAGGTCACAACATGCCGTAATGTGTTGTGAGCTTGTAGATCGGCTTTTCCCCAAAAATAAGTGACTTATTTTAAAATGTGTAGTGCAGTGGAATAGAGTAGACACGTCAAGAGTCTATTAGTACTGTAGGCTATACATTTGTGTTCTGGTAATATCATTGATCACTTGTTTTGCATGTCCGTGGCAAAAATAAAACATTAATGCAAATGTCGATCACATTCACAAGCTGTCATAGTGATGCCCCCGGGTGCAGATAGCTGCTGTACTATCATGGTTATTGGTGGTGAAGGCAATACTAATAATGTTAGTCTGGATATATCAAATCCTGTGTTGAGGATCACACAAGAATAGCATACACTTTATGAACAAAATAACACCCAAACCAGACAATTAATTAAAAGGTTTCATAATTACAGTCTGCTTGAGGTGTAATGCAGCTTTAAACAAAATAGCAGACAGTGGCACTGGTACATATCTGAACTCATCTTCTCCTCCTACAGTGCGTGTCAACCACATTAATCCCCATACCCATCTAATGGCTAAAAACAAGTTCAGCTTCATACCAATCGTTGCATAGAAGCATCATGGTTTTGTTATGCGTACACACCCATGGTACTGTGCCAAGAGAACTCACAAATCAAAACGCACACGCAGTCAAGTTGTCTACCAATGTTAACCATCTCAAACCCTCACTCTAACCTAACCTCCCACGGGACAGCACACCTAAACCTAAGCTGTCAATCATTCAACTCAATGGAAGACGATTTATTGGGCTGTAAAACAATATGCCCATTTTGACCTATTTTGTTTTTCTTGCAAATATAAACATTATCATCAATCTTAAGTGTGAGGAGCTACAGGGCTGACAAGAGCCTAGTACAGAGCCTATTATAGTCTAGTACAGCCTAGTACACCCTAGTCTAGCCTATTCCAGAAGGATCAAGCGTAGTATAGCCTAGTACAGGGGTTCTCAACGTTTTTGGCCGGGGACCCCCGGAAATGCTTTGGCAATGTCTCGGGACCCCCGCCCCGCCCCCTCCCGACCCCCAATATAAATTGACTGCTACAATAACCTTAAACCATTTTGGGCGGGAACCCCTTTTGGTGTTTTAAGCATTGTTATAATTTAGCTATTGAAAAATAGCAGATCTACAAGCTCATAGCGCGCCACCGAGTGGCGCGCTACGAGCTTGTAGGTCTGCTATTTTTGAAAAATCGTGAAAATAAATTTTTTACATTTTTTTTTTTTTTTTTTAAATAATTTGGGGACCCCCTAAAATAATTTGGCGACCCCCCGAGGGGTCGCGACCCACGGGTTGAGAACCCCTGGCCTAGTACAGCCATATAACTTCCCCCCTCTCCTAGTCTATTCTCCACACTAGGCTAGACGTGGGTATACTGGGCTGTACTATAGACTACTGGGCTCTAATAGGCTGTATTCAGCTCTAGTAGGCTGGACTAGGCTCTATTAGGCTGTACGAGACATTGATTGATTGATTGATTGAAGAATTTATTAACAGTTTGCAGAATTACAGTACATTTCAAGCACAAACTCAATACAAAGGCTGTTAACTGTGAGTGGACGACCCAATTAAGCATTACACTTGTTTCCAACAGGGTCCACCATGTTCAAATCATCAAAACATTTAGAGACGTACAAATAGACACTTCTATAGACAGAACAGGAATTCATCAAAAAAGAATTCATCAAAAAGGAGGTAAAAAGGGAAAAGAAAAATATACAGTGAGGGGAAAAAAAGGGGGGGGCGGGGGGGGGGATTCACGTTCAGCTCCGTTAAATTGTTTGTTTTCCTTGGAGGAGCTGCGTTGGGTCCCCAAGTCGGCTCCGTGGCCGTACCTTGAGTTGGCTGTGTGGCCGTGACCATCTCTTGTGTTGTCCTTGCGTTGGGTCCCCAAGTTGGCTCAGTGGCCATACCTTGAGTTGGCTGTGTGGCCGCGACCGTCTCTTGTGTTGTCATTGTGTTCGTGTTTGAGGGATTCCGATTTTACAGGGGCCAGTTTCGAATTGCAGCCGTCCGTAGGTGCCCTTTGAGAGCGGTTTTGAAAGAGTCAAGGGATTCGCATGTCTTAATGACAGTTGGTAGGGCGTTCCACATTTTAGTGGCATAGGAGCGAAAAGAATTTAGTCCCTTGTTTGTGCCGAATCTGGGTTGTACATGGTTCGTTGCACTCCCTCTGGTGTTGTGGGTGTGGACTTCGTTAACATTAAGGAAGTATCTAGACAGGTACATGGGTATCTTGGTGGTGTATCGAATCTTGTGGACCAGACCCATTGCAAGATGCTGTACTCTGTCGTCGACCCTAAGCCATTCCAGCCTGTCGAAGTGGGCAGGGGTGAGGTGGGTTCGGGGGGCTAGATCAAGTAGGAGCCTGACCAGTTTGTTTTGGGAAGTCTGGACTATAGCCTAGAAATGTTCATGTAAAACTATTCGCCGTGCACACAAACTCATGTAAAAACTATTGCCCGTGTACACAGTGGTTAATTTCAAGTGTGAGGAGCTACATGGCTGACAAGAGCCTAGTACAGCCTATTAGAGTCCAGTACAGCGTAGTACACCCTAGTCTAGCCTATTCCAGCCGGATCAAGCGTAGTATAGCCTAGTACAGCCTGTACTAGGCTCTATTAGGCTGTACGAGACATTACTGTACTATAGCCTATGTAAAACTATGTACACAGTGGTTAATCTCAAGCGTGAGGACCTACAGGGCTGACAAGAGCCTAGTACAGCCTAATGGAGCCTATTAGAGTCCAGTACAGCCTAGTAGACCCTATTCTAGCCTTTCCCAGCCAGATCCAGCCTAGTATAGCCATCTAAATGTGCATGCGTGCGTGCGTGCGTTCATGCGTGCGTGCGTGTGAGTAAAATATAGTCTAGTACAGCCGTACACCCTAGTCTAGTAGTCTAGCCTATTCCAGCTGTCCATACATCAGCATGTCCATACACGGACAAATGTGTCCGTGTATGACTTATGTCTTGTCCGTGGCAAATTATATTTACACACCACCACAGGGAGTGCAGCCTTGAGTCTGTGAGTCTCTGGACCATTGTCCAGAGACACCACAAAAGGCTTTGGTCAGGCTCTGCCAGTGGACCTAATTAGCCCATAGAGTATATATATAATAGAGACTGAACTGGCGTGAAGCTCCGCACCCCCAGCTATTCATGTCAGTGGAAGTTGCTGATAGATAAATTCTGACATGTTGTTTACACGTCATGTCAAGTTGGCCATTCCATCATATTATGTTGGTCAACACAGATAGAACTTTGGCCCAGACCGTGTTCCATATAGGTCATATTTGGTCATCCTGTCCTTTTATCATCATTTTACTCATAGCCTACTGCCTGTTTACACAGGGTGGTTCATCTTATCCTTTATATTATTTTATCATACTTATATTATGGATTTCCTGACGCCACATTCAGATCTTATATCTTGTTGACTCCTTATTCGGTCTCCATACTGTCTTTCCCCAGTCAAGTTAGCTGGCATATTGAGAGGTCTATTTGGATAAACACTGCATGTATTTGACCTTGATGCCTAGTGAGAAAGTAGATAGCAGGCCATTTCTCTCTGTCGAAGAGTTCACAGCAAGCAGGGAAAGAATGTTATCTTCAGGTTGCCATAGCAACGCCAGCCTCTGTGCTTTCCCGGTCTATTGCCCTCAATGACGGAACCAAGGAAGATGACATGATACCAGTCTCATCATCCATGGGCTGGTCCAATGAGTGCTCGACAACCAGCACCACCGTGGATATTGCGGAAATGAACTATCTATTCAGCCAATGAACGTTTATCAACAACTGACGTCAGATGCAGTATAAGCCAGGAAGATACTGTGAAGAGGTGCAGTTCGGATCCATATTGGAACAATTGAATACTCTAAATTATAGTGATGTATTGTACTATTATTATTATTATCTGAACCATGTAGCACATTCTCTATGTAAATTGACTTTATTACCTACTAAAAATTACAGTTAAAACCTTAAACTTCCTCTCAGAACTTTATTTCGTCTGTCTCCAATTCGTTTTTAAGGTATCCTTCTATTTTTTATGGTAGAGTGACTGTCATTCAAGATTTAAAGGGCTACTCACTCATTTTTAAGGTAAATACAGCACGGTATTTGGTCTCCCTGCTGGGTTATTGAAGATATATATATATTTACAGTCCTTTCTAATTAGCATTACAGAATAGATATAATTTATTTTTATCCATTAATACGATCCTTGGGGTCGCCGGAATTTTATTTCCATCAATTGGTCGATCGAGCCGGATTCAGAACCCTGCAAGTGTTAATCACTAGACAGGGGGACAGAAAAAAGAATCAGTTTTTTTTCCCAAATTTACAGTTTTTTTCCCCCATTTTTTTTTACCCATTATAATTCTTTTTTAATTAGACATTTTTGTTGCCTCGTTTGAAGAGCTGCTCTCCATCTTGACTCCTTCAACGTGAACAACGACATAAGGTAGGAATCGATTTACAGAGAAAATGTGCTGCATATAGTACTTACATCATGGAAAATTATTTACGTCTTTAGTAGATAAAAGCAGACTCATCTGTGACGGAGCTATCATGGCCACGTCAGATATGACGTCTGTTCCCTCTCCCCCTCCACACACCTTTTTCCCTTTTTGTACTTTTTTATTTTATTTTTTATTTTAGCGCTGTGGCATAGCGTAGCTTTTGCTTTTTACTAGATAGTTTAATGATTATTATGATTCATTTATCTCGTTCCCCTCCTCAGCTGAGGCGATTTTTTCCCTGTCCGACGGTTTGATTTACACTTTCCTTATCTACATTTGTTTTGTGTCTCCCTTTCCATCCCGTTAGGTTAGAACGTGTGCGTGTGTGTGTGTGTGCGTGCGCTTACTTTGTAATGCATGTCAGTGCAGTCTCAGTGTGCGTGTGTGCGTGCGTGTCTCTCCCTCCCTGTCCATCCATGCCCTCCTGAATGTGATGTGTGTGTGTGTGCGTGCGTGTCCCCCTCCCAGTGTGTGCTGTGGGAACGCCATCTTGTTTTATAACTTCAGAAGTGTATTAGGAATAGTTATTTTTACAGTTTTTACTGCATTTAAATTTTTTATCATTGCCTTAAGATTACATCTGGATATTTTTCATAATATTACATGTAACATTAGGTACAAATTTCAGTGTATCCTATTTTGTGTCTGTATGCCTGAAAGAGCAGCCCTGTCTGTCTATCTGCGTAATATCTCTCATGTGAAATGCACAGTGTGAGAACAGTCTCTTTCTCTCTGTCCTCCCTCTATATGTGAAATACATAGTGTGAGTGACATATGTCTCTGACATATGTCTGTCTCTCTCTATTCTCCCTCCATATGTGAAATGCACAGTGAGAACGGTCTGTCTCTGTCTGTCCTCCCTCCAGGTGAGATTTACGGGGATAACGCTGGGTCTGTCTCTTTCTCTCTCTCCCTGTATATGTGTGGAATACTCCCTTTTTGAATTTAATTAATTATTTTCAGTCATAACAGTTTTAACATTCAAGACAGAACTTATTCTCCCTATTTATCATTTTTATTACTACATTTATTTTGTCCAATTTATTTATTTATTTATTTTCCCCAGCTAATGAATGGTCACAATAGGTTGTCTATCTTATATCCAACTTTATAACGTTTCAGGACATACGTAGGTCCTATCTCTTTAGTTTGGCTATACCTCTCCTAACTTCATATCTTGTGACATAGACTTTGACATAGCTCTTTTGGAGTATGTCAGCCTAGGGCATATATTTATTGTTTTCTTCCTTTCCAAGATGTCTTTCCTGCCTTGAGTCGACACGAGAATAGAAAGAGTTCTTACTTATTTTATCTTGACCACGACCCTCAATAGTGTAAACTCTTAGTTATTCTCCCTTTTAGATTTTTCCCCCTTAAAGGAACATTTCACCATTTTCCAAAGTGAACAGATCACACTGTTCTTTCCATTCATTTTTTTTTAAGTACATTCTCCTCTCTTTTTACTACAGGAGGGAGATTATGGAGCCCATTTTAATTTCTGTCATTTGAATACTTTCATACCGGTCTTTATTTATTTTAATGATTTATTTTTGTACTTTAAATCTCTCTCTGCTTGGAACGAGTAACTTAAGGCTCTGACAGGTAGAACTTGTGATCTCACAATTTCTTTTTTGGCGTCTTATACGCGACATTAGCTACGTCATTAATAGCGTATTTGATAAGTACATTTGCATACAGTATGTGTTTTTTGAGGAGTGATGACCTACTTTTTTGTTTATTTCTGTCCGTGTTGCATTTGCCATGCCATATTATGCATGATAGTCTTAAAGTCCAGTGCAATGCAGGGCAAAATAGACTTGTGCGTTTATTTCTGTCATCATCAGCTGTAATTTCCTGTGTTAACGGATCAATCATTGCAATTAAAACAATTGAATATAAAAAATATAGAAAAGAATTAGAATACTTTGAGATATCTTTCTCTCTCTCTCCCTGCCTCTCTAAGTATCCTCCCTCTAGGGTTAATCTCTGTGAAATGCATACTGTGAGAACGTTGGGTCTCTCTCTCTCTCTCTCTTAAGTACAAATATATTATCCTTATTATCAATCAAATTTATCAAAATTTATCATTTATTAGTCATGTTTTTGCCCCTATTTAACCTGTCTCACCAATGTGTTATAGTTTTCCTATATGGAATTCTGCCTGCCAAACTACACAGTAAACCCTCAAGTATTGTATTTTGTATTTTATTTAATTTTTTAAACACCCAGTTACATTGTTATTATACATTCTCACCTGATATTTCCTTGTATAATTCTGATATTTTGTTTTCTTTATGGTTCACCCACAGGATTTCCTGGCCACTATCACTGGTGTGGACGTGAAGGGCGGGGTTTCAGAGGATCGAGGTGAGTGATATGCTGGTCATAGTGCACTCTCTTGTTCTCTCTGGACCTCAGCCTTGAGTACTGTATTTCCCAGTGATAGTGAGTACTGGAAACCCAGCCTCAGTTCATTATTCATTATTCATTATTGGTTATGTTTTCTACCTCACCATGCCTTTAAGGTTAATTTTATTTCACCATGCCTCTAATGGTTATTTTATTTTTATTTAATTACTCTGATTCACTCATTATTATTTATATTTTTGCACCAACCACACTCATACTCGTACAGTTGTTTTTTCTGTTTCCCCCCACCCCCTCCCCCCTTCACCCATTGTCCTTCCATTTCTTATTTTCTTTATTTGTTTTTATGTTTTGAGAACACTTGCTTCTTTGTTATATAAACAGCTATCTAATCACCATCCCTCCCAGTTTTGGGTGCATTCCAATCGGGAACGCAGCCTTCCCAACTTAAGGTTAAATTTAGTCCATTCATGACACTCAAGGTTAATTTTATACCGTTTTTGACACTCTCAGTTTTAGGGTGTTTTCCCATTTTTTACCATGGACATCCACTGTCTCCATCATTTAATGCAACTTATTTTATTGATGTTATTGATTTGATATTAATATTGGGCCTTGGCCAAAGTATTTTTCTCTCCTTTCTCTCCTCTGATACTCCTCTGATATTCATATCGCAGGTAGTCAAAGAAGTCAGAACCAAACCTCTGCTGTGGCATTCCATTGCCATTATTCCATAGTTAAGTTACCATTCTGAATTCAATAATTCTTCCACATATCTCCCAGTTCATATCTCCAAAACATGTTTTAATTTTTCCCCTTTCATTCTGTTCATCCATTCTCAAGGAACTGGTGTGCCTCCCCATTAGGACCGACGAGGACTCAGGAAGTATTGAATAAAGGGAATGAGGAATATACCATCTCATGTGAGTTTTGTCTAAATTATTTTGAGGATACATGGACATAGATCCTATGGACTTGTATCCAGGCCTGTTGGCTATGAGAACCCACCTTTGTGGGTGATAATGTTAGTAAGGTTTCCACAGGACCCTAGACTACATTTTTTGACTTTTCACTAACTTCTACCTGTCATAAGGATAGCCTCTCTTAAGTTTACTGTGGTTTGCTGTTTGAGAGCTCTGAAATGTGACCCACTGATGTGATCTGAAGGAATGTGATTAGTGCACCTGGCTGACAAAGCCCCCATGTTGAAGGTACTGTGGTCCATTTGAACCTTGGCTCCAAATTGTAGGTTGTTTCGGTCATTAATTTCATAAAGACCCATTTTTGGGTGGAACATGACATGGTATTTTTCTGTTTACCTTAACTTCAATGCCCCTTACATCAATGTAGATATTTAGATTTGTTCATCACCCAATCCCATTTTTAGCTGTAATCTCATGCACATCTTTCTCCCCCCTTCTATCTTTCCTATTTTCTTAATCATTCTCATTTTTCAGATCCACCATTCAATCAATAATCAGTTCTATTGTTGTGGTCTAGGGAAAGTCATTTGAGGTTTTCAATTAATTAGGTACATTTATATAATTTTGTTGCTAGTTGCTCAGCTTATGCTTCTATTATTATTTTTTTTATTAAAAAAAAAAAAAGGTTTTAATTGTTTTATTTTTTTCCACATTCGCACATCCTAAATTCCTTAAATTATAATTTACCTTTTCCCATTTTTAAGTAGGTTTATTTTGTTGCCACCTTGACATTGTTGGTAAACAAAGGGCGGAGTTGATAGATAAATTCTGACATGTTGTTTACACGTCATGTCAAGTTGGCCATTCCATCATATTATGTTGGTCAACACAAATAGAACTTTGGCCCAGACCGTGTTCCATATAGGTCATATTTGGTCATCCTGTCCTTTTATCATCATTTTACTCATAGCCTACTGCCTGTTTACACAGGGTGGTTCATCTTATCCTTTATATTATTTTATCATACTTATATTATGGATTTCCTGACGCCACATTCAGATCTTATATCTTGTTGACTCCTTATTCGGTCTCCATACTGTCTTTCCCCAGTCAAGTTAGCTGGCATATTGAGAGGTCTATTTGGATAAACACTGCATGTATTTGACCTTGATGCCTAGTGAGAAAGTAGATAGCAGGCCATTTCTCTCTGTCGAAGAGTTCACAGCAAGCAGGGAAAGAATGTTATCTTCAGGTTGCCATAGCAACGCCAGCCTCTGTGCTTTCCCGGTCTATTGCCCTCAATGACGGAACCAAGGAAGATGACATGATACCAGTCTCATCATCCATGGGCTGGTCCAATGAGTGCTCGACAACCAGCACCACCGTGGATATTGCGGAAATGAACTATCTATTCAGCCAATGAACGTTTATCAACAACTGACGTCAGATGCAGTATAAGCCAGGAAGATACTGTGAAGAGGTGCAGTTCGGATCCATATTGGAACAATTGAATACTCTAAATTATAGTGATGTATTGTACTATTATTATTATTATCTGAACCATGTAGCACATTCTCTATGTAAATTGACTTTATTACCTACTAAAAATTACAGTTAAAACCTTAAACTTCCTCTCAGAACTTTATTTCGTCTGTCTCCAATTCGTTTTTAAGGTATCCTTCTATTTTTTATGGTAGAGTGACTGTCATTCAAGATTTAAAGGGCTACTCACTCATTTTTAAGGTAAATACAGCACGGTATTTGGTCTCCCTGCTGGGTTATTGAAGATATATATATATTTACAGTCCTTTCTAATTAGCATTACAGAATAGATATAATTTATTTTTATCCATTAATACGATCCTTGGGGTCGCCGGAATTTTATTTCCATCAGTTGCTCAGTGATCACACTGTTCTTTCCATTCATTTTTTTTTAAGTACATTCTCCTCTCTTTTTACTACAGGAGGGAGATTATGGAGCCCATTTTAATTTCTGTCATTTGAATACTTTCATACCGGTCTTTATTTATTTTAATGATTTATTTTTGTACTTTAAATCTCTCTCTGCTTGGAACGAGTAACTTAAGGCTCTGACAGGTAGAACTTGTGATCTCACAATTTCTTTTTTGGCGTCTTATACGCGACATTAGCTACGTCATTAATAGCGTATTTGATAAGTACATTTGCATACAGTATGTGTTTTTTGAGGAGTGATGACCTACTTTTTTGTTTATTTCTGTCCGTGTTGCATTTGCCATGCCATATTATGCATGATAGTCTTAAAGTCCAGTGCAATGCAGGGCAAAATAGACTTGTGCGTTTATTTCTGTCATCATCAGCTGTAATTTCCTGTGTTAACGGATCAATCATTGCAATTAAAACAATTGAATATAAAAAATATAGAAAAGAATTAGAATACTTTGAGATATCTTTCTCTCTCTCTCCCTGCCTCTCTAAGTATCCTCCCTCTAGGGTTAATCTCTGTGAAATGCATACTGTGAGAACGTTGGGTCTCTCTCTCTCTCTCTCTTAAGTACAAATATATTATCCTTATTATCAATCAAATTTATCAAAATGTATCATTTATTAGTCATGTTTTTGCCCCTATTTAACCTGTCTCACCAATGTGTTATAGTTTTCCTATATGGAATTCTGCCTGCCAAACTACACAGTAAACCCTCAAGTATTGTATTTTGTATTTTATTTAATTTTTTAAACACCCAGTTACATTGTTATTATACATTCTCACCTGATATTTCCTTGTATAATTCTGATATTTTGTTTTCTTTATGGTTCACCCACAGGATTTCCTGGCCACTATCACTGGTGTGGACGTGAAGGGCGGGGTTTCAGAGGATCGAGGTGAGTGATATGCTGGTCATAGTGCACTCTCTTGTTCTCTCTGGACCTCAGCCTTGAGTACTGTATTTCCCAGTGATAGTGAGTACTGGAAACCCAGCCTCAGTTCATTATTCATTATTCATTATTGGTTATGTTTTCTACCTCACCATGCCTTTAAGGTTAATTTTATTTCACCATGCCTCTAATGGTTATTTTATTTTTATTTAATTACTCTGATTCACTCATTATTATTTATATTTTTGCACCAACCACACTCATACTCGTACAGTTGTTTTTTCTGTTTCCCCCCACCCCCTCCCCCCTTCACCCATTGTCCTTCCATTTCTTATTTTCTTTATTTGTTTTTATGTTTTGAGAACACTTGCTTCTTTGTTATATAAACAGCTATCTAATCACCATCCCTCCCAGTTTTGGGTGCATTCCAATCGGGAACGCAGCCTTCCCAACTTAAGGTTAAATTTAGTCCATTCATGACACTCAAGGTTAATTTTATACCGTTTTTGACACTCTCAGTTTTAGGGTGTTTTCCCATTTTTTACCATGGACATCCACTGTCTCCATCATTTAATGCAACTTATTTTATTGATGTTATTGATTTGATATTAATATTGGGCCTTGGCCAAAGTATTTTTCTCTCCTTTCTCTCCTCTGATACTCCTCTGATATTCATATCGCAGGTAGTCAAAGAAGTCAGAACCAAACCTCTGCTGTGGCATTCCATTGCCATTATTCCATAGTTAAGTTACCATTCTGAATTCAATAATTCTTCCACATATCTCCCAGTTCATATCTCCAAAACATGTTTTAATTTTTCCCCTTTCATTCTGTTCATCCATTCTCAAGGAACTGGTGTGCCTCCCCATTAGGACCGACGAGGACTCAGGAAGTATTGAATAAAGGGAATGAGGAATATACCATCTCATGTGAGTTTTGTCTAAATTATTTTGAGGATACATGGACATAGATCCTATGGACTTGTATCCAGGCCTGTTGGCTATGAGAACCCACCTTTGTGGGTGATAATGTTAGTAAGGTTTCCACAGGACCCTAGACTACATTTTTTGACTTTTCACTAACTTCTACCTGTCATAAGGATAGCCTCTCTTAAGTTTACTGTGGTTTGCTGTTTGAGAGCTCTGAAATGTGACCCACTGATGTGATCTGAAGGAATGTGATTAGTGCACCTGGCTGACAAAGCCCCCATGTTGAAGGTACTGTGGTCCATTTGAACCTTGGCTCCAAATTGTAGGTTGTTTCGGTCATTAATTTCATAAAGACCCATTTTTGGGTGGAACATGACATGGTATTTTTCTGTTTACCTTAACTTCAATGCCCCTTACATCAATGTAGATATTTAGATTTGTTCATCACCCAATCCCATTTTTAGCTGTAATCTCATGCACATCTTTCTCCCCCCTTCTATCTTTCCTATTTTCTTAATCATTCTCATTTTTCAGATCCACCATTCAATCAATAATCAGTTCTATTGTTGTGGTCTAGGGAAAGTCATTTGAGGTTTTCAATTAATTAGGTACATTTATATAATTGTGTTGCTAGTTGCTCAGCTTATGCTTCTATTATTATTTTTTTTATTAAAAAAAAAAAAAGGTTTTAATTGTTTTATTTTTTTCCACATTCGCACATCCTAAATTCCTTAAATTATAATTTACCTTTTCCCATTTTTAAGTAGGTTTATTTTGTTGCCACCTTGACATTGTTGGTAAACAAAGGGCGGAGTTGATAGATAAATTCTGACATGTTGTTTACACGTCATGTCAAGTTGGCCATTCCATCATATTATGTTGGTCAACACAAATAGAACTTTGGCCCAGACCGTGTTCCATATAGGTCATATTTGGTCATCCTGTCCTTTTATCATCATTTTACTCATAGCCTACTGCCTGTTTACACAGGGTGGTTCATCTTATCCTTTATATTATTTTATCATACTTATATTATGGATTTCCTGACGCCACATTCAGATCTTATATCTTGTTGACTCCTTATTCGGTCTCCATACTGTCTTTCCCCAGTCAAGTTAGCTGGCATATTGAGAGGTCTATTTGGATAAACACTGCATGTATTTGACCTTGATGCCTAGTGAGAAAGTAGATAGCAGGCCATTTCTCTCTGTCGAAGAGTTCACAGCAAGCAGGGAAAGAATGTTATCTTCAGGTTGCCATAGCAACGCCAGCCTCTGTGCTTTCCCGGTCTATTGCCCTCAATGACGGAACCAAGGAAGATGACATGATACCAGTCTCATCATCCATGGGCTGGTCCAATGAGTGCTCGACAACCAGCACCACCGTGGATATTGCGGAAATGAACTATCTATTCAGCCAATGAACGTTTATCAACAACTGACGTCAGATGCAGTATAAGCCAGGAAGATACTGTGAAGAGGTGCAGTTCGGATCCATATTGGAACAATTGAATACTCTAAATTATAGTGATGTATTGTACTATTATTATTATTATCTGAACCATGTAGCACATTCTCTATGTAAATTGACTTTATTACCTACTAAAAATTACAGTTAAAACCTTAAACTTCCTCTCAGAACTTTATTTCGTCTGTCTCCAATTCGTTTTTAAGGTATCCTTCTATTTTTTATGGTAGAGTGACTGTCATTCAAGATTTAAAGGGCTACTCACTCATTTTTAAGGTAAATACAGCACGGTATTTGGTCTCCCTGCTGGGTTATTGAAGATATATATATATTTACAGTCCTTTCTAATTAGCATTACAGAATAGATATAATTTATTTTTATCCATTAATACGATCCTTGGGGTCGCCGGAATTTTATTTCCATCAGTTGCTCAGTGATCACACTGTTCTTTCCATTCATTTTTTTTTAAGTACATTCTCCTCTCTTTTTACTACAGGAGGGAGATTATGGAGCCCATTTTAATTTCTGTCATTTGAATACTTTCATACCGGTCTTTATTTATTTTAATGATTTATTTTTGTACTTTAAATCTCTCTCTGCTTGGAACGAGTAACTTAAGGCTCTGACAGGTAGAACTTGTGATCTCACAATTTCTTTTTTGGCGTCTTATACGCGACATTAGCTACGTCATTAATAGCGTATTTGATAAGTACATTTGCATACAGTATGTGTTTTTTGAGGAGTGATGACCTACTTTTTTGTTTATTTCTGTCCGTGTTGCATTTGCCATGCCATATTATGCATGATAGTCTTAAAGTCCAGTGCAATGCAGGGCAAAATAGACTTGTGCGTTTATTTCTGTCATCATCAGCTGTAATTTCCTGTGTTAACGGATCAATCATTGCAATTAAAACAATTGAATATAAAAAATATAGAAAAGAATTAGAATACTTTGAGATATCTTTCTCTCTCTCTCCCTGCCTCTCTAAGTATCCTCCCTCTAGGGTTAATCTCTGTGAAATGCATACTGTGAGAACGTTGGGTCTCTCTCTCTCTCTCTCTTAAGTACAAATATATTATCCTTATTATCAATCAAATTTATCAAAATGTATCATTTATTAGTCATGTTTTTGCCCCTATTTAACCTGTCTCACCAATGTGTTATAGTTTTCCTATATGGAATTCTGCCTGCCAAACTACACAGTAAACCCTCAAGTATTGTATTTTGTATTTTATTTAATTTTTTAAACACCCAGTTACATTGTTATTATACATTCTCACCTGATATTTCCTTGTATAATTCTGATATTTTGTTTTCTTTATGGTTCACCCACAGGATTTCCTGGCCACTATCACTGGTGTGGACGTGAAGGGCGGGGTTTCAGAGGATCGAGGTGAGTGATATGCTGGTCATAGTGCACTCTCTTGTTCTCTCTGGACCTCAGCCTTGAGTACTGTATTTCCCAGTGATAGTGAGTACTGGAAACCCAGCCTCAGTTCATTATTCATTATTCATTATTGGTTATGTTTTCTACCTCACCATGCCTTTAAGGTTAATTTTATTTCACCATGCCTCTAATGGTTATTTTATTTTTATTTAATTACTCTGATTCACTCATTATTATTTATATTTTTGCACCAACCACACTCATACTCGTACAGTTGTTTTTTCTGTTTCCCCCCACCCCCTCCCCCCTTCACCCATTGTCCTTCCATTTCTTATTTTCTTTATTTGTTTTTATGTTTTGAGAACACTTGCTTCTTTGTTATATAAACAGCTATCTAATCACCATCCCTCCCAGTTTTGGGTGCATTCCAATCGGGAACGCAGCCTTCCCAACTTAAGGTTAAATTTAGTCCATTCATGACACTCAAGGTTAATTTTATACCGTTTTTGACACTCTCAGTTTTAGGGTGTTTTCCCATTTTTTACCATGGACATCCACTGTCTCCATCATTTAATGCAACTTATTTTATTGATGTTATTGATTTGATATTAATATTGGGCCTTGGCCAAAGTATTTTTCTCTCCTTTCTCTCCTCTGATATTCATATCGCAGGTAGTCAAAGAAGTCAGAACCAAACCTCTGCTGTGGCATTCCATTGCCATTATTCCATAGTTAAGTTACCATTCTGAATTCAATAATTCTTCCACATATCTCCCAGTTCATATCTCCAAAACATGTTTTAATTTTTCCCCTTTCATTCTGTTCATCCATTCTCAAGGAACTGGTGTGCCTCCCCATTAGGACCGACGAGGACTCAGGAAGTATTGAATAAAGGGAATGAGGAATATACCATCTCATGTGAGTTTTGTCTAAATTATTTTGAGGATACATGGACATAGATCCTATGGACTTGTATCCAGGCCTGTTGGCTATGAGAACCCACCTTTGTGGGTGATAATGTTAGTAAGGTTTCCACAGGACCCTAGACTAAATTTTTTGACTTTTCACTAACTTCTACCTGTCATAAGGATAGCCTCTCTTAAGTTTACTGTGGTTTGCTGTTTGAGAGCTCTGAAATGTGACCCACTGATGTGATCTGAAGGAATGTGATTAGTGCACCTGGCTGACAAAGCCCCCATGTTGAAGGTACTGTGGTCCATTTGAACCTTGGCTCCAAATTGTAGGTTGTTTCGGTCATTAATTTCATAAAGACCCATTTTTGGGTGGAACATGACATGGTATTTTTCTGTTTACCTTAACTTCAATGCCCCTTACATCAATGTAGATATTTAGATTTGTTCATCACCCAATCCCATTTTTAGCTGTAATCTCATGCACATCTTTCTCCCCCCTTCTATCTTTCCTATTTTCTTAATCATTCTCATTTTTCAGATCCACCATTCAATCAATAATCAGTTCTATTGTTGTGGTCTAGGGAAAGTCATTTGAGGTTTTCAATTAATTAGGTACATTTATATAATTTTGTTGCTAGTTGCTCAGCTTATGCTTCTATTATTATTTTTTTTATTAAAAAAAAAAAAAGGTTTTAATTGTTTTATTTTTTTCCACATTCGCACATCCTAAATTCCTTAAATTATAATTTACCTTTTCCCATTTTTAAGTAGGTTTATTTTGTTGCCACCTTGACATTGTTGGTAAACAAAGGGCGGAGTTGATAGATAAATTCTGACATGTTGTTTACACGTCATGTCAAGTTGGCCATTCCATCATATTATGTTGGTCAACACAAATAGAACTTTGGCCCAGACCGTGTTCCATATAGGTCATATTTGGTCATCCTGTCCTTTTATCATCATTTTACTCATAGCCTACTGCCTGTTTACACAGGGTGGTTCATCTTATCCTTTATATTATTTTATCATACTTATATTATGGATTTCCTGACGCCACATTCAGATCTTATATCTTGTTGACTCCTTATTCGGTCTCCATACTGTCTTTCCCCAGTCAAGTTAGCTGGCATATTGAGAGGTCTATTTGGATAAACACTGCATGTATTTGACCTTGATGCCTAGTGAGAAAGTAGATAGCAGGCCATTTCTCTCTGTCGAAGAGTTCACAGCAAGCAGGGAAAGAATGTTATCTTCAGGTTGCCATAGCAACGCCAGCCTCTGTGCTTTCCCGGTCTATTGCCCTCAATGACGGAACCAAGGAAGATGACATGATACCAGTCTCATCATCCATGGGCTGGTCCAATGAGTGCTCGACAACCAGCACCACCGTGGATATTGCGGAAATGAACTATCTATTCAGCCAATGAACGTTTATCAACAACTGACGTCAGATGCAGTATAAGCCAGGAAGATACTGTGAAGAGGTGCAGTTCGGATCCATATTGGAACAATTGAATACTCTAAATTATAGTGATGTATTGTACTATTATTATTATTATCTGAACCATGTAGCACATTCTCTATGTAAATTGACTTTATTACCTACTAAAAATTACAGTTAAAACCTTAAACTTCCTCTCAGAACTTTATTTCGTCTGTCTCCAATTCGTTTTTAAGGTATCCTTCTATTTTTTATGGTAGAGTGACTGTCATTCAAGATTTAAAGGGCTACTCACTCATTTTTAAGGTAAATACAGCACGGTATTTGGTCTCCCTGCTGGGTTATTGAAGATATATATATATTTACAGTCCTTTCTAATTAGCATTACAGAATAGATATAATTTATTTTTATCCATTAATACGATCCTTGGGGTCGCCGGAATTTTATTTCCATCAGTTGCTCAGTGGCGTTTTGAAGCACCCGGAAGACTGCCGGAAGTACCGTCTGAGAACGTCTACTTCCGCATTTGACCACCAAATTTTGTTGGTCAAATGCGGAAGTGCAACCGAGCGCTCAATGTTAAAGCCCAGCTGCACGGGGTTTCCCGGTCATGAATCCACGGGTCCGCCTGTAGTCCCTCCTCCTACCACTAGGGAGGAGAGCTTCAATGTTGGAAAGCCTGCCTGCCCCCTTGAATTAGCCCAAGTCCCCTTACCTGTAGAATTCCCAGCCTCTGCCTCAGCCAATTGATTGCCATGGCAACCCCACACCTGCCTGGTTGATTACTTAACCAGTACACTTTTCACAGTCAGTTTTCACTATTCA
Organism: Electrona antarctica; assembly: GCF_951216825.1. Classification (NCBI taxonomy): domain Eukaryota; kingdom Metazoa; phylum Chordata; class Actinopteri; order Myctophiformes; family Myctophidae; genus Electrona; species Electrona antarctica. Next base: position 10,590,366 of record NC_136792.1, on the reverse strand, counting down.
GACACAGGCAGACAGGCAGATACAGAGATCTCCATATACATTATGAGTCCAATTAGTACAAGTGGTTCTCAAATGTTTTATTTGTAAGCACCCCCTTAACTCTGAGAGGTTACGAATGGAACCAAATGGACGCTTACGGGTGTAAGGGTCCATTTGGTTCCATTTGTACACTCTCAGAGTTGCAGAACTATTATGGTCCTAAGTAGATCCAACTACTCTTTATGTGTTTCTGGTAATATTATTGTCCACTCATTTTGTATGTCCGTGGCAAAATAATTAGATTGACAAAAATGTATACCACAGCATGTCGATGACCCCTGAACATGTACCTTCATCAGAGTGGAGAATACAAGTATAAATCAAGTTGAGCAAAGCTACTCTGCTCCTCACTCGCATGCACACGCACGCGAGCGCACACACACACACACACACACACACACACACACACACACACACACACACACACACACACACACACACACACACACACACACACGTTTATATCAAGTACTTCACACTAGCTCTCTCCCCAAATCCAAAATAAATTTATTTTCCATCCTGATTGTCACTCAAAGTTTACTAATCAAAACTGATTATACAACTGTAACCATCAAAGCACTCAACATGTAATGGTATGTGAGGGCGGGTATCAATAAATCGATTAATAATTGGGAGAGCATCCCTAACTAGGAGGGGAGGGGTCATAGTTAGATGGCTGACACTGTGTACACAGGCAATCGTTTTTACATGAGTGTGTGTGCACAGCCAATAGTTTTACATGAATATTTCAAGGCTATAGTACTTTACGGCCTCGTACAGCCTAATAGAGCATAGTACTAGCCTGGCTAATAAGCCAGACTCAAATCACACTGTCGTGTGGTATTTGAGTCTGGAGATGCTGTGTATGGATCTTGTTTCCCGGGGGGGCGGGTTCAAACATTTTCTCTTTGACGCAATTGGTCAGAGCTACTGTCAGTCAAAGGTCTCAAGCATTGAACGTCACTGTACCAAAGCCCGCCCATATTGCATACCGTGTCCCGATTGGCCACACCAGTTCTCTGGTGTAGGAAATGGGCGTACAATTGAGCCTCTCCAGACCGTAATCCGCCGGCAGGCAATTTATTTTTTGCCAACGGCTGATTCGGTCTGGCTTATTAGCCAGGCTAGCATAGTACAGCCTAGCACATTCTACTAGAGCCAAAAACAGCCTATTAGAGTCCAGTAGTGTCTAGTGCAGCCATGTACACCCATGTCTAGCCTAGTCCAACCTAGTGAGAGAATAGACTTGGAGAGGGGGGGTATTTTGGTGGCTGTACTAGACTATACTAGGTTGGATCAGGCTGGAAAAGGCTAGAATGTGGTGTACTAGGCTGTGCTAGACTCTAATAGCCTCTATTAGGCTGTACTAGGCTCTTGTCAGCCCTGTAGTTCCTCACACTTGGGAATAACCACTGTGTGCACAGGCAATAGTTTTTACAGGAGTTAGTAAAACAGCCTATTAGAGGCCAGTAGGGTCGGGTACAGCCATGTACACCCACGTCTAGCCTAGTCCAGCCTAGTGGGAGAATAGACTTGGAGAGTGGGGTATTTGTGGCTGTACTAGGCTATACTAGGCTGGATCGGGCTGGAAAGGGCTAGAATAGGGTTTACCAGGCTGTACTAGGCTCTTGTCAGCCCTGTGGTTCCTCGCACTTGGGAATAACCACTGTGTACACGGGCAATCGTTTTTACAGGAGTTTGTGTGCACGGCCAATAGTTTTACATGAACATTCCTAGGCTATAGTACTTTACTGCCTCGTACAGCCTAATAGAGCCTAGTACAGTCTGCTAGAGCCGAAAACAGCCAATTGGAGCCCAGTAGAGTTTAGTACAGCCTTGTACACCCACGTTTAGCTTAGTCCAGCCTAGTGGGAGAATAGACTAGGATGGGGGGTATTTAGATGGCTGTACTAGGCTAGATCAGGCTAGAATAGGGTGTACTAGGCTGTACTAGGCTTTTGTCAGCCCTGTAGTTCCTTGCACTTGGGAATAACCACTGTGTACACAGGCAATAGTTTTTACAGGAGTTTGTGTGCACGGCCAATAGTTTTACATGAACATTTCTAGGCTATAGTACAGCCTAATAGACCCTAGTACAGCCTAGCACAGTCTACTAGCGCCGAAAACAGCCTATTAGAGGCCAGTAGAGTCTAGTACAGCCTTGTACACCCACGTATAGCCTAGTCCAGCCTAGTGGGAGAATAGACTTGGAGAGTGGGGTATTTTGGTGGCTGTACTAGGCTATACTAGGTTGGATCAGGCTGGAAAAGGCTAGAATGGGGTGTACTAGGCTGTGCTAGACTCTAATAGCCTCTATTAGGCTGTACTAGGCTCTTGTCAGCCCTGTATTTCATCGCACTTGGGAATAACCACTGTGTACACGGGCAATAGGTTTTACAGGAGTTAGTGTGCACGGCCAATAGTTTTACATGAACATTTCTAGGTATAGTACTATACTGCCTCGTACAGCCTAATAGACCCTAATACAGCCTAGCACCGTCTACTAGAGCCGAAAACAGCCTATTAAAGCCCAGTAGAGTCTAGTACAGCCATGTACACCCACGTCTAGCCTAGTCCAACCTAGTGGGAGAATAGACTTGGAGTGGGGTATTTGCGGCTGTACTAGGCTGGATCGGGCTGGAAAGGGCTAGAATAGGGTGTACTAGGCTCTTGTCAGCCCTGTAGTTCCTCGCACTTGAAATAACCACTGTGTACATGGGCAATAGTTTTTACAGGAGTTAGTGTGCACGGCCAATAGTTTTACATGAACATTTCTAGGCTATAGTACTTTACTGCCTCGTACAGCCTAATAGACCCTAGTACAGCCTAGCACAGTCTACTAGAGCCGAAAAACAGCCTATTAGAGGCCATTAGAGTCTTGTACAGCCATGTACACCCACGTCTAGCCTAGTCCAGCCTAGTGGGAGAATAGGCTTGGAGAGAGGGTTATTTAGATGGCTGTACTAGGCTATACTAGGCTGGATCAGGCTGGAATCGGCTAGAATAGGGTGTACTAGGAGTAGGCTGTACTAGACTCTTGTCAGCACTGTAGTTCCTCGCACTTGAAATAACCACTGTGTACACGGGCAATAGTTTTTACAGGAGTTAGTGCGCACGGCCAATAGTTTTACATGAACATTTCTAGGCATAGTACTTTACTGCCTCGTACAGCCTAATAGAGCCTATGTAGCAGTGGCTCACAGCCTCTGCCTGATGGCCTCAAAAGTCTAATATCTCCCCCAGTCCATAGGGATATCCCTTTGGTCTAGTGGTTAAGATGTTGGACTTTCACGCGGGAGGCCCGAGTTCGAATCCAGCTAGAGCCGAAAACAGCCTATTGGAGCACAGTAGTCTAGTACAGCCTTGTACACCTACGTTTAGCTTAGTCCAGCCTAGTGGGAGAATAGACTAGGAGGGGGGGGTATTTAAATGGCTGTACTAGGCTATACTAGGCTGGATCAGGCTGGAATAGGCTAGAATAGGGTGTACTAGGCTGTACTGGACTCTAGCCCCGTTTCTGAAACCAGCTCCTCGCCACTCGCTCTACACACTTGCCCTCGATATGCGCGTTCACGCGAGGCTGTGCCATATTAAGTGTCGTCCGAAACCAAGCAGCCTTGAGTGGAAGTGGCTTATAAAGCCCTCAAGAGCGAGTCTGTGGCGATCTAGACTCGATTGCCTTGTGCAGCCCTGCTCTGTGTCCGCATGGAAACCGCGATCTACAAATGTAAGAACCACCACAAATAAATGATAAATAAACTCCTCCTAAACAATCGTCATCTGATGCAGAATAGACAATGCTCCAACTGATGTTCACAAGGGCTCTTTATTTACCCCACCGTGAAAAAACTATAAATGAAACCACACAAACAAAACAACTTTTAACACAATGATTTATAAACACCATGTATATGACATGTCATTTTTGACAGTCACGCTGTATTTTCTTTTTCCATATTAATGAAATCCACATGTCACACAAACATACACGATGCAATGCAATATAACTGTACAAACAAAATAACAGGGAACACAATTGCATGATGGTAACCATGGCAACGAATGGTGTCTGTTTCCTGTTTCTGCACAAGGAGGGCGAGTGTATTTCCAAACAGTTTTTTATACCCATGCACCCTAATCAAGGGAACTTGATTCTGCTGGAGGGGAACTTCCTGATGAGGGAACCTCCCGAGAGCACTTCAAGTCAAGGGACTGGTTTCAGAAAGGGCCTAATACTCTATTAAGCTGTACTATAGGCTCTTGTGAGTGCTGTACTTCCTCACACTTGGGAATAACCACTGTGTACACAGGCAATAGTTTTTACATGAGTGTGTGCACAACCAATAGTTTTATAACAAAACGTTTTTTGATAACAAAATAGGCTGGACTAGGCTGCTCTAGGCTGTACTAGGCTGGACTAGGCTGCACTAGGCTGTACTAGGCTAGCCTAGCCTCGAGAGGTCCACGGGAGGTCACTAGATCAGAAACGTTGTTTCCCATAGCATACTGTGGGAGGTGTACACAGAGCACAGTTCTAATAGTTTTGGCTCATAGCCTGCCACCCTGTGGAATTATGCTTGAACTGCAAGATAGGACCCTAAAAATGTAAACAAAGAGAAAAAAATCAGTGTGGGTCATCCGTTGGACTGATGGGCATACAATTGGTGTCCACGTGAAGAGTCGGGCCCAGAGGACATGTAGAGTCTGCCCCCTGAATTTTCACGCCCCCACAGGCTGCACGGTGGTCACGGAAATTTGGCCTTGTGCACCGGCCATAGTCACTGTGGTTCGTGCACACAAAACGTGATAAATGTAATGAGGCATTATATTGGAAAATATGCAAAAAATAGAACATATGAAAAAGCTACTACTGTGGAAGGGTGTGCGCGTGCGTGTGTGTGTCAGACTGCCACAACAGCTTTGTTTGCTTCCCGCGTTTACGCGTCTTACTTGTGGACTAAGAACCACCGGTGGAAAGGGGGTCTGAGAGGGACGAGGACTAGCCTGGTATCCAGCCTGCTTCGCTACGTTCGGCGGATTTTTTTTTCTCTCTTCGCTTATCAGTCTGGAAAGCCTCCCATTGGGAGGTTTTGCAGAACTACACTAGAACTACATATGTTACGTAGTCAACGTCGTTGCTGATTGGATGTTGTTCCAACGAATGAGAGTAGCGTTAGGCAACCTACGTCATCAGCCAGCGCCACCCTCCTCTCTGCTCTGTCTGCCGTAGCTGCGCTTTGCTATGACGTCTCACTGGTGCTTTGTCCCGCCCCGCACCACAGACCAATCAGAAGCCACGTTAGGTTTCGAAGCTTTTGGCATGTCCCGCCTCCCTTGGAGATAGGAGGCTTTCCAGACTGATAAGCGAAGAGAGAAAAAAAAATCCGCCGAACGTAGCGAAGCAGGCTGGATACCAGGCTAGACGAGGACATGGTTCCATTGATGTCAATCACTTGTTCTCTTCCCTCCAGATTGGATTTCATCCAATTTCATCCAAAGAGAAACTCTCCTCTGTCAGGTGAAAAGAAGCAGGTTGGACTCCTCATACATAGAAGGAAGCATGAGGTCTGTCCGCTGGACACTGGGTGAAAATTTTTTGCAAGTTGCAAAATTGTGTGTTAAAAAAAAAAGATTGTCAGAATTTGGTTGCTACAGCTTAATTGGTTAATTGCCTCCCAGAGTTTTTCAGATCTATTCATCTTACGGTTATGATGTTGTGATCGCTTAAACTGCATTCAATGACACCACTCTTTGAGATTCTGGCCTGGTCAGAAGTCAAAATGAGGTCTATGATGGTCTGAGATGTGGGCCTTGTAGTATGCTTTATGAGCAGACTAAGGCTATGAAGGTAACTGAATTCGATTTGTCACAAAGGGGTGACAAATCGAAGGGTGGAGCTTTGTGTCATCATATAGAGAATGAGAGGCAGGGCTCTGTGTGTCATTATGTACAACATGAGTTTTTTGTAGTTTTTGCCTGGCACAGGTAAACGGGTGCCCGTAGAAACGCCTGGCTTTAATAGGGGCCTTTCTCGGCCCCACCCCTCTCCCAGTTGTTTATATTGTGTTTAGGATCCAAGATGGCCGCAGCACCAGGAGGGGGTGGGGCGGAAGTGAGCGGGCGGGGTCGACATATGCCCTTACTGGGCTGCATTCAAGACACTTGCCTTGTGTCTGACACCTGACTTGTGTCTGAACACAGCTTTGATGGATGTGTTCTGCCCCCCCTCCCACCCATCAAACAAAATGTTTGGTCAAACCATATGGGCTTCCATTGGAAATGCATTGGAGCGGCCATTAAACACAGACACAAGACAGGTGTCTTGAATGTGTGAACGCAGCCCAGTAAGGGCATATGTCCACCCCACCCGCTTACCTCCGCCCCACCCCCTCCTGGTGCTGGGGCCATCTTGGATCCTTAACACAATATAAACAAATGGGAGAGGGGTGGGGCCGAGAAAGGCCCTTATTGGCTGGCTGAAATTGTACCCATAATTTTCCAAAGCTATAGTAAAGCAAGCCTGATAAAAGTATCAAACTCCCAAATTCACCAGAACACAGGAAATGACATAGTAGCCTGCTCTGTTAAAAGGTTTTTGAGTGAGGACCCCCAGACCCCCCCTTTATTTTTAACTGTTATTTTTTGCAAATATACAATATTTTTGCAATAAAGACTGGGAAATTGTCATCAGTCTCATAGTTGAACGAAGCTTTCAGAGTCTTTCGAGTCAAGGTGAGCCTTGGCATTTTAGGAGCGGGCAGAAGAATACATGTGCTTCTTCTTATGTTTGAGGATCTCTGTGGAGGTGAGAGTCAAGTCTTCGTCGCACACGTCACAGTGGTACACCCTGGTCAGGCTGGATGAGGACGAGGAGTTTGCCTTCATGTCGTCGGGTTCTGGAAATACACAAACATGAATGACGAAGAAAATAAATTATGGATCTCAGATTCAATAAAAAAAAATCACACCCGTGTGAACTGAGTGGTGCAACTCCGTGTGGGGGTCCCCGGTGGGTCCCCGGAACTTCCAGACCCACAGGAACGCGCCCAGGGTGCCAGCCCGGTTCCGGCGAGCCGCCCCACGTCCAAAACGGTCGAGAAATGACAGAGTTACTGTGTGGGGGAATTAGCATTTAGCAGACACCCCTCTCTCTCTCTCCCTCCCTCTCTCTCTGTAATTAGCAGGCAACAGTGCAACACTATCTCTCTCTCTCTTTGTTTCTAGCACAACAGCGCCACTTTTGCCCCTACTGGTACTCTAAACATAGGGACATAGGTTTGGACATAGGGACATTGCTGTTCCTTGGAGTGGTTGCACCACTCAAAAAACATACTTGAATAGATGGCATATATAGATGTCCGGAGACCCCAAGTGGAAGTGGTTTACCGGCATGGGCTGGCCGAGCGGTCCAGGCACCTAGGCTGGTAATCCGTGGTAAGCGTGTCGCATATTTTGAGTCCCGAGCCCGACGACCTTTGCCGTCTTACCCCCCCCCCATCTCTTTCCTGTCAAACTACAGTGAATCTATCAATAAAGGCAAAAAAAAAGCCATCAAATATCTAAAAGTTGTTTAATTTCTAGCTCGTCTAATTGTGGGCTCAATTTAACCCATTTAGACCTGAGGACGATTCTACAAATGTCTCTCTCTCATGACAGTTTTCTGAAAAACTGTGGTGCTCAACCTTTTTCATGTCAAGAATCCCCAGAATTATCTGTATTTGGCTGCGGACCCCCATCTGAAAACATGTAGTTCCTGGGACCTCACCCAGAAGCAAAGATTTGAGTTAAAACGCTCTGAAAGAAATTATACATTCCAATTTTTCAAAAATAAGCAGATCTACAAGCTCATAGCGCGGCACCGAGTGCCATGCTACGAGCTTGTAGATCTGCTATTTTTCAATAACTAAAGTGTAACATAATGCTTAAAACACCAAAAGGGGTGTTCTGAACAGTTCTGAACGCCTGTGAGGGTCAACTGTACTCAAACAACGTGTGACAATACACAAGTACAAGATGTGTATCCAACGTGTATTTGTAATCTATAAATCACAAGGCTCATCATCATCATCATGGGGGCCAAACTACAGAGCCGATTGTTCTCACCGCTGTCTGGCGGCTGCTGTTCCCCTGGCGGCCCGCAGGAGGCCTCGTGCTGCATCCTCTCCAGTGGCGTCAGAGGCATGTAGAGGCCACAGTTTGGACAGGTCCAGAAAGTACGCAGACACTCGCTGTACAGATCCCTCGAGTCCTGTCAGAAATTATGATTTTAGTTTTAGTCCTAGTATTTTCTGAAATACCTCATGTTTCTGTATGAGTGGTGTTCAATGTTTCATGTCTAGGACCCCCAGAAATGATCTGTATTTGGCCGCCGACCACCCCCCCCCCCATCTGAAAATATGTTGTTTTTCAGAAGCTCCCAGAAGCAAAGATTTGAGTTAAAAACGTTCGCTCTGAAAGAATATATATTCAAAGTTTGCACCACATTCTCACGACTTTTCAAAAATAGCAGACCTACAAGCTTCTAGATCTGCTATTTTTCAATAGCTAAAGTATAACATAATGCTTTAAAACACCAAAAGGGGTTCCCGCCCAAAATGGGTTAAATACATTTTTAATTGAGTTATAGTCATATTTTAGTCAACTGAAATGTTTTAGTGTTAGTCTAGTTTTAGTCGACTAAATATCATAAGGTTTTAGTCGACTAAATCTACAGTTGATTTAGTCGACTGAAATGTATTTTGGCAATCCTTGATGGCGTCGTAATGGCTGATTTTAGACATTGTTGCATGCTGAAAATAGCCGATCTACAAGCTCACAACGCGTCGCAGCAACGAAGCATTAAATGAGTTGACTTTTTGTTCTCTCTTCTCCACTAGTCCCTCTTTAAAAGGACAACTTTAGGTTTTTTCAACCGTTAGTTTGTTATTAGAGAAAGTAATAGATGAGTGTTAATTTTTGACAGGGGGGCGGGGGCATTCGAACATGGGGGCAAATATGTATTTTTTGACAAAGTTTCATAGCGATTTAATTTTTCATTATTATTTACTATTGTCCTACTAGACACCAAAAAATTACATTTGACTACAAAAGATCACGGGATCTATTGAATGTGAAGGGGTAGGTGACAAACTGACATATTGAGCCTATAGAGCGTCGCAGCCCCACCCCCTCCGAGGCCCAGAAGTGAATTCCCCGTTCATTTTCCTCATAGACTTTTCAAAAAGTATTTATATAAAGACGTTTACGCGTGAGTTGTGACGACAGACAAATGAGAGTAAACACAATGTTTGACTCTACTCCCACCGCTGTTTTGTTGTGTAATGGCATGGGAATTTGCATTCACACACAGACAAACACTTACAGCCAGACAGTTGTAGGTGAAGAAGTTGGTAACCCGGAGGCCTCCTTTGATGGGGTCCGGCTTGGCCTCTGCTCCAGGGAAGAGGGGCTTCATGTTCGGGGTCTCAGGGAGGTCCGACTCTGGCTGGGGACCCACGTACAGGTTCTGGGTTTGGAACGCCGTGAGTCGCCGCAGACTGTAACTGACCTAAAGAGGTGGGCGAGAAGCAGTGTTGTAACTATGACGAAAAATGTTCCGTCGACTACCTTTTTTCCAATGACGAAAACTAAATGGAAACTAAATGAAAAACTAAGCTACGATGACAAAAACTGAGACTAAATATACTGACAGTTTTGTCAACAAATACAAACTAGACTAAAATGTTAGGAAGGAACTATAGTGGACAAGAGATCCAGTAGAAGTCATTTTACACTTGGTTGCATGCTGAAAATAGCAGATCTACAAGCTCACAATGCGTCGCAGATCGGCAATTTTAGTATAAAATAAGTATAAAATCAGTCATTACGACGGCATCAAGGCCCGCCAAAATACATTTTAGTCAACTAAATCAACTGTAGATTTAGTCGACTAAAATCTTATGACATTTAGTCGACTAAAACTAGACTAACACTAAAACATTCCAGGTGGCTAAAACTAAATGAAAACTATTCAAGAGAGTAGGACTAAAACTAAAATCAAAATTTGCTGCCAAAAACACCACTGACGAGAAGCAGGATTTGGGCCCTTGTGTTCATTCCAGTTTGCTTTACTGAGACAATCAGAAGAAGATCTGAGAGGGAGACAAAGAGACTAGGGGTACCAACCTCGTTGGGAATTAAATGTTACAGTACATCTGTTTAGTTTTTGGTATCTTTTTTTTATTATTGCCAAAAACATGCCAAAAGGAAGAAGCTTTGTGTCCTCATGCACTTCCTAGAGTAACCCATTTTGGGCGGGAACCCCTCTTGGTGTTTATAGGTTACAGGTTGAAAAGTATCTTGCCACTAATAAATTATTGTACGAGTTCCAATCTGGCTTCAGAACATCCCACTCCACTGACACATGCCTTCTCTATTTGAGCGACCACATCAAACAAGAGGTGGACGCTGGCAAATACTGCGGCATGGTCATGCTGGACCTCCAAAAGGCTTTTGACACCGTGAACCACTCCATACTGGTTAACAAGCTAAAAGCAATTGGTTTCGATAGCACATCAGTGAGCTGGATGCAATCCTACCTGGAGGGGAGAGAACAGATGGTGGAAGTGAACGGAACACTGTCCCCCCCCCTCCCAGTGAGCTGTGGCGTTCCACAAGGAAGCATACTAGGGCCTCTACTGTTCCTAATATATGTTAACGACATGACTTCAGCTTGTGACTGCAACTTGTTCCTGTTCGCAGATGACTCAGCACTGCTGGTCTCGGACAGGGACAAACTGCAGGTTGAAAATGCCCTCAGCTCTGAACTCGGTAGAATCTGCACCTGGCTCGCTGATAACAAACTATCTTTACACCTGGGAAAAACTGAATCCATTCTCTTTGGCTCTAATAGTAATCTCAGCAAGGCAAATGGCTTCTTGGTTAAAGTGGGTGACAATGTTATCACACGTAAAGATGAAATTACCTACCTAGGTTCCATCCTGGAGGCTAATCTTTCCGGTGATAAAATGGCCACCAACGTAATCAAAAAGGTCAACCATAGAACAAGATTCCTTTACAGGATCTCCTCACTGGTCAACAAAAACACCTTGAAGACCTTAACAGGAGCCCTTGTACAGGGTTTCTTTGACTATGCATGCACCTCCTGGTACCACAGCACCTCAAAGGCCCTTAAAACCAGGCTCCAGACTTCCCAAAACAAACTGGTCAGGCTCCTACTTGACCTAGCCCCCCGAACCCACCTCACCCCTGCCCACTTCGACAGGCTGGAATGGCTTAGGGTCGACGACAGAGTACAGCATCTTGCAATGGGTCTGGTCCACAAGATTCGATACACCACCAAGATACCCATGTACCTGTCTAGATACTTCCTTAATGTTAACGAAGTCCACACCCACAACACCAGAGGGAGTGCAACGAACCATGTACAACCCAGATTCGGCACAAACAAGGGACTAAATTCTTTTCGCTCCTATGCCACCAAAATGTGGAACGCCCTACCAACTGTCATTAAGACATGCGAATCCCTTGACTCTTTCAAAACCACTCTCAAAGGGCACCTACGGACGGCTGCAATTCGAAACTGGCCCCTGTAAAATCGGAATCCCTCAAACACGAACGGCACAGAGTGCCGTGCTATGAACTTGTAGGTCTGCTATTTTTGAAAAATCGTCAAAATGTGGCGTAAATCTTTGAATATATATTCTTTCAGAGCGAACGTTTTTAACTCAAATCTTTGCTTCTGGGAGGTCACTGGAACAACATATTTTCAGATGGGGGTCGGCGGCCAATTACATATAATTTTGGGGGTCCTTGACATGAAATATTGAGCACCACGGATATAGAAACATGAGGTATTTCAGAAAACTGTCTTAGAAGACATGATTTAAATTTCGACGTCAGGTCGAAATGGGTTAAAAGCGGACGGTGCCGTGATTACCGCTGGGGAAGCTGTGCTCTGCTGTGTTCAACTCAAACCAATCAATGACTAAACGTTAACTTTTCTACCCTCAAACTAGAGGCCTGGACACCACAAGTACATTTTCCCAGATTTTTGGGCATTTTTTAAATCCATTTTAATGATACGTTATTTTAACCAATATGTATGGCAGAGTATGTTTAATACAATATAACTGGCTCACTGCACAGAGAAATGTACACTCTTGATGTCTGGTAGGACAGCTACTGGTTAAAAAGCGGTACTGCCTCAATCCCAAAGCATAATATCACAATATCTCCCCTGGCCAAGAGGACGTTCTGTCTTAGCACACCGGTAGTGATTGTTGTGTCCTGCGTCGGAGTCTCGGAGACCTCGATTCGAATCTCCGAAAGGACATACATCTCACAGATTGTGTCTTTAAAAGGTAAAGGGTGGAACTTTGATCAACAAACTAGTGCAGTTGTTTTGCACGTTGGTCTGTGGCTGTAAATGTGACTATTTAAAACCACACGGTGCCACGCTACGACCTTGTAGATCTGCTATTTTTTCAACAGCTGAAGTTTAAAATAATGAAGTGGGACGACACAGATGCGTTTCCCCGTCCTCCTAAAATGGGCTAAGAAGGATCTGCAGAAAACCCTGGTTATTAGTTTCCTTTCCAGCCAGGAGGTGGTAGCTGATATACCTCCGTGTACAGCAGGAAGCGCACCAGGCCTTCGCTCAGCTTCTCCAGCTCTCTGCGGGACACCCCCAGCCTCCCCGCCGCTGCCTCCTCCACGTCCGTGCCCCGTCCCAGCTGGACGTGCAGCAGGCGCTCCCAGGACGCCCTGAGCGTGAGCGCCGTCGACAGGATCTTCAGGGCCCCGTCTGCGTCCCGCAGCTCCAGCTCCAGCCATCCGTCCACCACCAGGCGGGTGCAGTCGGCGTTGCAGTCCACCGAGTTGGCCACCAGCAGCAGAGCCTATGGAGCAGGGGTGGGCAACTTTGATGATGGAGAGGGCCACTATATTTCCACACACACTCCAGAGGGGTCACATTGCATATTACTGTCTTAGCAAAAATAGCCGATCGGCTATTTTTGCTATATTTTAATTGAAATCCTGAATATTCTTTCGCTTAATTCGCTATTATTGAATTGGAATCCCGAAAAGTAACCTTTGTATTTTATTTCAAATGCACTTAGTTATAATTCTGTTAACTTTATGAACTAAATACATTGGACATAAAAAAATACAGTAACATTTTAATACTAAGCTACTAATATAGATGCGGGTCATGTTTGCATGTTTGGAATTGTTAGCAGCTGATATCAATACTATATCAGTATTACGATATTAACCTGCCACATTTAGTGAAGGTGGGGGCCCCCGGGCCGCCAGTTGACCATGTATGCTAGACTCTATAGCATACATGGCCGCGTGACTCGTCTCTGCCAATCACAATTGTGTACTTGAAGGTGTTGTGATGTGTTCGGGTATTGTTCAATGCCATGGTATAAATGTCTACGATCAAATTTCTGTCTCATCTTTACTGTGCGTGCGTGCGTGCGTGCGTGCGTGCGAGAGAGAGACTACTGACTTGCAGCGCTGGCACCCGGACGCAGTTAGACACATAGGGCTTGTTGGTTTCCAGCAGAGTGACAAAGGCTAGGAGCTGGTGTCTGCTGCTAGTGTTTCTATCTGGACCTGCAACAGGAGAACAAGAGAGAGAGAGAGAGAGAATTAATGTCCATATATCCTCATGTCCCATGGTGTGGTTTAACCCATTTTGACCTGGGAACGATTCTACAAAATGACAGTTTTCTGAAAAACCCATGTTTCTATATGTCAGTGACTCAGTGGTGCTCAATATTTTATGTCAAGGACCCCCAGAATTATATGTATTTGGCCGCCGATTCCATCTGAAAATATGTTGTTGCAGGGACCCCCCAGAAGCAAAGATTTTAGTTAAAATCTCGCTCTGTAACAATATATATTCAAAGTTTTCAGGCACAAAAAATAGCAGATGTACAAACTCAAAACACGTCGCAGTGCGACGCGTTTTGAGCTTGAATTTAAATCTTGAATATTTTTTTTGCTATTTTTGAATTTCAAATGCCTTTAATTATACTCGTGGTGAGCATTGAGCTACTAATTTAGACTGAGAGGTAGCCTAATTAAAGCGGGTCATGTTTGCATGTTGTGGAATTGTAACAGCTGAAACCAATATTATATGTACATGTATGATGTAGAGAGGAAGGAACACAGGAAGAATCCAGTCTTAGGTGAGCTTAAAGGTGTAGGTAAACGGAAATGGTGGTCATTTTATTTAGAAGTTTCAGCTTGAAACGCTGGCTCTGAAGTTCATGAACCAATCAGAGCTTCGCATCCCTCCGTGCTATGGGAGAGGAAGTCTCACGTGCAGTTTCGTTTGTAAACAAAGTGATAGAGAGACATGGAGCAAAGCCAGGGGATTATTTCTAACCTATACAGAACCTATACATATTTTAGCGTGATGATTACGTTTAAAACGAGTAATATACACTGTCTGGATGTCATATTGAATGAGAGTAGTTCCTTAATCAAAACCAGCTGTGGAGGAGGACAATGAAGCATGGGAATCAAACTGGTGGTGAGCTTCATTTTTATTGGCTTTTATTGATGTGCATCTCGACACGTCATCACGCAGCACACGTTTTCAGGAAGTAATTAAAAAAATATTTGTATGGACTTTTGATATAAAAACACACAAATGAGAATTTGCAGATCCTTCTTAGCCCATTTTAGGAGGACGGGGAAACGCATCTGTGTCGTGCCCATATGATGACCACGGATATGGTCTAAAAGTGTGATGTGCTCAGCTGATTGCACCCATCAGCAAATGACATTTGGCTGGTCTTGCATAACACTGAATGAGCCTCCTCGAGTATTATTTGACTGAACTAACTCCGCCAAGCTGCGTATCATTTATTTTCAGCCAATAGTGTGTGTTTGTGTGCAGATGCGGACTTACCATTGGGCTAGGGTGGACTGCAGCCCGGGGGAACCCCGACTATTTTTTTTTATTGCAATCCAATTCAAGTGATATTTATGTTTAGTTATTGTATATTTAGTATTATGGTTAAAACATTGCTCTGCTGTCTGCACTGCAGACAGTGACGCTGTGTTGTGGGGTAGCTGTGGAAACCCCTGCAAATGTCGCTGTGCATCCACAGCGACTGTAGTGTCTGCCTGCCTGCCTGCCTTTCTCTTTTGTTGGGGCTGGGTACCCTAACATTACAGCGAAATTAAAACAAAAATACGCCAATTGACAGCCCAGGTGGACGGCTCTCGGCTCACCCATCTCCCTGGTCTCATCCTCTGGGACTTGGAGCACCTCGGGGTCACTGGCAAACACGCTGGTAGGGTGGATGACCACGCCCTGCTTGTTCCTCGTGTGGAAGATCTACACGGTGGTGGTGGTGGGAGAAAAAACAGAAGCACTCGTATGTTTTACTGAAGTAAAAAAGTAGCAATACTGCAATGTAGAACTGATAAGATAAGATAAAAAAAAAATTACTTAACCCATTCTGGGGCGGGAACCCCTTTTGGTGTTTTTAAGCGTTATGTTATACTTTAGCTATTGAAAGATAGCAGATCTACAAGCTCTACAAGATCTACGAGCTTGTAGGTCTGCTATTTTTTGAAAAGTCGTGAAAATGTGCCTCAAATCATTGAATATATATTCTTTCAGAGCGAGCGTTTTTAACTCAAATCTTTGCTTCTGGGGAGGTCACTGGAACAACATATTTTCAGATGGGGGTCGGCAGCCAAATACAGACAATTCTGGGGGTCCTTGACATGAAAAAGGTTGAGGACCACTGACATAGAAATATAGGTTTTTTAGAAATCTTTTGGGATTTAGAAGACATTTTTTTAAGAATCGTCCTCAGGTCTACATGGGTAAAAAAAAAAAAAAAACCTGATGCTGACCTGTTCAGAGTCCTTGCGCGTGGAGTTGTGGTCATCGGGCAGTGCCAGCTGGGGGTAGAGGCCCCGACACAGCAGCAGCTTGAGCAGGGCCTGCTGACGGGACGGCAAGTCCTGACTTGCGCTGGCCGCAACCTGGAGCTCCGACACGTTGTGACGCAACTTGAACTTCACCTCCTGTCACACAGCCAAAACACGGTACAGTCAAATCCTCACCGTTATTAACTCATTCGCCGCCGACACCGCCATCTGGTGGCTGAATCGATACTGGTTAGATTGCCACGGTTGCCAGCGTTCGCCTCAATGTTTTTTTTCTTTTTTTTCTATAATTTTTATCCCACGATTTTGCAACCCAGTTTTTTCACCCAGTGCCAATTATCTAATGTAATGTAATCCTGGGCGCTACACTTTCTCTGCCAACCTGGGGGGGGCAGCAGACTGACCTCATGCCTCCTTCCATGCATAAGGAGTCCAAGCTGCTACTTTTCACCTGACCGGGGGGAATTTCCCTGGCCGGATGTAGCGCGTGGAAGGAACACGTTATTCCGATCCCCTCCATCAGGCGCCCCGGCTGGCCAGGGGGAGGTAGTTTAGAGACCAGGATTACTGCATGTTTTTTGTGAGGGTACCTACCCTAGGGTAGCCTGGCTAATAAGCCAGACTCAAATCACACTGTCGTGTGGTATTTGAGTCTGGAGATGCCGTGTATGGATCTTGTTTCCCGGGGGGCGGGTTCAAACATTTTCTCTTTGACGCAATTGGTCAGAGCTACTGTCAGTCAAAGGTCTCAAGCATTGAACGTCACTGTACCAAAGCCCGCCCATATTGCATACCGTGTCCCGATTGGCCACACCAGTTCTCTGGTGTAGGAAATGGGCGTACAATTGAGCCTCTCCAGACCGTAATCCGCCGGCAGGCAATTTTTTTTGCCAACGGCTGATTCGGTCTGGCTTATTAGCCAGGCTAACCCTAGGGGACACGGGGAGAACATGCAAACTCCACACAGAAAGGCCCTTTCGCCAACCTCGCCTCGGGTATGGGCACTGATGACGCGGAGGAGGGAACACGCCCCCAGCACCCCCAGCGGGAATCGAACCCAGGACCTTCTAGCTGTGAGGCGACAGCACTACAGACTGTGCCACCGCGACCCCTCCGCCTCAATGTTAACCGTCTTATTTTGGAAGCCGTTTCGCTCCGGACCCATAGTGTGTTCTTTGCAATATTATATGCTTCAACATGACATGAGACGGCTCTCTATGAGCGACTGCACCCCGCCTCTCCAGACAGTGCAGCGGAGGGTTGCAAACTCGCATAGGCTAATATTAGTGCATTTTAGCGCACCGACATTCATACCAGAGCTGTTGACAATCACAACAAAACTGTCCCACATTTTTCCTCCGAGGTGGAAAGCCTGGTGACGCGAGGTTAGTCCCACACTGCTCGTTGCTTTGAGTTTCACCTCGCTCGCTCAAGGGGGTCGCCATGATTGCATTAATATAGCCAGCGGTGTGTGTGTGTGTGCGCGTGCGCGCTGTCAGGATTGGGGTGAGAGAGAGAGACGAAGCGAAAGAGAGAGAGAGCGCTCTCGCTCATGTCGAGGTGCATGACGAGACACAGCCCTCGTTGACTCTGTTCAACAGACAATATGGACTTTAGAATGTAATAATTACAACGCATGTCTATTTTTTAAACCTATTTTTTGAAGTTGAAGGGTTTAATATATAAAGCTCGGATCCTCACGGGTAATTTCGGGTAACTGTTCAGACGATCCGACCCAGACCCGCCGCGGCAATTTGGAATGGAACCGACCCTTGCCCGAGGGACAAGTCAATATTTTGGGCCCGAACCGGCTTGGTTCTGGGTTTCGGCTCTCGGGTATTGGGTTCTGGATAGGACCCGTGCTGCCCTCTAACCCCGAACCCAAACCCTTCCCTGTGCTCACCTGTATGTCCATGTTGTTGTCCTTGTCCTTCTTGCCTCTGGCCGCGTCCTCCTCTCCGTCCTCCCCCGAGGAGGCCTCCTCCCCCTCCCCCAGCCTCAGGACCTTGCGCTTGCCGCCCTCCTGCAGATCGTGCTCCCTCTTCAGCTGGTGCAGTTTCCTCCTCTCCGTCAGCCTCTCCCTGCGCTGCGCTCGGTCGCCAGCAGAGGGGGCGCTCGTCACGGGCTCCAGCAGACCGTGACTCTTCAGCAGGTCCTGGGTTGGCACACACACACACAGAGAGAGAGCGTCACCGTTTTTTTCAAAGATGACCAACGTTGTTAGTTACGTTCACTAATGTACATTAGTGTACATAAACTGCACATTCCTCAGTGCTGGTAACTGTTTAAAGGGGCATTCCACTCATTTTCAACATTTTACTATGTCATTAATATACCTTAGAGCTGTTGTGTGGAAATACTAAAAAAAGTCCCACCATGCTGTGTTTCCTAGAACTGGAGGTCTGAAAAAAAATCATTAACATGGTGAAACACATCTTGATGATGTCATCAAGATGTGTTTCACCATGTTAATAATCTTTTTCATACTTTTCATACTAAGAAACACAGCATGGGGGGACTTTTTTATTATTTCCACACAACACCTCTAAGGTATGTTAATGACATGGTAAAATGTTGAAAATGAGTGGAATGCCCCTTTAACCCATTTAGGCCTGATATCGAAATTAAAAAAATGCCTTCAATTTTCTAAATATTTTTTTATATTGAGACATTCGGCATAATGAGTACTTTTACTTTTGTACTTGTAACAGAGTATTTCGATATTGCAGTATTGATACTCTTAAGCAAAACATCTGAGCAGGTTTTCCCGCCACCGTCGGTTCGTTGACTGAGCAGGTTTTCCCACCACCGGCGGTATGTTGACTAACCTTGAACTGCCGTCGCAGGTTCACCATCTCATAGAGCCGCTGCTCCTCCAGGCCCCGCCTCCGACACCACTTCCTGGAAGCTCCGCCCCGCTCTCCTTTCACCTGCACAGAGCACGGCGGCGCAGTGGAGTTAGCCCTTCGCTAAAACCGCACCCCAAAAGGCCACTGTCCAATGTCAGTCCAAATAGTTTAGCAACCGTTGCTAAGGATGACAAGCTTCCGTGTTATTTTGCATGGCTGTGTTGTTGAACACATAACACAGCTTAAGGTCGGGAAAGTTGTATGACTGAGCCACCCAGGTGATGGCAATAATACTAATCACCGTAGTAATCTTCCGTGCTTTACATGAATACTCCTGTCGGACGGTCGTTAAGTTGATATGAGTTGCATACTGTTTCACCCTCTAACATTTCATAGTCCTAGTTTATTGAAATAATGTCATGCACATTTGTCCAGTGCATAGCCTACTGCAGGCCTGGTTGACTACATTTAGAAGGCATTTTGATGCTCTTGCTAGTGAAACGATCGATTATTTTTATGGAGAAATCCCGTCATTTACCATGCCTCTCAATGGGTGAGAAGGACAGCTTGCCATGTCTCCTCTCTTGCTAAAGTGCCTATTGGACTAGGATGGGTTAAGGGAGGGACTTTGCGAAGCGCTAATTAGCACGCCAGTGTAGTTCAGCGACCCGTCAACGCTCGGCAGGGGGTGTACTGTGGATTCTTTAGCTAGTGGAATGCTACGTCACGCGCACGTGTGCACGCACTCACGCAATTGTATGCGCATGCGAGCGATCGCCGATTGAAATTACCTCTTTAATGCCGATTTATTAACCCACAATATACTGTATATAATTGTATGCCTATTTATTTGCATAATGGGGACACTTTAGTGTTGTTATATATATGCCTTTACCTTGCAGCCCACCTTTATCCAACTATTTGACTGCTTCAGAGTCAGACTGAACATCTGACAGTAGCCTAACACCTACAGTAGGCTACTTAGCAGGACACACCGAATGGACTTTTACTTTTGATATGCATCCAGCCGGCTCGGTCAATCATGATAATTCACGCTGTTGACACTCAACAGCGTGCAAAAAACTGCGAACGGTTGTTTTTGATCGAAAGAAACGCGGTAGGCAGACACACGCACGTGCGCACGTCCATGCATGTGCGGGCGTGCGTGCACCTTCATGTGGCAGCGGTGGCCGAACGGATAGCGGCGCGGTCTAGATACCGGAAGGTTCCCTGTTCGAACCAGCCGTCCGACACGTTAAAAATTACCACCGCTGAAATGCCCTTGAACAAGGCATCAACCACTACGATGAAATGTGTTCTATGAGCAGGGCCTGGCTGGAAACAAGTTCTTGAGCTTAGCCCAGATACCCTGGGTAAATATGCCCTCATTTCATTTCATTTCAGAGCTATAGCGGAGCCGTGCTCCACTTCGCTCTACCGGCAGTAGACCACTGCCCCTCAGATACTTAAACCCAATTTAGGCCTGACGTCGACATAAAAAAAAAAAAAAAGACTTCTGGAGGATTTACCTCCAGTTTTCTGAAATACCCATCAGTGGTGCTCAATATTTCATGTCAAGAACCCCAAAAATGATATGTATTTGGCCGCCGACCCCCATCTGAAAATATGTAGTTCCACTCAGAAAAAATATATATTCCAAATTTGCGCCACATTTTCACGATTTTTCAAAAATAGCAGACCTACAAGCTCGTAGCGCACCACACAGAACTTGTAGATCTGCTATTTTTCCAATAGCTAAATTATAACATCATGTTTAAAACACCAAAAGGGGTTCCCGCCCAAAAAAGGTTAAAAAAGAAAAAAAAGGAGTCAGCCAAGTATATAGGGTTTAATTGGTTACCTCAACAAACAATCTATTTACCCATTTGCCAACTGTTCACATATTATGACATACTCAGAATAGGGACGCTAAAGCCTAGTGTCACTAAACCCATGTGGTAAATGAATCACACAATAGCATTGGACCGTATCACTGCCACCTGGTGGACGCAAGTGCCAACGCTTAACTGCCGACCCGGATCTACTTGGTTTTAGACAAGTGTGATGCACGTCCGTTTTGGGCGTCCATTTTAGATGCTAAAATATTAGCGTCAATTCTACAGAGCTCCGAACATCGGGCGTTTTGTCAAAACCATGGAGAGCACCATAGATTATAGTTATTCAGCTTTTTAAGTCCGGCTGTATACAAGAAGTGAACGGCAGTGCGTAAAAAGAAAAATCACACCCGTGTGAACTGAGTGGTGTAAGGTTTTATATAGCATGATCAGCTGTGGTCTGACGTAATGTCTGAGGTATTATATAAGGTAAGGTATTATATAGCCTGATCAGCTCTGATCTGACGTAATGAAATCACACCTGGATGTGATTTCACAACTGGCTTTTTTTGCGCAGAGAAAATGACCACGGTTGCTACGGTCATCCAGTTCACCCGGGTGTGATTTAATTACGTCAGAAATTATTTTGAACATAGCAACCATGGTCAGCGATCCCATTTGATATCAATAATAAAGCTTATATGGCGTTCCGTCAGAAGCGGTTGATGGTTGGATTTTAATTGGCGGAACGTTCCATCGTGAGCAGTTTTTTGTGTTAACTCGTATTATTTGACCAAGGAGAGCCGCCGGTCAGACTGCTGCTACTCACTGACCTCCACCCAGGCGTTGAAGGTGTTGAGGAGGGTGAAGGGGTCTCCCAGGTTGCTGTTCAGGGGCTCCCGGGCGGTGGCGCAGTCCGGGTTGTGCTGCGCGCTGCGCAGGAACGGGGATTGCACGCTGAGGGCCGCTGCCACCGTCAGCATGGGCTCCACCAGGTTGAAGAGAGACGCCAGCACCAACATCTTCCCTAAAAACACAGACACCAGCCATGTTTCATCCATTTTGGACTGAGGTCGATAAAAAAAAGGCTTCTAAATCCTTTCCTGAAAAACCTATGTTTCTATGTCAGTGGTGCTCAACCTTTTTCATGTCAAGGACCCCCAGAATTCTCTCTATTGGGCCCACGGACCCCCATCTGAAAATATGTAGTTCCAGGGACCCCCCAGAAGCAAATATTATTTGTGTTAAAAATGTTCGCTCTGAAATATATATTCAATGATTTGCGCCACATTTTAACGATTTCTCAAAAATAGCAGACCTACAAGCTACGAGCTTGTAGATCTGCTAAATGTCTTCTAAATCAGGACAGTTTTCTGAAAACCCTATGTTTCTATATCAGTGGTAGATCTACAAAATGTCTTCTAAATCAGGACAGTTTTCTGAAAACCCTATGTTTCTATATTAGTGGTTCTCAAACTATTTCATGTCAAGGAGCCCCATAATTAGATGCATTTGACCGCCGACCCCCCCATCTCAAAATATGCTGTTCCCCAGAAGCAAAGATAGGAGTTAAAAACATTTGCTCTGAAAGAATATATATTCAAAGATTTGCACCACATAAACATAAACCAAAACAGAAAAAGACCTGGTTTATTTTCGATTTTGCATTTAAAAATAATATTTGCCTCTTTAGAAATTGTTGCTTTTTTGTTTCCCCACTTTGTTTAATGTGTATCTGTTCTTTTTTGGGTTATTGTCGATCCGTGTCCTGCTGGGCTGTTGTGTTGTGGAAAAATAAGTGGAAAAAACCCAATAAAATACTAATCACAAAAAAGAATGCTCGCCTTCCAGTCGGCCATTTCATTGTGGGTTTTCACTTTCAGGTCCTTCTCCCAGGTTGACATGACATTATCTATGTTATGCTTGTTCCAAGTACCCAAAAATAGAAATATAAAAGAAAACCTCTAGGCTGGTCCACCATGACACATATGTCAGCTTGTATAACTATAAAGTGACGTACTTGAATGTGAACAGACACAGAGATCTCCATGTGGGACACAGACAGACAGTGAAAACGGGTGCTATGGCAAGTTGACAACGGATATTATCCCAATTTAGACCCGAGGACGATTCTACAAATGTCTTCTAAATCCTGACAGTTTTCTGAAAAACCCATGTTTCTATGTCAAACATTTTCATGTCAAGGAGCTCCAACAATATATGTAATTGGCCACCAACCCCCCATCTGAAAATATGTTATTCCTGGAACGCCCTCAGAAGCAAAGATTTGAGTTAAAAACGCTCGCTCTGAAAGAATATATTTTCAAAGATTTGCAACACATTTTCAAGACTTTTCAAAAAATAGCAGACCTACAAGCTCGTAGCGCGGCACTCGGGTGCCACGCTATGAGCTTGTAGATCTGCTATTTTTCAATAGCTAAAGTATAACATAATGCTTAAAACTCCAAATGGGGTTCCCGGCTCAAAAATGGGTTATGGGAGAGGGCACACATACCTATGACCACGTCCACAGGCAGCTGTGCCAGCAGTCTCCCGATGGAGGTGAGCTCACTACGGTGATCCAGCGCCCCCTGCTCCTTCAGATAAGTCACTGCGGTCTGGATACTGGCTGCGGGAGGTGGGTCGATAAAAACGAAGGACAGCGGATCCCCGACGTCCATACTCTTCATCTATAGGGACAGGAAGAAAAAACACACATTCGTATAACAGTGCCTGTAGCTATAGTAATAATTACTAATATTAATCAGTGTTGTTTTTGGCAGCAGATTTCTATTTTAGTTTTAGTCATATAGATTTAATTTAGTTGTCACATTTTAGTCACCTGGAATGTTTCAGTGTTATTCTAGTTTTAGTCGACTAATTATCATAAGATTTTAGTCGACAAACTCTACAGTTGATTTAGATGTAAAATGTATTTTGGCGGGCCTTGATTCCGTCTTAATGACTGATTCTACACTTGGTGAAAATAGCAGATCTACAAGCTCACAACGAGTCGCAGCTTGTAGATCGGCTACCAAGTGTAAAATGACTAATACTGGATTTCTTGTCCACTAGTCCCTTCCTGAAAATTTAGTCTAGTTTTTATTTGATAACAAAATTGTCAGTATATTTAGTCTTAGTCATCGTAGCTTAGTTTTCATTTAGTTTCCATTTTGTTTCCGTCAGTGAAAAAAGGTAGTCGACGAACATTTTTCGTCCGAGTTTTAGTCGACAAAAACAACACTGCTAAATGTGCTAATATAATAATACAACAATAATAATAAATATAGCTGCAAGCCGCTATAAGATGGGGTCAAGCCCAAAAAGAAAAGAGGGCTTGCTTGACCCGTAATAATAATAATAATAATAATACATTTGACAAGTTGTTGCAGCCATAACAATGTCCTACCTGCAGCACAAGGGAGTCTAGCGCCACCCTGTGGATCTCTGGAACAGGGTAAGCGGCGAAGGCGTCGTAGTCGGACTCGGCATAGAGGCGATAACACACCCCTGGGCCCGTGCGCCCCGCGCGGCCCTTCCTCTGCTCAGAGCTGGCCCTGCTGATCCAGAACTCCTGCAGACGCTGCATCTTGGCCTTGGGATCAAAGCTCATCTCCTTCACCTTCCCTGGGAGAGCAGAGCGTTCACAAACGTTTGTCTCTAAATCCTGACAGTTTTCTGAAAAACCCATGTTTCTATGTCAGTGGTTCTCAAACTATTTCGTGTCAAGGAGCCCCAGAATTATCTGTATTTGGCCACCGATCCCCATCTGAAAATATGTTGACCCCCCCCAGAAGCAAAGATTTGAGTTAAAAAACGTTCGCTCTGAAATAATATATTCAAAAGATATCCACCACATTTTCCAGATTTTTCAAAAATAGCAGATCTACAAGCTTGTAGATCCCTACCTGAGTCAACGACAAAGCGCAGCTTGTAGTTCCCTACCTGAGTCAACGACAAAGCGCACGCCATCGATGGTGACGGAGGTCTCCGCAATATTTGTAGAGATGATGCACTTCCTCACACCCGGAGGGGAGATGTCAAACACCTAAAGTAAAGAGATGATAGAAAATGGTAGTTGTATTTGTGGGAGCGGAATAGTGAAGCTCACCATTGATTGATTGATTGATTGATTGAAATATTTATTAACAGTTTGCAGAATTACAGTACATTTCAAGCACAAACTCAATACAAAGGCTGTTAACTGTGAGTGGACGACCCAATTAAGCATTACACTTGTTTCCAATAGGGTCCACCATGTTCAATTCATCAAACACATTTGGAGACGTACAAATAGACACTTCTATATAGACAAAGGACAGAACAGGAATTCATCATAAAGGAGGTAAAAAGGGAAAAGAAACATATACAGTGAGGGAAAGGGGGGGGGGGGGGTGCACTGGGGGGGGGATTCAGATTTTACGGGGGCCAGTTTCGAATTGCAGCCGTCCGTAGGTGCCCTTTGAGAGCAGTTTTGAAGGAGTCAAGGGATTCGCTGGTAGGGCGTTCCACATTTTGGTGGCATAGGAGCGAAAAGAATTTAGTCCCTTGTTTGTGCCGAATCTGGGTTGTACATGGTTCGTTGCACTCCCTCTGGTGTTGTGGGTGTGGACTTCGTTAACATTAAGGAAGGACCATACATTTTTATCACTGACAATGTGCTTCTACAGCCATTAACAATAAATAGTGAAAGTGGAAGTGGTTAATTCTGTCAGAGGGTTTTATAAATATTTAACCAATGAAAAGTATTACCAAATTCAAAATAATTATATTGGACCCATTTGGACAGTTAAGGTCTCTACTCGACAGCAACTAAATGTACCTCATCCTGCTGGACCAGTCTGCAGGAGTAGGACAGGACTATCCACCTCTATGGCATATGAATAATTTCTCAGACGCTTTACACAGGTTATTTGGATTAACCCATTCTGGGTGGGAACCCCTTTTGGTGTTTCAAGCATTCTGTTATACTTTAGCTATTGGAAAATAGCAGATCTACAAGCTCATAGCGCGCCACCGAGTGGCGCGCTATGAACTTGTAGGTCTGCTATTTTTAAAAAATCGTAAAAATGCGGCACAAATCTTTGAATAGGTATATATTCTTTCAGAGCGAACGTTTTTTTTATTTCGACATCAGGCCTAAATGGGTTAACACTAAGGAATAAGGAATAAAATCAATAAAAAAAACGGTGGAATGCATTCTCTACCTTATCCTGCTGGGCCAGTGACAGGGTGCTGTGCAGCGGCAGCACTATCCAGCGGCGGGTGTGCGTGGCGAGGACCTGGCAGGCCTCCTGGATGGTGGAGATCTCCGCCACACCGCTGAGGAAGATGAGAACGTCGCCGCGCTCCTCCGGAGGGTATTTCTGGTCGATGCCCTGCAGGATGCGCAGGTAGGGCCTGGGGTCCAGCTTCTCCGAGCGTGACGGCTGCTCCTCAGACGGAATGGGCTGGTAGATCACCTTTTAGACGGAGGAGCACATAGACACGGACGATGAAGACTGGAGGCGCATTTAGGAAAACTGCAAAATGGCTTTATATTCTCGCCTCGCTTATTATGAGCTGTATGCTACCATAACATAACCGATGACAGTGATTTTTACATATTTAATAAATATCCAAGACTGTCAAGACTGCACACTGATTTGGAGGAATATCTGAGAAAATAAATGGTCAGAAATACAATCGCTTGGAATATATGTGACTGAAGTTGTTGTTCACGCCGGTGACACAAAATTGATGACTGCAACTTGCAAACCATCAGTGTTGTACGATCGCACAATTACTTTCTAAGCGATCACTCTTCTTCTGTTCCCCTGCCTCACCTGGATGGGAAACAGCCTGCCCGGCACTTGCAGCACGGGAGCGCCGTCAAAGTAGTTCGAGAAGAGTTTAATGTTGATGGTGGCCGACATGAGGATCAGGCGCAGGTCCGGGCTGCGGGCGAGCAGAGTGCGCAGCACGCCGAGGAGGAAGTCACAGTGCAGGTGCCTCTCGTGCACCTCGTCCACGATCAGCACCTGGTACTGGGCCAGGCTCCCGTCCTGCTGGATCTGTCGGAGCAGCAGACCTTCGGTCAGGAACAGCAGCTTGGTGGAGGCTGTGCGGGTGGTCTCGAATCGGATCTGGTATCCCACCTGCGAGTCCAGGACAACAACGGTTGAGTTCAAGTCACTCATCATTATAAATGCTTGCGAGAATCTGCGTCCTCTGGCCTACCCGGCCTAGGTGTGTTCTGCTGTGCAGTGATTTGCATCGAGTGTAAAGTCGTAACTGTCATTCACCAACTAAAGCTGTGGCTGGTAATTTAAAGATAGAGTGCCACATTTTTTGTATTTTTCCAGTTGTGTGTTACCTTGTGTGTCTATGAGGTGACAGTACTTCATTAGACACCCTGGAGTCGTTTTTATGTGCAATGGTGTATTAACTTTGTATTAGGGTTTCTTCCTGGAGGCTGAACCCTTGACAGTCAAACGGGCCAATGACATAAACAGTAATATAGTGACACCACACTATCACCCCTCCCCTAACCCCTCCCCCTTTATCATACAACAACAGCTGTGGGTGCGGCTTCAGTTCAGGTGGATCACCACCCATCAGGCAAACCAGGCATACTTAATGAACTGGTGGGCATGCCCACATAAAAACAACATTTTAACAAATACTGTACACTTTTTTGAAACAATTATACCTCCTTATATAACAATAAGACCTGATGATCATGTTTTAGGGTTACAATGTTAGAGGGCTACAATTCAATTATAAATCGATTACCGATGCATCTCGATTTCTATACATGATTTATTTCCCCTCACTGTGTGACTACTAAACAAAGAAGTGCTTTCTAAATATCCCTAATGAAAACTGATTGACTTCCATTATCTTTTATTACACTACAAACAAACAAAAACATTAAAGGACCACTTCACCACTTTTCAACATCTCTTCATATAATTGGTCCTCACTAATGTTCATGATAAAACACCACCATTTTTTCCTACTCAGTCTGTGTCTCATAGGAGGGCTTTGGGCAGTTCGGACACCCGTCCACCAGTGACCATCATCATTAGGCACATTTTTTTTTAAACAAGATTTGTTTTAAAATATATTTAGATTTGTATTATCGTGAGAACGATGGCTTCAACTTTTGCATTGCAACTTTTCAGGAAAAGAAAGCCTGCCGTTTCTATTAGCTTGGATTCACCATCGATGATGTCACTGGTGGACGGGTTTCTGAACTTCCCACAGCCTTCCTATGAGACACAGACTGAGTAGGAAAAAATTGTGGTATTTTATCATGAACATTAGTTAGGACCTATTATAGGAAGAGAAGTTGAAAAGTGGTGAAGTGGTCCTTTAAGCAGCTTTCTTAAAAAAAAGAAAAAAGAATTCTATACCAACATACAAAACAAAATGTAAATAAAAACATCTTTGACATTGTGAATCAATTAATAATCATCCATGTCCGCGTCACGATTAATTTATGAAGTCGTTCTTTTTTTGCACCCCTAGTTGATATTCACAACCAATGAACCAACTAAACTAAATAACAGGACTAAATAAAGGGTTTAAGCCTAATACAATTACACACTTTTAACGCACCTTTGAGCCGTACTGATTGAGACTCTCAAAGCTGACCCTCTTGGCCAGAGATATGGAGGCAATACGGCGAGGCTGCGTACAAGCTATCTGAGTGAAGCCAGAAGAGAGAAGATACTGGGGCACTTGAGTGGACTTCCCGCAGCCCGTGTCCCCCGCCACCACGACCACGGGGTGGCGTCGCACCAGATCCACTATCCGATCCCGGTACTGGAAAATGGGCAGGTTCTTCTGGTCCCTGCGTAGCTTGGCTAGTTTCCCAAAACTCTGCCTCTGGCAGAAGTCCAGGAAGTGGAGGAGGGCCAGTCGACAGTCTGCGATCTCCCGAGGCCCCGGAGGACGAGGCCCCGAGGAGGACCGTCTGGGTCTGTACTGTTGTTCTGACCTGCCGAGGCGTTCCTCCACGTCCCGGGTGCACAGCGACACGTTGATGCGGTAGCGGGCGTCGTATTCGTCCGGAAGGCCGAGGTCGACCCGTTCTCCTCCTCCTGTCTTTCTTCCGCCCTCTTCCTCTCTCTTTTCAGCCGCTCCATGTCCGGAGCTGTCCCTCCTCGTCTTGAACCTTTGGAAGCGTTCGAAGAAGGTCCAGAACTCCCTGTGTTCTGGACTACCTGGAAATAGGAAGGTTCACATCAGGTCACTTAACCTATTAAGACCGGGAAAGCACCTGTGTCATGTTAGAATTGAGCTATTTTAACCACTTTAACCATTCTTTTATATGTATATGTTTTACTCACCACCGCTCCACGTTATTACAGCTCCGGTGGTCACCTCACCACCGGAGCGGTGGCCACCTCACCACCGAAAATATTAGACTATGATCCCTGTTTTTCTATAGAAGTGTATATTTGTACGTCTCTAAATGTTCTGATGAAATGAAAAAGGTGGACCCTATAGTTGTAAACAAGTCTTAGTGCTTTATCATGCTTCATCCACAAAGTAACAGTTTTTGTATTGGCTTTTGTTTGAAATGTACCCATTCTGCATAGTGTAAAAAAAAGGGGGAAAAAAGCTGCATTTGCAACTTTTTTATAATGTGAATGAATTTAGAGTTGCAATACCCTCCATTGACTCCCTACTCATCCAAATTGCATTTGTGATCTGCTAACGACGTTAAACTCACCAACACTTAAAAAAAGAATCACCTGCACAGAATTTCTTGACAGAAAGTCAGAAAGTAGCTGCATGTCTACGGTGGATTTTTATGAAACAAACGCTTGGCAGATTGAAAGAGGATAATTCAAGCTTGCCCTAGAGCTGCAATGTTGTTTGTTAAACGTCGTTTAATACAAGCAGATCGCAAAAGCAAATTGGATGAGTGGGGAGTCAATGGAGGGTATTGCAACTCTAGATTAATTCCCATAAATCCCATTATAAAAAAATCTAGGGTTGCAAAAAAACACATCAGTAGTTTTTATAAGTCCATCAGTGGTGGCAGGTGAGTTTAGGTAACTTTAACTTACCTGCTTGAATATAATCATGTTGACGGAAAAATATCTCATTCAGCTGAGCACGACACTGTGTACTGTCCCAGTCCCATTCCATATTATTACAAACAATGTCTATTCAAACTTAGCCGTGTGTTCCACATCGAAGTTATTAGTTGTAGATAAGTTTAGGTCAGCGCAGTTTTGTTTCGTGGTTTTTTTTTATGCTAGAGCAGCAGCGTTCTGCAGTTAAATGCGTTCAATACATCCAAAGACTGCTGGCGGAACAATAACACGACGGGACCTTTTCCGGTGCGTTTCTTAAAGTTCCCCGAAAACATGGATCACCGACATTAGATCCGCGCCATTGCCCTAATGGAGGACCGGTGGAAAGCCTGGGTTACCCTGGAGACTGGATGGATGGATGGATGGATGAATGGATGGACGGACGGACGGACGGACGGACGGACGGACGGACGGACGGACGGACGGACGGACAGACAGTGATTGATTGATTGATTGATTGGTTGGTTGGTTGATTCACAGTTTATTGTGGAATGGGTAGGGCCTACATTCTGCTACGAGGATAAAACCAGAAAAAGCACTAAAAGCCAAATTCCAATCTCGGCCACTTATTGCTCACTCACTCACACACTGGTTCAGCATGGTGGTACGGTGAAATTGGTGACCAACTGAGACAATCGTGTAGTAGACAATCACATAATGTCAGAAGTGTCCAAATGTAAATCGTTGCAGTTTGTTTATTAGCAGAGTTCAATCTAGCAGTTAGTTTAGTTACACAGGCCCCTCCATATAGCCCTGGAAGTGCCTCGCTTATTGTGCTTATAGATCTTCGCAGTCCCGCCCCATCCCGAGGACCAGAAGTGAATTCCCGTTAATTTTCCTCATAGACTTTTCAAAAAGTATTTATATAAAGACGTTTACGCCGCGGACAAAGCCAACTCGAGTTGTGACGACAAATGACAGTAAACACAATGTTTTGGGCCGATCAAATAATTTGTAAGACGAAAAACATGGGAGGATACAACACTTTTTGTTTTGTTTTTCTTCTTACAAATTATTTGATCAGCGAAAAACATTGTGTTTATTGTCAGGATGTGTCACAACTCGAGTTGGCTTTGTCCGTGGCGTAATAGTGTTTAAATAAATACTTTTTGAAAAGTCTATGAGGAAAATGAATGAGGAATTCACTTCTGGTTCTAGCGTCGTCATGAAAGGGGGCGGGACTGCGACGCTCTATTGCATTTTCTTTTTTTTTATTGCTGCATTCCTTGGCCCCTATTATCGCTGCTTGCAGCTATAGCTATTCTAGTTTTTGTAGGCCTACATCAGATCGAGCTTACTCATTTGTTGCACCTACGCTGTGGAATGACTTACCACTCTACTTGAGAAATGCAGTGTCTGTTGAGATTTTTAAGAAGCTACTAAAAACTCATTTGTACCGCAAACATTTTGGTTTGCTCCAGTGATTGTTTCAATCTTTTGTTGATTTCTATGTACTGTTTTTATCTATTTCTAGGTACTGTTTTTGCTGCTCTGTTTCTTATTTCATTGTTGGTTTATCTTTGATTGTGATGTTCTTGTTTTATTCCTATTATTTTATTGTACAGCACCTTGTAACAACTGTTTTCAAAGGCGCTTTATAAATAAAAATTACCTTACCTTACCTTACCTTTGTGATTCATTCATTCTTTCTTTCTTTCTTTCTTTCTTTCTTTTTTGCGTGCGTGCGTGCGTGTGTGTTTTTGTGTGTGATACAGCTGCGCCTTCTGGTGGTGGGCGGGTGGTGTTACAGCGTGACACACAGACAGACACACAGACAGACATGATCTGCTGGGTCTCATAGTAAATGCTCACTGCGTTCGCAAATATCTTCGTCTGGACATTCAACCTTTCTTCGTACAAGACCTACAAATCTTTCGCAGCTTTTGTACTTTTCTACCACATTTTTTTTAAGTGGAACCTAACGTGAACACAACATTTTGTCAGTGGAACGATACACATTTGAAGTGGAACTTAACAGTTTTGAAGTGGAACGTGCTATTTTTAAGTAGAACTCAAGTTGTTGGAAGTGAAACGCGGCATGTTTGAACTTGAACGTACAGTAACTGACATGGTAGGCTATACTGATCATGACACTACTGACCATCAGTGGTAACTGACATGGTAGGCTATACTGATCATGACACTACTGACCATCAGTGGCGTGTATACGGTTGCACGCTATACGTAGTATGCCATGCCGAACGTTTTGCTAATCATTACACACGAGTGAATGACCATATGATACTGACCATAATAGGTATACTGACATTATACTCACCATGATGCTGACATTATAGTGACCATGATACTGACAATGATATGGTTTGTTGTAGGCTAATATCTTTGGTGTTCTTCCTTGGCCTACTGTGAGTGCATGTGCAAAGTTTGACTGCAATCAGCCACTGCTTACATGATTTGTGTCATTTTGTGCAAAATGGCCCACTCCCACTTTGGAAGCAAATCTTAGCCATTGAATCAGGATGGAATATGATATAATATGACAGATGTGACAGTTGGACAAACTCTGCGGGAATAGTAGCAAAAAATCGGCCTCATGGTGGCGCTATCACAGAGTGATTTGGAAAAAACATAATTGGATGGAGGTTCTTCTTTCTTGGTCTACTGGGAGTGTGGGAAGGCAACGTTTCTTGGTCTACTGGGAGTGTGGGAATGCAACGTTTCTTTCTTGGTCTACTGGGAGTGTGGGAAGGCAACGTTTCTTGGTCTACTGGGAGTGTGGGAATGCAACGTTTCTTTCTTGGTCTACTGGGAGTGTGGGAATGCAACGTTTCTTGGTCTACTGGGAGTGTGGGAATGCAACGTTTCTTGGTCTACTGGGAGTGTGGGAATGCAACGTTTCTTGGTCTACTGGGAGTGTGGGAATGCAACGTTTCTTTCTTGGTCTACTGGGAGTGTGGGAATGCAACGTTTCTACTGATCTACTAGGAGTGTGGGAATGCAACGTTTCTTGGTCTACTAGGAGTGTGGGAATGCAACGTTTCTTGGTCTACTAGGAGTGTGGGAATGCAACGTTTCTTGGTCTACTGGGAGTGTGGGAATGCAACGTTTCTCGCTGATCAGTCTGGCAGTGTTTTTTTGTGCCCCTCCCTCAAATTTTGAAAACCAATGGTAGTCAATCGGAAAGGAGTCTGAATAATCTGACAGATACATCTTGAAAATGGGGTCAAGACCGGAGGGCCTATGGTCCCTTATTGTAATTGTACCTTCTTCTTCTTCTTCTTCTTCTTCTTCTTCTTCTTCTTCTTCTTCTTCCGTGTACTACATTTTACAAAATAATGTAATGTTTATCAATATGCGCTGTCCCGTCCAAATCAACACGTTAATGAATAAAATCGAAATTGTCACTGGACATTGTTTTCAGACAACACATTCAGGACGGGAACCCCTTTTGGTGTTTTAAGCATTATGATATACTTTAGCTATTGAAAAATAGCAGATCTACAAGCTCGTAGCGCAGCACTTGGTGCCGCGCTACGAGCTTGTAGATCTGCTATTTTTTTTTAAATCTTGAAAATGTGCATGCGCTCAAATCTTTGAATATATATTCTTTCAGAGCGAACGTTAATATTGTTAACTCAAATCTTTCGGCGGCCAATTACAAATAGTTTTTGGGGGTCCTTGACATGGAATAGTTTGAGAACCACTAATATAGAAACATTGTTTTTTCAGAAAACTGTCTAAATGGCTTAATAGCTCGGCGGTGAACGACATCGTTACTGAACGAATGACATATACGTACAGTCGTACACTACACACACGATAAAGAGAAAACTAACATCCATTTAAAATATAGAGTGAGGGTTTAATAATAATACAAACCCACGATATGTAACACTTGAAAGCAGCACATTGGCACAAAGTCAGAAGTAAGACAGCACGGAAGATTAAAAACCGCTCTCCAAAAAAATAAATAAGGAATCAGAATAAATATCTCAATAAATAAATAAACAGGTCATATTTCCATTAATTACTTTGAAACTAATAATAAATACGTACATTTTTTTTTCTCGGTTTGTTAAAAATATGCACATCGGCAGAAAATCAATAACCAAAAAGTAAAATGGTACTTAATACAGAGTTACATCAGAAATCATATAGTTATTGATTAATCAAATCAAAAGGCACATTTATTAAGATTAAGAATGGGGGGGGGGGGGCCTTTGAATGTGATCTCATGACTCTGTACTGTACTCTCAACATGGTTTCTGAATCAGCACTAGCGAGTTATGTGTGTGCGTGCGTGCGTGCGTGCGTGCGTGCGTGCGTGCGTGCGTGCGTGCGTGCGTGCGTGTGTGCGTGCGTGCGTGCGTACGTGCGTGCGTGCGTGCGTGCGTGCGTGCGTCTGAGTGTTATTAACTGTAGATGTGTGATGGGAGGCTATAGCAGTCTAGTAACTCAGTGGTGCACAACCTGTGAGTCGGGAACCCCAGGTCTTTCTTGGGGGGTCCACACAGATGACAGTGAAGTGAAACAAAGAGCATTACTGCATCAAAAGTAACCAACAAAATATACTATAAAACGGTCAAACATTGGCCAAATTTTCAAATAACTTAAGATGCAAAAACAAAATTGAGAATAGCCAATCTACAAGCTCACATAGTGCCTTGTGTTGCGAAGCATTGCGAGCTTGTAGATCTGCTATTTTCACAATATTTATCATGTGGAACCGAGTCAAACAACTCCTACATTCCAAGTGCTTAATTGTCAGGGTATGATTGCAAATATGATATGCGGTGGGTATGGTCACGGCCTGAAAAGGGTTGAGAAACACTGTAGCCTAGTAACTGACTGAATCAGTGGTTGGTTGGTTGGTTGGTTGGTTGGTTGGCGTCCTGCAGTGGTGACGAGGAGTTATAAACGACCGCCCGGTGGGGGCATCTCAACAGCTCTTCCTGACATCTCTATAAGTGATTCTCCATTTTTGCAACATGTTGGGTTTTTTCCTGCTTCGAATTTTATCAACCGATAATCGCCAGTAGGTTACTTAATCACTGGAATGCAATGAAGCCATGCAGACTCGCCTAGTGGAGCCTGCTATAGGCCTAACTGCATGTATACTGGCTATACGATTAGGAAACACAGATAGTGAAATTACTGCGAAGCAAAAACATCGTGGAAATGACTGACTTACATGGCCGGTTAAGACTGAGGTTAGGGTTAGTGTTAGGGTTATATTTAGGGTTAGACGGACAACGCGACCATCGTCTCTGCGTTTCCACGTTTCCTAATCGCAGCCAGTCGGCTCCAGGCGAGCCTCCTGGTCCTGTCCTGGCTCCATTGCATTCGAGTGATAAGAAACCTCTTGGTGATTATCGGTTGATTTTCATACGAATCGGTCTTTTTTTGTGATGAACTATGGGCTGAACTATGGGCTCTTCAACGACATATAGTCTCTTTCTTGGTAGTGAAGGAAACGTCACAGGAGTTAAGGCCATTGTTGCACTTTTAGCGATGTCGTGCAAAAATAGGGACACAAGTCCCTATTTTCAAAGGTGGTTAAATATTTTTGGAGGAGGGATACTTTGGTGGTGTGACCATGTCATTCGACAAAAATAACTGATTCTCAGCTAAAGAACTATAACTACACTATAAATTGGGCTGTTAGTGTGACGCCAGTGCTAGAAGGAATGTCTCCGATTCTCCCGCGTCACCTCACTGATTACTCAGAGGTAGTGGGAAGGAAAGTAGCAGCTTTTCATATTTAAAGCAACATTCAGTAAACAAGTGACTGTTGAGGTTCCAACAAAAGAATACCTAGCCCATTCGCCATCAAGTTAACGCGTCTCTCAGCCATCGCAGGGTCAGCATTCTTCCAAACAAGAATTCAAAACGCCATACAAAGCAAACTCCTCAGTGTATAAATCTATCCACGTGCAACTCTCAGAGTAACAAATGTTCCATGACTCGGGGAAATAAGGAACAAATGGATAGAAATGGACACAGATGGTTTTTACCGATGGTAATTTTTACCACTTCAGCGGTGCTGCCCACAAGCCATGTTGTTGTGGTTTTCGTATCACAACCTTATTACCGTTCACTACATTTTCAGTTACTGCTTATCATCATTTTGGGGTCATCATGTGGTACTTTTAACACTTTGTTCATTGCACATTGCATTATTTTTGGTGGTGTCTCGTTCAAATGCAAAGACATGTTGACTGATTGGTCAGCATGGGGGACTTTGTCTTTCCTTAGGGCTGCCTAAATGTCAATGGGCCTCATCTATCAAGTTCGATACAAATAATGTTTCTTATATGTCCCTAATGCAGGTATTTGGAGTAGCAGGATTTTTTCATTCAAGTAATAATTGTTTATGGCCAATGATAAAATATGTTTGTTTTTTTTACTTTTATCATGCACAGCAGCAGTTCCTTACCTTATATGATATTTTTGAAATTTGTTTTTAACATAATGTATGTTAATTAAAAGCTGGCTACTATACACAATTTCTACAAGCTCTGACTGAGTCCAGGAGTTTGAGGTCGCACTATATCTCATTGGTTACCGACGCCGTCCCTCCCAGATCCTTACCCTGACCTTATAACCACACAAAACCACAAAAATATTGTTTGTTTGTTTTTTAGTATTTTTCTTCCCATTACATCATCTGTTCATAGCTTGGTTTTTGCTGCTGGCTTCACTATAGTAAGTAATATATCTGGTGTCTGAAGAAGCCACACACTATAATGTATGCTATTTTCAGCCTACTGTTTCATACCTATATGCAGTGTAGGGTTTTAGGAAAGTATACCTCATTTGGTGGCAAAGCTAGTATGCATCTCGTGTACTAGTATTTAGTGCCTGCTAAGCTTTCTTCGGATATACTTAGAAGTGATTTGGCATCCTGAATATGTTGGTATAGCAGTGTTGTTTTTGGCAGCAAATTTCTATTTTAGTTTTAGTCATATTGTCTCTTGAATAGTTTTCATTTAGTTTTAGTCACATTTTAGTCACCTGGTATGTTTTAGTGTTAGTCTAGTTTTAGTCGACTAAATCGACAGTTGATTTAGTCGAACAAAATGCCGACGCAATAACAGTTTTTTTTTCACTTGCTGAAAATAGACGATCTACAAGTCCACAACGCGTCGCAGCACGACGCGTTGTGGGCTTGTAGGCTTGTGGGCTTGTAGGCTTGTAGGCTTGTAGGCTTGTAGATCGTCTATTTTCAGCATGCAACTAATTGCAAAATGACTTATACTGAATCTCTTAGTCCACTAGTCCCTTTCTAACATTTTAGTCTAGTTTTTATTTGTTGATAAAATTGTCAGTATATTTAGTCTTAGTTTTAGTCGCCATAGCTTAGTTTTCATTTAGTTTTCGTCAGTGAAAAAGGTTAGTCGACGAAAACAACACTGGTACGGGGCAGACACTGGTGACTAAAAATAGTATTAATAGACATTTATGTATTTTTGCGAAAAATATGCCATTGGAATATTATATAAAAAAAAATACTTTGGAAAAACGTAAACAGTATGACTTTAACCAAACTAAACAGCCATTTTGACGGTATACTATAGAACTTAACCATCTGTAAACTATGCTTAAACACAGCCATTTTAACCATTTTAACTGTATACCTGAACTTAACCATCTATAAGCTAATTCCTAAACACAACCATTTTAACCATGTCCCCGAACTTAACTCGGCCCTGGCTACACAATGCATATGTGACTAAATTTGACTGAGGGACTACCATTGGATTTTTTTGAATTTTCGTTATTTCATGTCATATGAAAGCAGGGAATCATAGCTTCAAATTGACATATTGGTTGTTCAGTTTGGCCTACCAGTTTTGGAGAAAACAGCGAGTTCAGAAAACAGGCTTGAAAGGTTAACTTCTGTGGACTCTTAACATTACACCTAGCCACATGTTTGGGCATTTATTTCATATTTACATGTCGATTTCAGCTCTGACACTTATTTCAGACATGCTCTAGCAGTGGCGTATCCACTGGAATTACGTTTTGGCCAGGCAAGATATGTTAATAATGTCGTCTCCCCGCGCACAATCGTAGCACTAAAGGTTTTCAAAGAGATATACCTGCCAGACGAGTGGGATACAAAGGCTGAAAGGCATGCATTTACATTCCAATGGGTGATTGAGGGCCGCGCTCTTCCGCAACGGCCAATCAGCTGTCCATTTTAATAGTTCTCAGGTCTTGTGTTTTTGTCCTCTTTTTTCTCATTGTATGGATTTTGGCCAGGCCAGAAATGGATTTGGACAGGCGGACGCCTGCCCTCGCCTTATTGTAGATACGCCTCTGTGCTCTAGTATGTGAAGAGTCTGCCTGTGCTATTAACTCATTTAAAAATAAAAATAAATGAAGTAATTTGCGCGATGGCAGTCTCTCAGTCAAATCTGGTCACATATGGTACTGCTGATGTATTAGGAGCCCACTGACCTATTGAAAGGCCAAATGGATTTATCGATTAACAATTTATCTATCCCTGGAACATGACTGTCGTGAAGAATCATGTCATGCAGCCTGTTTTTCGCGGCTGCTATACATTTACAGAGCAAACGTGTAAATACACGTTCAGATTTAAAATATAAAGCGCTTATCAAGGTGCCACGGATGTTAGAATTTTGCTGGGTCGGCAGGAGGGGGGAACCCAGTGTACTCTCTGCTGCCCCATCTGGCGGAGGGGGGAACCCAGTGTACTCTCTGCTGCCCCCATCTGGCGGAGTCAGGTTAATTAGCACCATGCACTGCGTGTTGTTTAACCCATTTAGGCCTGGTGTCGACATTTTTTTTAAATGTCTTCTAAATCCTGACAGTTTTCTGAAATACCTATGTTTCTATATCAGGGGTGCTCAATATTTCATGTCAAGGACCCCAGAAATTATATATAATTGGCCGCCGACCCCCAACTGAAAATATGTAGTTCCAGGGACCACCCAGAAGCAAAGATTTGAGTTAAAAACGTTCGCTCTGAAAGAATATATATTCAAAGATTTGCACCATGTTTTCACGAATTTTCAAAAATAGCAGACCTACAAGTGCCTGAGCTCACTCGGTGCCTGAGCTTGTAGATCTGCCGACCGCCCCGGCTATTTTTCTCAAAATGGGTGCGTTCGGAAATTCACAGTTGCACACCGGGAGCGCATGCACTCGCCTATTAGTTTGTATTGGCAGTGCGGTCAGTGTGACTATATCGTACGCACCAAGTGTATCAGAGTGCAACAACCCCCCCCCCCCCCCCCCAACCGATAGGGGCACGTAGTTGA
The DNA here is from genome assembly GCF_951216825.1 of Electrona antarctica. Lineage (NCBI taxonomy): Eukaryota > Metazoa > Chordata > Actinopteri > Myctophiformes > Myctophidae > Electrona > Electrona antarctica. The sequence continues at coordinate 10,551,376 of NC_136792.1, read as the reverse complement.
AAGCCTATAGGGCGGAAAAACTGATTAAGTGCCGGCGCTCGGATAAAAATGCATCTTATTGAACAACGCGGAATGCACGGGTGCTTTATAGGCTACCAAGACAAATTGTAACATCCGTGGCACCTTGAAATCTGAACATTTATTTACATGTTATTGCTCTGTAAATGTAGCAGCCGCCAAAAATAGGCTGACGTTTCGCCATGATGCTCGTGAAGTACGACCTCCATGTGAACCATGGCTACAATATACAATGCAGTGGCTGAAATTCACACGAAATTCGTATCAAAATTGATAAATGAGGCCCATTGTGTGTGCACATCATTACAATTGTAATGTCAAACGCCTCTATACTGATTCAGCAAGGTGAGATCACTGAGATGAGGTGCCTATTGGTTATCCAATCAAATGTAGTAAGTGAAAAGCTCAAATTTATAATACGTGGAGCAGAAAGTAACCATGTTGTTGGTACAAAAGCCTCAGAGAATCGTAGTTATATGAATGTGTAAGTGTTTGTGGTTGTCATTGCACCTTCCCTAATGATGAAGTGTCCCTATATGTATATGATATCGGTCTCTGCTGCCAGAGTTCCTAACCTTAAAGCGCCACGCTTTACTTCCTGAAGCAATAAAGACAACGGTGTCTTCAGGTATAACTTCCTCTCTTCATGCTCACACACTTTCTCCGTCCTCATGAGCCAGTGCTTGAATAATAACCGAGGTAAATTTAGAGGTAACAGGTGACACATCTGTCTGTGCATGTGGTGGTGGTGGGTGGGTGGGTCAGGTCAACACGAAAAACGAAACCATTTTAAAACTCCAGAATCTCGTGTCTGTGGGTGTATAAGCGTGTGTGCCGTTGGGGGGGAAGGAGTGCAGGGGGGGGGGGGGGGGGTTCAGTCAAGAGTTTTACATCTACTAAAATATACCAGTTAAAATGATAACAATCATATATATAAACATCTTTTTTAGTTTTAGTTTTTTTTTCTCTCTCTCTCTAAATGAAAAAAAAGAAAAGAAGAAGAAAAAACAATAATAAAACAAACAAACAAAAGAATCATCTTGAAACAGTGTACACATCATTGTCGTCGTTGCCTCTCCGTCTGTGTGGTTTAGTTAATGTCTCTGCCCCCGCCGCCCTAAATGCTCGTTTGGCTGACCCTTCAGGTAAGATCCGTGGTGTATGAAGGCTCCAGGTGAATCCCCACAGAGCCTGGTCTATATAAGTGCCCTCTGCAAGCAGGCATGTGGACCAGCGGAGGGAAGGCCCCCGGGGGGAAGAGAGGAAGAGACAGAGAGCGGAATGCAGTGGAAGGCCATGTTGTGTGTGCGGCTTCAAAGGGCCACATGGTAGCAGAGATACGGGTCTTCTTCCCAGACCCATGCCTATATCCCCCCAACAGCTATAAGCAATGCTTCTTTGTAGTTCTTATACAGGTGCCGTCTCTCTTGGCTCTTTTGGACTACATGGCTGAACTAATAAGTGAACCTTATGCCGTACCACTCTACAGCAGTGCTTCCCAAAGTGGGGTCCAGGGGCCCCTAGGGGTCCTTGAGGGAGTTCCAGGGGGTCCCAGCTAAATGATAGTTAGGAACCAAATGGACCCTTATGGGTCTGTAACTCAGAGAGTGTACACATGGACCCTAACGGGTCCATTTTAAATTAACAGTGATTTTACAATATACATTGGGGTCCCAGAGATAGAAATGCCATTAAATAGGGTGCCGTAGCCTAATTCAGTTCAAACTGGGGGTCCTTGAAATTAAAATGGTTGAGAAATCACTGCTAGAGCTGTAAAAGTCTTCTCTTATGGGGTCCCTGGCATATCTTTTCAAATGGGGGTCCGCGGGCTAATTAGTGACAATTTGGGGGTCCTTGACATGAAAACGTGTGGGAACCACTGCTCTACATAGCCCCTTTTCCACCAAAATAACTTTGGTTCTGTTATTTTTTTTTAATGATGGATCTGCACCTTCCAACCTGATTAGTGACACGCCTACATGGGCAAGAAGAATAAGTCGTTTTTAAGCCAATTAATTTGGTTAAAAATTAGGCAGGGGAAAAAAGAACAGAACCGGTCCAACCCCAGTGAAAAAGGAACAGAACGGGCCGGTATTGGTATACGCCGTTCGGGTAAAGGTTTCAGTTGCGGAACGCCATTCCGTTAGGGAAAGGGGGTGATTTGTGCTGCCATGGGGATGTGGGGGGGGGGGGGGGGGGGGATATATGTGAATAATTGTTTTGAAATTACTATTGTTGTTGTAAAGAAAAATCAATAAACATATGTTTTTTTTTAAAAAAGGAAAGGGGGTGACAGCTCTCAAAATCCCATATTAAATAACCTGCCACAGTGCCACAAACGCAAGTCCAAGAAGAAAACATAATCTACTAACGCCAGATTAATACACACAAGTGTTATTAGTTGAGTTTTCTAATAAGGTGCTTCTGAATTGTTCCAGTGTGTTTGGGTCAGTGGTGGCATATCCATGCGTTCGGTGTTTATTTATTCAGAGATAATACCACCACTCGCGCGATGCGCAACGAACCAGACTGGGCTCAGTTCCGGTTTAGACCGGATACGGAAACGTATCCGTGCCTATGGTGTGTGTGCAAAAAAAAGAGGGAAATGACGGCTGCTGGCAACCAATTAAAAAATTTTATGAAGCACATTGCGATAAACAATTACTCAGATGTTTAAGAGGAAGAGGGAGTTGAAGAAGCTGATAACGTGGTTAATACAACGTTTTGAGATACACCCTGCCATGAGAGAAGTGACATCAGGACCACCAGCAAGCACAGGTAATTAATAATAATAATAATAATAATAACTGTGCCCAAATGTTTTCCATGCATTCCGGGGGGTTTCGGGTAGCGTGGCACTGGTCTGACCGCTCATTAGTCCTAAGCTGCATTTCTTGTCATGAAAGGTGCTATACAAATAAAGTTTTATTATTATTATTATTATTAATCCTAACCATAACCGCACGTTTTGGGGATTTGACACAAAATCTAGACATGAAATTGGGGGGGGGGGGGGGGTTGACCTGAAATGGAGGCCAGGAGGTGTCCCTAATTTAAATCTCTGGGAGTTCCGGTAAGAACTTCAAGCCACTTTCAGGTTCGGGGAAACTTTCAGGTTCTGGAAGGTTCCACGTTACCCTTCAGAGTCGAAAAGAGCCAATAGAGAAAGAACGGAAAGCAGTGGAAGGCCATTATGTGGGGCTTCAAAGGGCCACGTCAGAGCTCTGGGACCTTCCCCCCAACATCTAAAGCACTGCGATCCTCATTCCTTACAGGTGCCGCCTCTCTCTCTCTGCTCTCCTCGCCCCCCCCCCCCCCCCCCCCCCCCCCCACCAGTCAGAGTGATAACCCCACCCCCACCCCCCCTCCCCCCGGCCTGGCCCTCATCGGACCGCCTTGTGCTTCCCGCCGCAGCAGCCGCACCGCTCCCCGCACTGCAGGCACGCGCGCAAAGGCAGGTAGCAGCACATGCAGGGCACGAAGAGCGACAGGGCCAGCAGCGCCAGCCAGCGGGCGCAGCAGAGGGGGTGCGGGTGGCCCCCCTGCAACGAGTCCTCGCACGAGCAGGGCTCCCAGAACTCGCCCTCGGAGTCCGACATACAGTGGTAGAGCAGGCTCTCGGCGCACCACACGCAGGTCCACTGGCGCAGGCAGTGCAGCGCCGGGTCCGGGGCGTCCCGGCAGCGGCCGCGGCCGTTCTCCGAGGCGCTGAAGACGGAGCGGCAGTACACGCAGCGCGACGAGCACGACGACGAGCCGCCCTGCGCGGGACAGGGGCTGTTGTTGTCGTCGTCGTCCGGGGAGATGGCCCCCGCGTCGCCGGCACTGGCCCCTCCTCCTCCCCCTCCCCCTCCTCTCTTCCGAGTCCGCGACCGGGGCGTGGCCAGCGTGGAGTGGATGCAGCAGGGGGAGGAGAGCGAGCCCTTCCCCGTCTCCTCGCGGGGCGAGCCAGCGCCCGACGGTGGCGACCCCGCCCCCGACGCGGACGACCCAACGCAGGTGGGCGACGAGGAGGAGAGGCGCCGCGAGCCTTTGCTGTCCAGGCTCACCGTCACCTCGCAGCCCGCCGTGCCCACGCCGGCCAGGTCCTTCTCGAAGCGCACCACGCACAGATCCGGCTTGTCCGGCACCACCACGCCCCCCGTCAGACCCCCGACCATGGTCCTGGTGGACCCCGCACGCCGGTAGTCCTCGTAGCCGCGCGAGCCCCAAAGGTCCTTGCACGGGTCCAGGCTGCGCAGGTCTCCCTCCTCCAGCAGGGAAATGGTGGGCGACAGAGGGGACCGGGGAGACGAGGCAGGAGGAGGGCTAGGCGGAGCAGGGGGAGTTGCAGGCAGGGGAGCCGCCGGGGGATTCAACACGACCGTCGCTTGCGTGAGCTGGTGCTGCGCCGGCCTAGCGTGGATCTGGGGGGGAAGAGAACGAGGAAATGGGGGGGGATGGAGCAATGGATAGCAGGGTGTCAGTGAGACTAGGAAGTAGGTCTGTACACACCGGGAGCGATTGTTTTGGGCTATTAATTCACATGAATTTAAACTGCTGTTTGTGCACACTGAGCATGATTATCACACATTTTTCTTTTTCTTAAACCATTTTTTTTAAAGCCAATTTTTCAGCGTAAATTCATTCCTCAACCTATATGAATGGAGGCATTACCAAAATAAATGTATACGTTGATTTGCGTCGCTCCTGCTGTGTTGTCAGTTCAGTTCAACACATTTTAGATTAGTCTAAAACACAGGGGTTCTCAAACCTGGTCCCCTGTCAAAACCAGCAGAAATATAGAGGTCCTGGCAGGATATAAAACCAACAGCACTAGAGGTCCTGGTAGGATATAAAACCAACGGCACTAGAGGGCCTGGTAGGATATAAAAACCAGCCAAACTAACGTATATTCGAGGACTCATTTTTGACCTGGGACCACAGTGAGTAATCCTATTATAAATGCGCCACGTCTCTGCGTGCGTGTGTGTGTGTGTACGGTTGTAATGCACGTAACTCGAGAACCGTTTGCCCCACCAACTTCAAATTCGATACACACGTTCCACACCCCCACAGAGACTGCAGTGCCCGGTATCGAGTCGGTCGGACCCACAGTTCTCCAGGACAGCCACAAAAGGCTCTGGTCAGGCTCTGCCAGTGGGCCTAATCAGCCTAAATCCCCTCACCTGTGCAATTTCCAGCCTCTGCCTCAGCCAATTGATTGCCATGGCAACCACACACCTGCCAATTGATTACTTAATCAGTCCACTTTTCACAGTCAGTTTGCACTCTTCGTACACAGGCAGACAGATACAGAGTACAGTAAAAATGGGTGCTATGACAAGTTGACGACGGGTATTATTAGGTTCCCAAGTTGCATCATCCCAAGTAGGCCGGTGGCCGACGGGCACGTACAGGTCTAGTATAATTAACTGTCTGGTAGAATAGAACTAACACACCGGCCCGGAGGCCAGAACCACTGCACGACATGCAGTTATAACAATCAAGTCAAACTTGGGAACAGATAGATGAATGTAATTAATTACATTGTGTCCCTCACTTTAAAATTGATGTGGTCTTGGGGCGCCCGCTGGCCTAGTTGTCCAGGCGCATGCCACATTATAGGCTCTGGCCTGACAGCGCGCCGCGTGTTCGAGTCCCGTTCATGACGACCTTTGCTGCATGTTTCTCCCCCTTGTCTCTCTCCCTCTTTCCTGTCTACTCTGTCTTCACTGTAACTATCAATAAAGGCACAAAAGCCAAAAAACAAATCATAAAAAAATAAAATGGATGTGGTCGTGGTGGTCTCTGTGAACTTGTGTGAAGTACCAGCAAGAAGTGATTTTGGATTTGGGTCCCGAAATTATCTGTGATTCTCAAAGTTTGGGAACCCATGGTCAGGTGGGCAGGTGTCTGATGAGTGGTGACAGCGTGGTCTAGTACCTGGGCAGGTGTCTGAGTGGTGACAACATGGTCTAGTACCTGGGCAGGTGTCTGAGTGGTGACAACATGGTCTAGTACCTGGGCAGGTGTCTGATGAGTGGTGACGGCATGGTCTAGTACCTGGGCAGGTGTCTGAGTGGTGACAACATGGTCTAGTACCTGGGCAGGTGTCTGATGAGTGGTGACAACATGGTCTAGTACCTGGGCGGGTGTCTGATAAGTGGTGACAACATGGTCTAGTACCTGGGCGGGTGTCTGATGAGTGGTGACATCATGGTCTAGTACCTGGGCAGGTGTCTGATGAGTGGTGACGGCATGGTCTAGTACCTGGGCAGGTGTCTGATGAGTGGTGACAGCGTGGTCTAGTACCTGGGCAGGTGTCTGATGAGTGGTGACAACATGGTCTAGTACCTGGGCAGGTGTCTGATGAGTGGTGACAGCGTGGTCTAGTACCTGGGCAGGTGTCTGATGAGTGGTGACGGCATGGTCTAGTACCTGGGCAGGTGTCTGATGAGTGGTGACAACATGGTCTAGTACCTGGGCAGGTGTCTGATGAGTGGTGACAACATGGTCTAGTACCTGGGCAGGTGTCTGAGTGGTGACAACATGGTCTAGTACCTGGGCAGGTGTCTGATGAGTGGTGACAACATGGTCTAGTACCTGGGCAGGTGTCTGAGTGGTGACAGCATGGTCTAGTACCTGGGCAGGTGTCTGAGTGGTGACAACATGGTCTAGTACCTGGGCAGGTGTCTGATGAGTGGTGACAACATGGTCTAGTACCTGGGCAGGTGTCTGATGAGTGGTGACAACATGGTCTAGTACCTGGGCAGGTGTCTGAGTGGTGACAACATGGTCTAGTACCTGGGCAGGTGTCTGAGTGGTGACAGCATGGTCTAGTACCTGGGCAGGTGTCTGATGAGTGGTGACGGCATGGTCTAGTACCTGGGAGGGTGTCTGATGAGTGGTGACCTCATGGTCTAGTACCTGGGCAGGTGTCTGATGAGTGGTGACCTCATGGTCTAGTACCTGGCCAGGTGTCTGAGTGGTGACGGCATGGTCTAGTACCTGGGCAGGTGTCTGAGTGGTGACGGCATGGTCTAGTACCTGGGCAGGTGTCTGAGTGGTGACAGCATGGTCTAGTACCTGGGCAGGTGTCTGAGTGGTGACAACATGGTCTAGTACCTGGGCAGGTGTCTGATAAGTGGTGACGGCATGGTCTAGTACCTGGGCAGGTGTCTGATGAGTGGTGACGGCATGGTCTAGTACCTGGGCGGGTGTCTGATGAGTGGTGACAACATGGTCTAGTACCTGGGCAGGTGTCTGATGAGTGGTGACGGCATGGTCTAGTACCTGGGCAGGTGTCTGATGAGTGGTGACGGCATGGTCTAGTACCTGGGCAGGTGTCTGATGAGTGGTGACAACATGGTGTAGTACCTGGGCAGGTGTCTGATGAGTGGTGACGGCATGGTCTAGTACCTGGGCAGGTGTCTGATGAGTGGTGACGGCGTGGTCTAGTACCTGGGCAGGTGTCTGATGAGTGGTGACGGCATGGTCTAGTACCTGGGCAGGTGTCTGATGAGTGGTGACAACATGGTCTAGTACCTGGGCAGGTGTCTGATGAGTGGTGACAACATGGTCTAGTACCTGGGAATGGGGGCTGATGCGTGGTGACAACATGGTCTAGTACCTGGGCAGGTGTCTGATAAGTGGTGACAACATGGTCTAGTACCTGGGCAGGTGTCTTAGTGGTGACAGCATGGTCTAGTACCTGGGCAGGTGTCTGATAAGTGGTGACAACATGGTCTAGTACCTGGGCAGGTGTCTGATGAGTGGTGACAGCATGGTCTAGTACCTGGGCAGGTGTCTGATAAGTGGTGACAACATGGTCTAGTACCTGGGCAGGTGTCTGATGAGTGGTGACGGCATGGTCTAGTACCTGGGCAGGTGTCTGATGAGTGGTGACGGCATGGTCTAGTACCTGGGCGGGTGTCTGATGAGTGGTGACAACATGGTCTAGTACCTGGGCGGGTGTCTGATGAGTGGTGACAACATGGTCTAGTACCTGGGCAGGTGTCTGAGTGGTGACAGCATGGTCTAGTACCTGGGCAGGTGTCTGATAAGTGGTGACAACATGGTCTAGTACCTGTGCAGGTGTCTTAGTGGTGACGGCATGGTCTAGTACCTGGGCAGGTGTCTTAGTGGTGACAGCATGGTCTAGTACCTGGGCAGGTGTCTGAGTGGTGACAGCATGGTCTAGTACCTGGGCAGGTGTCTGATGAGTGGTGACAACATGGTCTAGTACCTGGGCAGGTGTCTGATAAGTGGTGACAACATGGTCTAGTACCTGGGCAGGTGTCTTAGTGGTGACAACATGGTCTAGTACCTGGGCAGGTGTCTTAGTGGTGACAGCATGGTCTAGTACCTGGGCAGGTGTCTGATGAGTGGTGACAACATGGTCTAGTACCTGGGCAGGTGTCTGAGTGGTGACAACATGGTCTAGTACCTGGGCAGGTGTCTGAGTGGTGACAGCATGGTCTAGTACCTGGGCAGGTGTCTGGTGAGTGGTGACAACATGGTCTAGTACCTGGGCGGGTGTCTGATGAGTGGTGACAACATGGTCTAGTACCTGGGCAGGTGTCTGAGTGGTGCCGGATGCAAAACTGAACTCTTCGGGTCGCACGAAGCAGGCGGAGGATGACTCGCTGGTCACTATGGTGACAGGTTTCGGAAGCATTTCCTTCCTGCTGTTGGATGACGACTCACTTCCTGTATGAGACTGACACAGGCTGTATGTCATTAGAGCTGCATAGTTAATAATCATTTTAACGTGGGGCCCAGATTCAAAATAGCCATGAATTAAAAATATATTCTGGAAATAAACTAAAACAAAAGTATAAGGTGAAGTAAAACCACAAATGCATTAAACAATGGTGAGGATAGAGGGTAAAATAGTATAATAATAAATCTATAAATGCACCAAGTCTCTGTACGTACTGTACGTGTGTACGTCTATAATCCACGTATAACTCGAGAACCGTTCGCCCTACCAACTTCAAATTCGACACACGTGGTCCACAAAACAAAACCACAAAACAGAAAAAGTAGAAAGATCACACACTCCATCTTGAAGTTTGGACAACAGCTACAGAGAGAATAAATATAATTTCAGTCAGACAACTCACGAATAGATTTAACCAATATTTATTATAGTATGAGAATACAATACAACAAACATTAAGAGCAGGGAGATAGATATACAATAAAACCCCCATGGGGAGCATAAATAACAGAGCCCACCGGTGGTGCTGGGGTGGCAGTGGGAGCAAACATCACATAACAACCAGGAACCATAGCAGAAGGAAGGCAGGAAGAGCATGCAGTCTAGTGAGCTTAAGTAGCCCGCCCAATTGGTCAGCTGACTGCCACATCAGCGAATGACGTGTGGGTCTTGCACACACTGAATACACCCACATACTAATGCAGCATATTCAAACCTTGAGTATATGAATGTGCCCTTGAGCACGGCATTAAACCCCTCGAGTATATCTGACTGAACTAACTCCGCAAGCTATGTATCATTTATCCACTCTATGGAAACGTTTTGGACTTCAGTTATTGAACACACTTCTAAACTTCCTCTGCAAAGAGTATCACCTAGGCCTGGGCCATGGCTCAGGGGTCCAGGCACCTTGGCTGGTAATCCAGTCTGGCAGTGTGCCGCGGGTTCGACTCCCGATCCCGACGGCCTTTACTGCATGTCTTCCCCCCATCTCTCTCCCCATTTCCTGTCAGCCTACCTACTGTCTGTCCCTCCATAAAAATATGAAATAAAGGCGAAAGCCACAAAAAAAAAACATTAAAAAAAATATAAATAAAATAAAATGGGTGCTATGACAAGTTGACAACGGGTATTATTAGGTTCCCAAGTTGCATCGTTCTCAAGTAGGTCGGTGGCCAACGGGCACGTACAGGTCTAGTCCAACAATAAATGTGCCACGTCTCTAGGTGTCTGCATGTCTGCGTGCGTGCGTGTGTGTACAGTTGTAATGCACGTAACTCGTGAACCGTTTGCCCCCCCCCCCCCCCCCACTTCACATTCGACACACGCGTTCTACACCCCCGCAGGGAGTGCAGTGCCCGGTATCGAGTCGGTCGGACCCAGGGTTCTCCAGGACCACCCCAAAAGGCTCTGGTCAGGCTCTGCCAGTGGGCCTAATCAGCCTAAATCCCATCACCTGCAATTCCCAGCCTCTGCCTCAGCCAATTGATTGCCATGGCAACCCCACACCTGCAAATTGATTACTTAACCACTACACTTTTCACAGTCAGTTTACAATCTTCAGGCATAGGCAGACAGACAGAGACATCTCCATATACAGTATGGGCACAAAAGGGACACAGACAGATAGTTAAAATGGGTGCTATGACAAGTTGACAACGGGTATTATTAGGTTCCCAAGTTGCATCGTTCTCAAGTAGGTCGGTGGCCAACGGGCACGTACAGGTCTAGTCCTACAATAAATGTGCCACGTCTCTAGGTGTCTGTGTGTCGGCCTAATCAGCCTAAATCCCTTCACCTGTGCAATTTCCAGCCTCTGCCTCAGCCAATTGATTGCCATGGCAACCACACACGTGCCAATTGATTACTTAATCAGTCCACTTTTCACAGTCAGTTTGCACTCTTCACACACAGGCAGACAGAGATACAGATTTCTCCATGTGGGACACAGACAGATAGTTAAAACTGGTGCTATGACAAGTTCACAACGGGTATTAGGCTATTAGGTTCCCAAGTTGCATCGTTCTCAAGTAGGCCGGTGGCCGACGGGCACGTACAAGTCTAGTACAATAAATATACCATACAGATACAGACCACAGCTCTAGGAAAACAGTGAAAAACTGGTTTGGCCTCTGCAACTGGCAACACCTGCACACAACCATGGCCTTGACCTGCAGTGACATGTTGTAATGTCAATGTTATACTGCTGACATTACTGCTGACCATTTCCTCCAGGCCTCCACCCGCTATAGGGCAGTGGCTCCCAAAGTGGGGTCCGGGGACCCCCAGGGGTCCTTGAGGGAGTTCCAGGGGGTCCCCAGCTAAATGATAGTTTGGAACCAAATGGACCCTTATGGGTCTGTAACTCTGAGAGTGTACAAATGGAACCAAATGGACCCTAATTAACATTGATTTTACAATATAAATTGGGGGTCCCAGAGATAGAAATGCCATTAAATGGGGATCCTTGAAATTAAACGGGTTGAGAATCACTGCTAGAGCCGCTTCTCTCATGGGGGTCCCTGGCATATCTCTTCAAATGGGGGTCCGTGGGCTCATTAGTGTCAATTTGGGGGTCCTTGACAAGAAAACGTTTGGGAACCACTGCGCTAGGGGGCCTCGTCTCTGACTGCACGTCAGTCAGTAGCCATTTTAGTCTATGTATGTATTTATTATTAATTAAATACATACTTCACCACTTTCCTGTGTGATTAGGGGTTGTAATATTATAAATTACATTATAAATTGCATTATAAATTGCATTTCCATATTATTTTTCTTTGCTCATTTCTCATCAAGATCGCCCCTCACTTCACACAAGTGTGATTTTTATTAAATATATCTGCTGTCCGGAGGAAACCTCATAACTCGGAAATGAAAAAATCACACCTGTGTGAAGTGAGTGGTGCAACTCCGTGTGGGGGTCCCTGGAAGTTCCAGACCCACAGGACCATGGCCAGGGTGCCGGCCCGGTTCCGGCGAGCCGCCCCACGTCCGAAACGGTAGAGATATTAGATATAGAAATTAGCTATGAACTGTGGGTAATTCCTTCGCCAAAATCAGTATCGACGCTGACTTACGGAAAGGGTGCATAAAGGGGCGGGGCTGAGCCCTGACACTGATTTACCTCGTAGACTTCACATAAACGCGCACCTATAAGTCAGTGAGTCAGCAGTGAGTCAGTAAGGGAGCGGATTGGAATTGGGCCAATATTAGCTCACCGAGGCCCTACACCTCTATCGTGCCCTGTCTCTCTCGCTCACTCGCTTCCTTGCTCTCTCTTCCCCCGCTGTTAAGTTACACCCATTTCCTGTTGATAACCTGGGTAAAATGTGGCATTGGTAGGTAAACGGGAGACACTATTATAGACATATGGGGCAGTGTTGTTTTCGCTGTTTTCACTGACGAAAACTAAATGGAAACTAAATGAAAACTAAGCTACGATAACTACATATATTGACAATTTCGTCAACAGATAAAAACTAGACTAAAAGGTTAGGAAGGGAGTAGTGGACAAGAGATCCAGTCAAGTCATTTTACACTTGGTTGCATGCTGAAAATCTGAAAAGTCCTAGTCTCTCAATAAAAGCTCTCGTAGCCTGTAGCTTTTATTGAGAAAAATCGGTTTGAGGGAAATGGAAGATGCCGCCTGTTGTTCCTGCCTGTCGACTACAAAACAATACTACAACATGACATAACGATATCATCCGCTCCCGACAGGATCATATACCCTAAATGAAATGGTGCCCAGGCTACAGAGACGCACTGACAATGTATTGAGGCAGAATCTCCAGTGGTATGGTTCAAATGCTCTGAAAAATAATCTCTTGATTCTGTTCAAGAAATGTAAATGTCAAGTATTTCTTCTCCCCATACACCCCCAAAAACAATACTGCCCTCATTTAGTATTCCATGATTTTTGAATATGTATGTTTTGATTCTCCAGAACTCCAAGATTGGGTCGTCCAACGAGTATTCGCAGAACATCCAAACGGAACACCAAACCTACCGCAGAAAAATCACAACAACAAGCCATTCATTTCCTCACTGACCGAATGAGCGGCCGTCATTTTGCATCACTCAACCGTCTTGCATACTTCTAGCCTTGCGTAGCCAGCCTTCATCTGCCTTTGCAGTGCATATTGCCCCAGGAAGATGAAGTCTGGCCCCTCTCTCAGTGCATATTTCCCCAGGAAGATGAAGTCTGGCCCCTCTCTCAGTGCATATTGCCCCAGGAAGATGAAGTCTGGCCCCTCTCAGTGCATATCGCCCCAGGAAGATGAAGTCTGGCCCCTCTCTCAGTGCATATTGCCCCAGGAAGATGAAGTCTGGCCCCTCTCTCAGTGCATATCGCCCCAGGAAGATGAAGTCTGGCCCCTCTCTCAGTGCATATCGCCCCAGGAAGATGAAATCTGGCCCCTCTCTCAGTGCATTTTGCCCCAGGAAGATGAAATCTGGCCCCTCTCTCAGTGCAATTTGCCCCAGGAAGATGAAGTCTGGCCCCTCTCAGTGCATATCGCCCCAGGATGGAAGATGAAGTCTGGCCCCTCTCAGTGCATATCGCCCCAGGAAGATGAAGTCTGGCCCCTCTCAGTGCATATTGCCCCAGGATGGAAGATGAAGTCTGGCCCCTCTCAGTGCATATGGCCCCAGCATGGAAGATTAAGTCTGGCCCCTCTCAGTGCATATTGCCCCAGGATGGAAGATGAAGTCTGGCCCCTCTCCCAGTGCATATTGCCCCAGGATGGAAGATTAAGTCTGGCCCCTCTCAGTGCATATTGCCCCAGGATGGAAGATGAAGTCTGACCCCTCTCTCAGTGCATATTGCCCCAGGATGGAAGATTAAGTCTGACCTCTCTCAATTGTGGGAGGACTTCACGGCCGAAATGGTGACGAGCCATTGGAGCCAGTGTTGTTTTTGTCGAAAAATGTTTGTCGACTACCTTTTTTCACTGACGAAAACTAAATGGAAACTAAATTAAAACTAAGCTATGATGACTAAATGTATTGATAATTTCGTCAACAGCTAAAAACTAAAATGCTAGGAAGGGACTATAGTGGACAAGAGATCCAGTCATTTTACACTTGGTTGCATGCTGAAAATTGCAGATCTACAAGCTCACAACGCGTCGTGCTGCGATGCGTTGTGAGCTTGTTGGCTTGTAGATCGGCTAAAATCAGTCATTATGACAACATCAAGGCCCGCCAAAATACATTTTAGTCGACTAAATCAACTGTAGATTTAGTTGACTAAAATCAAAAACAACACTGATTGGAGCCAACAAGATTCGTCTGGAACCTATAGGCTATAACCAAGCACGGCCCAATATGCAAACATTGCAGAAAAACATCCAACACTGGGGGCGAGACTTTAATATTCACACTGAGAGGGATCAAGACCAATATTCACACAAGACTGCTATTGGTATCGCTACGCAAGGCTAACATACTTCCTCATTGACCAATCCATGTGTTTAGTGGGGCTTTGATTGGCCTTCGGCATGTGACGTTACACCTTGTCGTCCGAGTTGTGTGTCCTTTGACAAACCAAAACACGTTTATTTTGCCATTTTTGCCACTGACTTTAATGCCAAATTACGTCACGGGGTGGACATACAGACAAAGCCACACATGGGAACGGTTAGCACCGCTTAAACAAAAACGATTTCAAGTACCCCCAGTTGAGTTCACAACCTCTATTTCATACCATTTTTATCTCTGGGACCCAGTGTTGTTTTCGTCGACGAAAAAATGTTCGTCAACCTTTTTTCCACTGACGAAAACTAAATGGAAACTAAATGAAAACTAAGCCATGGTGACTAAAACCAAGACTATACTGACAATTTCGTCAACAAATAAAAACTAGACTAAAATGTTAGGAAGGGACTAGTGGACAAGAGATCCAGTACAAGTCATTTTACACTTGGTTGCATGCTGAAAATAGTCATTACGACGGCATCAAGGCCCACCAAAATAAATTTCAGTAGAGTTTCACTAGACTAACACTAAAACATTCCAGGTGACTAAAATGTGACTGAAACTAAATGAAAGCTATTGAAGAGACTATGACTAAAACTAACTAACTATTTGCTGCCAAAAACAACACTGCTGGGACCCCAATGTACAATATCTTCTGTGTTAATTGGAACCTTATAATTTAGGTCCATTTGGTTCCATTTGTATACACTCTTGGTGTTACAGACCCTTAATGGTCCATTTGGACCTCTGGTCTGGACCTGGTGTTGAGAAACTGTGACTAAAACCACGCTTTAACCGAGTGCCGCGCTACGAGCTTGTAGATCTGCTATTCTTTTGAAAAATCGTGAAAATGTGTCGCAAATCTTAAAAATATATTCTTTCAGAGCGAATGTTTTTAAGTCAAATCTTTGCTTCTGGGGGGTGTCCCTGGAACTACATATTTTCAGATGGGGGTCGGTGGCCAATTACAGATAATTATGGCAAAAGTCTACAATTGTTGATGTAGAGGAGTTCCTGTGGTGTAACTGTGGTGCTATGTAGCATCTTAGACTACAGAAATTATATAAACAAGCCCAAATTGATTAAATCAATGAATTACCAGCTGCATTATTATTATCTGCGGGGGCGCCGCTCAGCGCAGTAGTTTATAGGTAGGAACCAAAATTCTCTAAGGCGGAACTATTGTGTTCTGAGTCGTTCGTATCCGCCCGTACATATTTGCGTACACACACACACCCACGCACACACACACACACACACACACACACACAGAAACAGCGCATCTCGGTTTAGCCAATGAGAAAGCCAACTGGACTATAGAATACTAGAGGACTAGCTTGCACATCAATGATAGACTCAGCTTGCTATTTCACAGCAGGTGGTAAAAACATATTACATATTTTTGGGCAATATTATGCTAGACCTTGACCTACATATATTATAAGACAAGCCTAAGACTCCAAGATCACTTATTGGACCACACCTGCACAAACCAGCTCTTAGACCTGAGGATAATTCTACAACTGTCTTCTAAATCATGAAAGTTTTCTGAAAAACCCATGTTTCTGTGTCAGCGGTGCTCAAACTATTTCATGTCAAGGTGCCCCAGAATTATCTGTATTTGGCTGTGGACCCCCATCTGAAAATATGTAGTTCCAGGGACCCCCCCCCCCCCCCGAAGCAAAGATTTGAGTTAAAAACGTTCGCTCTGGAAGAATATATATATTCAAAGATTTGCACCACATTTTCACGATTTTCAAAAATAGCAGATCTACAAGCTCGTAGCGCGGCACTCGGTGCCGAATGTTTGCATGTTCTCCCCGTAGGTAGGTACCCTCACAAAAACATGCAGTAATCCTGGTCTCTAAACTGCCTCCCCGTGGCCACCTGGGGCACCTGATGGAGGGGAAAGGAACTGGTTGGAATAACGTGTTCCTTCCACGTGCTACGTCCAACCAGGGAAACTCCCCCCTGTCAGGTGCAAAGGAGCAACTTGGACACTCAGGCATGAAGGAAGCATGAGTTCAAGTCCGTTGCTCTCCCCATGTCCCCCATATATGGGGACTAGGTTGGCAGAGGGTGTGTAGAGCCCAGGATCACATTAGATAATTGACACAAGGGTGAAAAATGGGTTACAAAATCGTGGGATAAAAATTAGTCCATAGTCCATAGACTTGGCTGGTACATATGACATAATTTCTGAAAGCCAAACGTTGGAGGTCCTTGCGACAGACGAGCGTCATTTCCAAGGGGGTGTATACTTCTACATCAAGCTGCCTCATAAGGACACTGAAGATATTCTTCTGACCTGTGGGCCACATGGCTCAGTAATCGCTGTTTCCCAAGGCTACTTATGTAACTTCAAATAAGTCCAGAATTGTATAGCTTCAAACAGTTAAGTGGTAAGACTAAGATACTCACAGCTTGACCATCATCCTCAGTGTCCCCTTCTTCGGGTGTAGAGGAGGAAGGAGAGTCAGAGCCTTCATCATAAGATAAATGACATAAAGAAAATATTTTCAGTATCATTTTCAGAATGTCTTTCTGACATATGGGCTAACGCAATGGTTTCATCCTTTGTGTGCCATGGAGAAGAGTGTCCCCCAACACTATGCAGGATCTGATTCCACTAATAGGCTTGGTTGGTGGACTTAGATTGAACCTGCATGTATAAATGGTAAATAAAACGGTGCATTTACATATAGCGCCTTTCTCCAAAGCACTTTGCAATGCTTTACGTGCATTACATCACCACCCCATTCACACACATTCGGCGGTGGAGGAAACCATGGCAAGGCAGCAATCTGCTCATCAGGATCTTTAGTTGAACATGAAGTCAGGAGGAGCCAGGGATGGAACCAAGATCCTTACGATTCCAAGATGGAGCCACTGCCGCCCCACTCTTAAGATTATATATAATAGAGACATCACTGGATTTCTCCTCCCATGATCCACGTCGTTTGCTCACCTCAGCGCATGAGGCCATTTCACCCCTTCTTCCCGGGAATGGAACAGAGTGCATTCTGGGATGGAATTGGGCCATACGTGTACGTGCCGGGCCGAAAACATGAAAGAGTATACCACGCGCGTGTGCGTGTGCGTGTGCGAGCGTGTAATAAAACAAGCGCCGCCAGTTGTTGTGTAATTGGCTCGCGGTGCGAGCCAGCGCGTTCACGGATGGCCCAATGCCGCTCGAAGCTGCAATACCACTTCCGGGGCCACCACCATGTCCATTGCGCTTCAGTGTTTCCTCTCGGTGACGTCTCTATTAATATATACTCTAAGACCCCACTCAGGGCTGAACGCCATTTTCTTCCATTCTCAGACAAGCCCAAAGAGAACCATGCTCACAGAGCTCCAAGTGTGTCCGGTTGGTATACACCTTACCTCTGTCCAGTTTGTCGATGACACTCTGCAGGCCTTTCTCAAAGGAGATGGCATCGGCTGGGCTCTGGAACGTCAGGCCGAACTTGCGCTCCTCCACGCGCCAGTGATGGAAGATGGGGTTGACTTTGTTGTACACCAGCCCCCTCTGTACGGCGCATTCCAACACCGGCTGCACACACATACAAAAAGAAGGCTCCATGAGAGGTCAGGAGGGGATGGGGGGGGGGTCACTTTTCCCCTTCACCCCTTCAAGAAAATCCACCATTCATAAAAGAAGGTGTTCATATTTATACAGTCAGGTTGCTCAGATGGTGTCGGTGGAGCAGCTTGAGCACCAGAGGCGGCCATAACACACACGCACACACTCACTGCTCGATCTCGGAGCCGCTCGCCCCGCACAATGTACTCTCTCCGCCCCCTGCCGTCTTGACTCCGCCCCTTACATATGACCACGTGACTGAGGCCACCGCCTCCAAGGGGCACCCAGCCGCCACTGGAGTCATCACGTGTCATCACCACCGCACGAACACGCACGCTGTGAAGGAAAGAGCAGAGAGGAAGCCATAGCTCAGACCCCGGGGCCCATTCAAACAAAGCACACAAGCTCTCGCACGCACGCACGCACGCACGCACGCACGCACGCACGCACGCACGCACGCATGCATGCACACACATTTTAACCATTTATTTATGTCCACACAAATGAATACAAAGATGCAAATATTATAGGTGCACTGGTGCAGTAGAGTTGTACATTTACAAAATCATGGCATGTGTTTTCTATATAGTAGGCCTACAATAGGCATGTCACTCAGTACTCTATGGGGATAAGTAACAGCGTCTCCGCCATATATGACGGCTGCCAATTATAGCGGAGACACCACAATACTTTGCCAGCCTTTTTGCCCTCCTTTTTGGGCATTCCAAGTTGTTGGAACCCTCTAACAACCAGTCTGTACATATGCCCCATATAGGCTGCCAAATATAAAGATAAATAGTCTGCACATATATAGCGTATTTAGAAGTGGTTGGTATTTAATGACCTTAACCCATTCTGGGCGGGAACCCCTTTTGGCGTTTTAAATTATGTTATACTTTAGCTATTGAAAAACAGCAGATCTACAAGCTCATAGCGCGGCACTCGGTGCCGCGCTATGAGCTTGTAGATCTGCTTGTAGATCCGCTTGTCGGTCTGCTATTTTGTATTTTTGAAAAATCGTGAAAATGTGGCTCAAATCGTTGAACATATATTCTTTCACAGTGAACGTTTTTAACTAAAGTCTTTGCTTACGGGGGTCACTGGAACAACATATTTTCAGATGGGGGTCGGTGCCAATTACATATGGTCCTTGACATGATGAAATATTGAGCACCACTGATATAGAAACATAGGTATTTCAGAAAACTGTCAAGATTTAGACGACATTTTTATAAATTTCGACGCCAGGCCTAAAGGGGTTAAGGTCATAAAGGCTTCCTCTATAGGCTATATATAGGGTCAAATGTGCAGGCTATAGCTGTCTGATGCTACAGCCATGTATATAGACATCTATTCTCTAGGTGTTGTTTTTTTTTCTTCTTCATTTGTGGATGTGATGGAGGTAAATCTATATTGGGATGTGATGCATTCAATGAAAGAGAAAACGAACAAAGTGCCTTTGCTCTTTTTTTTGCAAATCATTACCTGCCAAAAATGTGCTTGGGAATAAAAGGAAACTATTGTCTAAATAGAGAGAAATAACGGTGCGCATTTGCACACTATAATACAGTTATATTATAGCACAGGATTACAGCGTGCCTGCATGAGCGTGCTGCAAGAATGGAGAGAATCAGCGAATGGGAGGTGGGAAAGAATGAGTGTTTCCCCTCATAATATGTAGCCAGGCTATCATATGAATGAACGCGCCCATTCGCTATATCCAAGGCCCGGTGGTGTGACTATATAGGCTCCATGTCACATGCATGCCCGATACATAGCCTATATATGCCTATACTGCATTTTGAAACATATATGCAACAATCCTATGCGTTGTTATGTATCACGTTGAATTTGAATGGTTTCAATAAAGCTGGTAATAATATGTTCGAGACGCGCCTCTCTCTCTCTCTCTCTCTGTCCATTCCGCCCCTACACGCGCGCACGCACGCACGCACACACACACACACACACACACACACACACACACACACACACACACACACTAACACACCCTGATATGTGTTCTTTTTTTGTGAATGAATAGCCTAGAGACAAACAACGTTGGGGTTTGAAATGCGACGGTCTATAGAGAGGCTATATCTATAAACGATATTTCAATAAAGCATAAATAAAAACCCCTATACAAATATAATCCCACGATCGTGTGTGTGAAAGGTAAAACGAGTGGGTGACACAGGATGGAGAAAAACGAAAGATGGGGGAGGGGGGCGACGAGAAAGGAAGAAGAGAGAGGAGGGGTGAGGAAGAGAGAGGGAGAGAGAGAGAGAGGGAGAGAGAGAGAGAGAGAGAGAAAAATCACATTTCATTCATAAAGTTTGGCTTTAAAAATCATAATGAAACCCGAGACACGTTGATAAAAATCACCAGCCTCCATCACAGCCGCGGTAGACCCGAGCATATATAGTGTTGCCGAATGACGCGATGAATGGCCACAACTCGCCATATTTCTATACATTTTACACACTGACTCATTTATTTAATGCTTATACGACTTCGTGACTATATATATATATTTTTTTATTTTATTTTTTGTTTTTTTTGCCCTCCAGCACGCGTTTAGCTTGGAATCAAACATTTCGCCATGGCTATTTGTTTATTGATTGATATTATTTCGGATATTTATAAGTGCCAATTCGCTCTAGCATATTAGGCTATATGACTTAACATATTGATCACACGTTATTGACATGGATATGGGTCTATATGGGAAATGGAGTGTAGCCTGCACTGTTGATTCAACACTATATATACGTAATATTGTTTATTCTCCTGTATTAGCCTTTGTAATTAGCTATGAGATTATATGCTCATTGTATACTTGGATTATGCATCAGTGTGACACCAGCATCGGGCTCTGGTTGGTTCCGATGAGTTGGATGACTGAATTGAAAGGATGTTATAATACAAAAAAATAAAATAAAAATAATGAAAATATAATATAAGGACTTACTCGCCCTCCATGGCTCGGTGTTGCCCGACGCTCGCAGCCTCCGCTTGCAGCTCTCAGCCCCCCTCCCACCCCCCCACCCGCCCCCAGGCCCCCCCCACACTCCCCCCCACCCCCACCCCCCCCACACACCCCACAGTCCCCCCCAACCCGGTCTCCTGTCCTCTTTATCCTGTCGGAACACACGCGCCCGCGCGCGCATATATATATATATACACACACACACAAACACGCACACACAGACAAGCACGCACGCGCGCGCACACACACACGCGCGCGCACACACACACGCACGTATGGTCACACACTCCCTCTCATTCTCTCGTCTATATCGAACCCGCTGCTGCTCTCATTTCCCCCTCTAAAGTCTAATCTCTCTCTCTCTCTCTCTCTCTCTCTCTCTTCCACCTTCATGTAGTTTTTCGGTGGATCAGGATAGGCTCGAGGTTACAGCAGCCATTTTCCGCTGGCAGCAGCAGCGGCAGCATCATCCTCCCTCCCTCCCTCCCTCTCTCTCTCTCTCTGTCTCCCTCTCCTCCTCTCTCTCTCTCTCTCTCTCTCTCCCTCTCTCTCTCTATCTTCCTCTCCCTCTCTCTCTCTCTCTCTCTCTCTCTCCCTCTCCCTCTCTCTCTCTCTCTGTCTCCCTCTCCTCCTCTCTCTCTCTCTCTCTCTCCCTCTCTCTCTCTCTATCTTCCTCTCCCTCTCCCTCTCTCTCTCTCTCCCTCCCTCTCCCTCTCTCTCCCTCTCTCTCTCCCTCTCCCTCTCTCTCTCTCTCTCTCTCTCTCTCTCTCTCCCTCTCTCCCTCCCTCTCTCTCTCTCTCTCTCTCTCTCTCTCTCTCTCTCTCTCTCTCTCCCTCCTCTGTCTACCTGCTGCCTCCCCTCCGTCCAACTACATCACATCCGCACGCATCATTATGTGTATTGTCTGTAACTATGTGGATGATAAATGATTAAATGTGCTGTAAAAGGAGAAAACAAGCTCAACTCTGAGAGTGTATATACTCTACACATGCAAAATGGACCCTTCCATTTGTTTACATTGTGTACACGCAGAGGTAGACATGCCAGCCCAATGCTGTGCGCGCCCATTCATAACAATTTGAATGCTGATCAATGAATGTTGGTGTGGTGTGGTATGGACCGGTATTGACCATTCGCAGACCGCGGCCATCTTGCCATCAGAGTTTGGAAGCGCTCGTTTTCAGTGAAGCAAATGTCTTGCTGCCTCTTGCATTATCTGCAAATTAAAAACAGGTGGTATACGTGCAGGGCAGTTGAGTGATGTCTAACGAGCACTTCCAAACTGCAACACTTGGAAAAAGAATCACCTGCAAGGACACAAAGTAGCTCATAACATGTCTACGGTGGATTTTTATGACACAAACACTTTGAGGATGAAAAGAGAATAATTCAAGCTTTTCGTACAGCTGCAATGTTGGTGAGTTTGACGTTGTGTGTGTATATAATACAATCAGATAGGACTTTTCTGTTTGGATGAATGGGCTGCCAATGGGAACCTTGTTATAGCACCTTGCTATTAACTTATATGGTAAGATGGCTGCGGTCTGCATATAGGTCCATAGTGTCATATAGAAATGCACTCGCAGGTGCGACATAACGTTTCAGCACCATGGACAGCAACATCTCCCCACAACTCTGCTCCACTCTGGGCCGAATGGAGGGTCGTTTCACGCATACCTGTAGAGGCCTTATGGGCTTCTTGCAAATGTTGTCCATATATATGCACGGACAATTAATTAAGATTTATATGTATTATTTTATATATGTATATGTTTTATTATGTTTTATTAATACCCGCAGTGGTTCCTAAAACGGTGTGCCAGGTGCTGTGAGGTGCTGTGTCAATTATACAATACGTTATGATTTATTTATCTATTTATAGTACTTTGTACGAACTCATTTTTCAATACAGAGGCAACTTCTTTTCTTTTTTTTATTTGCCAATTACATATAATTATGTTGGTCCTTGACATGAAATATTGAGCACCACTGATATAGAAACATGGGTATTTCAGATAACTTTCAGGATATAGAAGACATTTTTTACATTTCGACGTCAGGTCTAAATGTTGAGTATGGGTCCCCAGCATTTAGAAACTGCATGGAAGAGCATTACTGCACATCATGTTTATGGAGTATACTTATCATATTTAGTCCAAATGTGGAAATGGGCTAAATGTGCAGCAACAAATGATTCCATCAGCAGAACATTCTCAAAACTATAAAAAGTGCCCCTTGGGGCACAGGTCTCCACCAGGGCAGGTTAGGTTGTGGCCTCCTGGTGGTGCTATAATAGGACAGGTCTCCACCAGGGCAGGTTAGGTTGTGGCCTCCTGGTGGTGCTATAATAGGACAGGTCTCCACCAGGGCAGGTCAGGTTGTGGCCTCCTGGTGGCGCTATAATAGGACAGGTCTCCACCAGGGCAGGTTAGGTTGTGGCCTCCTGGTGGTGCTATAATAGGACAGGTCTCCACCAGGGCCGGTCAGGTTGTGGCCTCCTGGTGGCGCTATAATAGGACAGGTCTCCACCAGGGCAGGTTAGGTTGTGGCCACCTGGTGGTGCTATAACCTCGGGGCACAGGTCTCCACCAGGGCAGGTTAGGTTGTGGCCTCCTGGTGCCCCTCAGGGCACAGGTCTCCACCAGGGCAGGTCAGGTTGTGGCCTCCTGGTGGTGCTATAATAGGACAGGTCTCCACCAGGACAGGTTAGGTTGTGGCCTCCTGGTGGTGCTATAATAGGACAGGTCTCCACCAGGGCAGGGCAGGTTGTGGCCTCCTGGTGGCGCTATAATAGGCCACAGGTCTCCACCAGGGCAGGTTAGGTTGTGGCCTCCTGGTGGCGCTATAATAGGCCACAGGTCTCCACCAGGGCAGGTTAGGTTGTGGCCTCCTGGTGGCGCTATAATAGGCCACAGGTCTCCACCAGGGCAGGTTAGGTTGTGGCCTCCTGGTGGCGCTATAACCTCGGGGCACAGGTCTCCACCAGGGCAGGTTAGGCTGTGGCCTCCTGGTGGTGCTATAATAGGACAGGTCTCCACCAGGGCAGGTTAGGTTGTGGCCTCCTGGTGGTGCTATAATAGGACAGGTCTCCACCAGGGCAGGTTAGGTTGTGGCCTCCTGGTGGTGCTATAATAGGACAGGTCTCCACCAGGGCAGGTCAGGTTGTGGCCTCCTGGTGGTGCTATAATAGGACAGGTCTCCACCAGGGCAGGTTAGGTTGTGGCCTCCTGGTGGTGCTATAATAGGACAGGTCTCCACCAGGGCAGGTTAGGCAGTGGCCTCCTGGTGGTGCTATAATAGGACAGGTCTCCACCAGGGCAGGTTAGGTTGTGGCCTCCTGGTGGTGCTATAATAGGACAGGTCTCCACCAGGGCAGGTTAGGTTGTGGCCTCCTGGTGGTGCTATAATAGGCCAATGTGAAAAGGGTGCCATTTCTTCTTACGCCTTGGATGGCAATTGGATGATTTGAGGCATTATGTTCCAAAAATGTGTTTTGCAACAATCCACCTGTTGGTGGCGCTATAACAGGCCAATGTGAAAAGGGTGGGATATATTCCTCGGCCTAGTAGGAAAGTCCGTGAAAGATTTCATGTAAATTGCACGCTGCGTTCATGATTTCAGGCTTTTTGTTCAAAACGGGCAAATCCTGCAAACTTTGAAAGCCAATGTGAAATATCGGACAGATCCGTCTTGAACACATGACTATAGAGATTTGTGGGATTTTTGGACAGAATCTGGAGGAGTAATATCAAAAAATGTGTCACTCCTGGTGGCACTATAACAGGCCATTCTGGAAAATTTGGTGCATACTCTCTCCCCATACCTTCGGCCTGGTGGAGACAATAAAAGGATACGGAAAAACACCAAACAGGTGGATGAAACAAAGGTGCAGAAATGAAACAGCCGTGTGTTTCAGAAAGCCATTGTTCCGTTACGGGATGTTTCGTTGTATGAATGAACTGTTTGTGTGATATTTGGGAGATCATGGAACTACACTACTTCTGCTCTCTAATCAGGCACGTGCAGAGAGTGTTAGAGAGGCAGGGGCAGGAAATCCTGTTAATAGGGCACTTTTGGCCCAAAATAGCGAAAATAGCAGATCTACAAGCTCACAACACGTCGCAGCGCGATACGTTGAGAGCTTGTAGATCAGCTATTTTCGGGGCGCAACCCTGCACTCTTTATCTACTGGAGATGCGGCGTACGACACAAATTAGTTCAATGCAAAATGCTGCGTTCAAGTTCAGGAGACTTCGGAAGAAGTATTGTTGTTTTTTTTCTTTGTTTTTTTCGATTGTTATTGTAGTAGGTAAGAGTACCAATATTTGAGATAAATAAATAATCTGCAAAAAATCTGCATTACTGGTGCCAATTCAATCCAATCCTGATATGTTCTATCTAGCTTAATCTCTGCATATATCGTGAATATGCAGAGATCCATTCAACATTCATATGCGAGAACCATTCAACATTCAAACTTAGTCTGAGTATTGAGGACCCCAAGAGTGTGCAGTGTCGACTGTGAAGTCGGTAAGATCAACAGTTGTCCAGGAGCGTTGTGCGGCAACATTGTTGCCATTTTAACATACCGGTATAGCTTGAGGTGTCTGTCCATGCCCAATATGGAGATGACTGATGACATATTGATGAGGTCACCAAAGGGGTCGTCCTTCCCAAATATGGAGCTCTACGCAGACTCAGTCTGGCCTCCAATAATGGGTACTGAACTATGACTGGTGTAGTATACTGGCATCACAGATGACTAACATCTTAGACTAGCCTACAAGTACTCTCATATCACTTCTCATAATGCTTCTGCTTACTATGTCCCTCCATCACCAAGCAGGGGGACGTTTCCCATGAACATGTGGAAAGTGTTAAACAACCACTCACAGGTCAGCCAAAGCATTAGAATGGGTGGTGGCACGAACAATATGGAGAATTCTGCGCTTGTAAGTCCCAACCACAGCTCACCTAGCATCGTCTGTATGCCCGAGCAACAGCCAGCAGGCCAGCCCTTCGCCATAAACAGCACGACAGGGTTTGGAATGAACCACAATCATCAGGCCTTTGGGACGAACAGCTCCATATCGAGCGACATCTTTGGCAGAGAAGATGTGAGGGGAAATATATTAACGGGACTGGATTCAGACCTCTCCTCCTTAGTGGATTGCAGGAGTCAGAGGAAAGAAGAAGGGAGCTGTGGAAACCCAACGCAATTTGTTGGCATGGTGCCAAAACCTTCCCATGAACAAACACAGGGTTTCTCCATCTACAATGAGGACTTCCCGGCACTGCCTGTTCGCGACTTCAAGCGCCCTAACAGAAAAACCAATGTAAACTCCACTCGTCCTGGCCTCAACTACTGGCGCCCTACACTGAGCAATGATGTTAGTAAAGCCAACTTAAACTCCACTAGCAAGAGCACTGTATCCAATGCAGGTGGGCCCATGTTCCCCCGAGACACAATCTCAGCACAGAACGACCAGAAGAAAGGTATTCAGGTCTTGCCAGGTGGCCGGGTGACAAACATTCCTTCGGGAATGGTGACGGACCAATTTGGGATGATTGGATTGCTGACGTTCCTGCGAGCAGCATGGACGACGGATCCCGGAATGGTCCATTTGGCACTGGGAATTGACCCTACAACCCTGGGAATCGACTTCGACTCGACAGACAATGTGTACCCCAAGTTTGTTTCCCCTTGGGATGCATCGAATCGAGATATTGATTTCCATGTTCACATACGGGACAAGTTGCCTGTAATAAAACTTGCTCGATATGGTGAAGATCTACTGTTCTACTTGTATTACATGCATGGTGGAGAACTTCGGCGTCAGTCAGCAGAAGAGCTCTTTAACCAGGACTGGCGGTACCACAGGGAGGAGCGGGTTTGGATCACGAAGGCACGATGCACGGAGCCGACACTAAAGACAGATACTTACGAAAGGGGGACCTACTACTTCTTTGATTGGCTTAACTGGAAGAAGGTAGCCAAGGAATTTCACCTGGAATATGACAAGCTGGAAAGGAGGCCTTGTGTGCCAACAACATTGAACTACAACCCAGCCCAGCAGCAGGCCTTCTGAGTCCCAGACCTGTCCTATAGGAACTACAGAAGTTTTCCAGAAAACAGCCCTATTATAGCCACCAAGGGAGGGTGGTTGGTGTTTTTATTCCTCATGCATTTCCCTGCCTTTTCTGAATTGCTTGCTGCCCAAAAAACACCATATTCCCTATTTTCCTGTAATTGTTTTAAGCAAGGTCTGTGTTTGTTTACGTCTCTTAATCTGAAGCCTGTTGTCCAAGGCAGAAGGACTGGCAGAAGGAGTCAGGACAACCTGACTCGATTGAAGGGTTACTACATCTCATGTTTCCCAGAAGAGGACGGTCCAAATAATGGCGTGGCTCCAAACTGAATCTCGGACAACATATTCATGATGATGATGTCAGCCTT
The DNA here is from genome assembly GCF_951216825.1 of Electrona antarctica. NCBI lineage: Eukaryota > Metazoa > Chordata > Actinopteri > Myctophiformes > Myctophidae > Electrona > Electrona antarctica. The sequence continues at coordinate 10,524,144 of NC_136792.1, read as the reverse complement.
AACAGAAAAATGGAGAGACTGCATTTTTCTGTGCTTTTCATGATTTGAAAAGGCGTTGCGGTTGCGCTATAGGTAAACACAAACTATATATATTCTACTAATAAACTAATATATGTTACATTTGTTCAAAGTTGCTATCCTTTGCAGCTGTGCACTCTTGGTATTCTATCTCAACCATCTTATGACGTTGTCATCTGGAATAAATCAGTCTTAAATGTATTACAGTTGTTACAGTATAGGTTAGATGCCTTTCATTCACTCTCCAGTCCAAATATTAGTTGGATTGGACTGGAGAGTGGATGAAATGGAATTTGGAATTAAATCCCAAATTCCACAAATAACCTTTAACAAGGCAAATCTTTTAATTGAAAGGATTCCAGCTACAGTAGGTGACTTACCTCATCAAGTTGGTTGACAGAATGCCAAGAATGTGCAAAGGTTGACAGAAGTGCTGCACAGCATAAAGTAGTGTAGACTCAACTCATACACTACAAAACACAGAGAAGTACGGGCTAGCACACCCTACAGCCAGAGAGGAAACATGTCCGTGTGTCTGTATACTTGTGGAAATACTTGAAATTAGGGATGTCCCGATACACTTTTTTCGCTTCCGATCCGATCCCGATACCTCAATTTCTGTGTTAGCCGATACCGAATACCGATACCAGTGTCGTGATTTCATGTTGTGTTTATAGCTATCTAGCTATATATCTCGTGTTGTGTTTATAGCAGACTCCTCACAGTTTGGGCAACTCCAAAGCAAATTCCACATGTCCCAACATTTTATTTACCTGCCATGCCGTGTCAACCCCTTACCCCTGTGTCGGATCTGTGGTTAGACTGGCATTTTCACCGATACCCATTTTCACCGATACCGATATGACCCGATATGACAAATAAGGGCCGATCCGATACTTTTCCCGATACCGATACAGTATCGGGACATCTCTACTTGAAATGTAACTGAAGTTATATGAACAAATTCAATAAGGCTGTGATAGCACTGAAACCTTGCCCAAACTTGACATGACGGCCACAACAGTAGGCTACCTTTACCCATTTGCTTTTGAGGGGCGCTAGCCCCTCCTATATTCAGCTATAGAGGGTATGCACGTGACATCATCATCATACCCGGAAAGTTATGCGGGAACGCCTACTGAGTGGCAAAAAAACTACTTTCTGGCCTTGACAGCTCATACATCCAAACAGAAAAGTCCTATTTGATTGCATTAAATGACTTTAAACAACATTAAATTCACTTTGCCACTCGATTTGCCATTCACTTAATCACGTTATGCATGCGCATACCCTCTACTATAGTGTAGATTCTTGACCTAACACAAACATTAAATGCCATTGACAATGAATGGAAAATATGTGTCATATATGTCTGAGCAAATCCGCTATTTCTGTGTGTTAATTAACACAATACTTTTAAAATCTACAGGAGGCTAGTCATACCATGTCACAGACAACTGACGTCGTACATTGATGTCAGATGGAAGTTCTGTTCTGTTCTGCATACATTTTGTCCTAGCTTTTTGAGGGGCACTATCCCTCCAACGTCTGGCTGAACCTGAAGATTAAAAATCATTTCTCTTATTTCAATTGACTGCCATTTCATTTGAATTATGTCAGCTATATGCTTCCATACCCATGTGACATCATGTGGCAGCCGCCAGCCAAGTCTATGGACTTTCTTCGTTTGTTTGGAGCACTTTAAACAGAGTACGATGTTTGTTTAAAGATGGAGTGCCATGATCTTTGTATTTCTTCCAGTTTTTCATGTGTTTATGAGGCTGTGGGTGCGGCTTCAGTTCAGGTGGACCACCACCCACCAGGCATGACACCAGGCGTGTCAACATACAAATTACGTTAACAAATACTGTACACTTAAAAAACAATAATAATAAGAATCTAATAATAACCTTATATAATAATGATACCTGATGATCTTGTTTTAGGGTGGAGACAAATCACGGCCCATTCTGGGCGGGAACCCCTTTTGGTGTTAGCATTATGTTATGCTTTAGCTATTGAAAAATAGCAGATCGAACAACCACTGACATAGAAACATGGCTTTTTCAGAAAACTGTCAGGATGTAGAAGACATTTTTAGAATCTGATCTCAGGTCAAAAGTGTGGGATTTCATTAAATCTCTTAGTTACACCAACTCATCTCTTTAAGTACTGCATACTGCATATAGTGGGGCTGTGCCACTGAACATAAGATTCACATTGATTGATTGATTGATTGATTGATTGATTGAATCCTTTAGACAGAAATGCAAACAGCACGAATACACTTGGTGAAAAAGGATAACGCCCAAAAGTCCTGGTATGAGGACTGGTTTCCATTGAGTATTGTGTTGTGTATTCAATTCATAGAGACATAAAGACATATAATATAGACAATAATATACAATACTATATCCTAAAAATGCACCCGCTTTGGATGTTATGATCACCCCTTAATCAAGAGAATGTTCGTGATCAGCACCTTAGAAATACCCCCAGTATGTGATAATCAACATACTGGGAAATCCGGAAGTGAAACTATGGGAGTGTTTGCTTTGTGTGTCCATGACGGATGTGCGCCGTGCAGTCCGGGTGAACACAGCTAAACACCACCATCTCTAGTATGCCAGTATGGCCATATTGGCCATATTCCAACGTCCTGATAACGGTTGATTTCGTATATTTAATGCAGTGATAACGGAAAATGTTGCAGGGGTCCATTTCTGGTGTTAAGTTTACACGTTGATCAGACCAGTTTAATACCATTTGCAGACACTCAGGTGCTCTTGTTGGTAGGGCCTTAAGTTCCACATGGCTGGTGCCAAAGCAGTACAATTTCACCCCACCTCCAACACCTGTTCTCTCACCTCCAGATATACCGGTAGTTAGAGAGAAAATTTGCGAAATGTGTGGCAAATCTGGAAAAAAATGCTTACCACTAGCTTTCTTCACAAATGAACATAATACATTTGTTCCAACCCAACTCCCTTGGGAAACTTTGTGACAGTTGCTGAAAGTTGGGGTACCATTAACAACCAATATAAGGCAAAATTCCCAAAATGTCATTATGCTTTAAGTAGCATGTGACATGTCAAACTAGGGGGTTTTCATGATGCTGAATCCATTCCAAGCATTAGTTTTACACGGAAATACTCCTTGGGATAAATTCGGCCATAGCCACTTGCCCTAAATGTGCTGACCTCATCACATTTGTGATGACGGCTATGGGCATTTTTAGGCAAAGAAGTGTTTTTTGTACAAAACTAATGCTTGCAATGGATTCAGAATCATGAAAAACCTCTAGTTTGACACATCACATGCTACTTAAAGTATAATGAAATTTGGATTTGCCTTATATTGGTTGATAATGGTACCCCATCTTTCAGCAGCTGTCACAAAGTTTCCCAAGGGTGTTGGATTGGAACAAATGTATATGTGATTGTAGACACCTTTATGAAGACATCTGTGAAGAAAGCTATCGATAACCTTTTTTTCTTTTGCAGATTTGCCACACATTTCGCTAATTTTCCATTATTAATAATATAGGATCTCATCCAGCCCACTGATGTATCAAAACCGATGGCCTTCAATGTAGCAATCAGTGTATCGAGTAATTTACAGTGGCAATACTGAAAACATGCTCAAAGTGGGTTCCTTGAGAGTGGATTTCCAAACGGTCCCTTGCAGGTTTGTAACTTACTGCTCGTCTGGCCTGATGGTGACGCTAGATGCAAGGGGTCACCAAGATCAATCGGCTTTGACCTTGGGAGTATTAATGTGCACAGCTAATTGATGTCAATCTGGCAATTGTTTTTTGAAAAATTAACAAGCAAAATATTTAATGGAAGTTAAAATCAAGTCCAAAATGTCCTGTCTTCACTTTTGGTAAAACAAATGAAAATGCCAGTTAATGGTTTCAACATGCAATTAGATCTACTGCTGTGACAACTGAAGAGATTTCTGACACAATAGTGACACATGCACGTGTGCGCCTGCGCACACACACACACACACACACACACACGTTAATGTAAAGCTGTAAACCCTGGAGGAGGGTAGATGCAGTGGTTGGAGGTGGTCTCCGTGCAGTTTCATTGAGAAAATTCTGTCCCTGGTGTCAGGTAGGACACCTTGTGGTTGACAAGTAGTACTGCAAGTAGTCTTTGTTCAATTACAGGGGGTACCCCCATCACTCCAGCTCTTTGAATGAAATACTTTTTCAGGTGGGTTCGCAACATTTCTAAATCAGCTTCATTTTCAACGTTCTGGTTGCAATTTTGTCATCTCATTTTGTTTGTCTCATCACACCAATTTCACTTGTTCGGTATCCTGATCGAATAAAATTGGTATCCCGACCTGAAAATGCTTTTTTTCTGTTTAATCCATTCTAGACAGGAACCCCTTTTGGTGTTTTAAGCATTACAGTGTTATACTTTAGCTATTGAAAAAAAACAGATCTACAAGCTCGTAGTGTGGCACCGAGTGCCGCACTACAAGCTTGTAGATCTGCTATTTTTTTTTAAATCGTGAAAATGTGGCGCAAATCTTTGAATATATATTCTTTCACAGCAAACGTTTTTAACTCAAATCGTTGCTTCTGGGGGGATCCCTGGAACAACATATTTTCAGATGGGGGTCGGCGGCCAAATACATATATTTTTGGGGGTCCTTCTAAATGGGTTACTAAAGAGCTGGAGAGATACTAATCTCACTAGACTATAGCAGAGGTCAGCAAGGTTTGACCCGAGGACGAGGACCCTGATGTAAACGGGTCTTAGTGCTGTATTGACAGCAACGATAACATATTTATTCAAAGTTTTTGCAGAGGAAGCGAACTGTTGAGGTATGGAACACACTTTTTTTTAGCAAAAGGCCGATGCACACCTCAGAAGGCTAGTGACAGGTGTGTAGGGCAATACTTAAAAAGGGTATCTTTGAAAAACAAAGGGTCCCGCACACCACCAGACACTTGCCAAAATGTTGCTCTTTATTGGCGTTTCGGTCGATTAGGACGATTAGACCTTCATCAGTTAGGATTGTCTGTCCTGATGAGGGTCTAATCGACCGAAACGTCGAACCAATAAAGAGCAACATTTTGGCAGGTGTCTGACAGTGTGCGGGACCTTTTTTGTTTTTCAAAGATACCCTTTTTGAGGTATGGAACACAGAAAACATAAAAAATGCTGCTATACTACTAGGTTCAAGCTGAGGCTGTCGGTCTGTTTAATGTGGATTTTAATTGATAAGTCCCGGAAAAGACGCACTGTGATTGGCCAGTAGTCAGTCCCTGCCAGGAGTGGCAGTGACACAGCTTGCCTACCGCACTTCCGGTGCACTTCCGCCCCACTTCCGCCCCAGTGTAAATTGTTCAGCACTCCGTCGTGTCACATCGCTCCAACGAACTGCAGCAACCAATGAGGCATATATTTTTTTAAATATCTCCCTCTTAACGACGTCTCCATTTTCTTCAACCGGTTGAATGTTGGAATGCACACAACCTGTTGTGAACCAGGCTAGCACAGCAAACACTTACAGCTTCTATACAGCTGAGGGAGAAGCAACAGAGGAGGTTCTCACTGATGAGACAGACACATTCATTGTATTGTAAACATTTTCAGAATGGTCAATGGGCTTACGCTTTGTAAACAGTTTCCAATTGAATGATCCAAAATAGAGAGCTACAGCTCATGATCAAATTAAGGCAAAACATACATCTGTTGGAAAAAAGAAACGTTTATTTTTAATAACCTGTTGCAAACAGATATTTGCCCATTTCCAGATCAAAACAAACCATCGAGGGGAGGACAAGAATTTACCATTTGGAAAACACTCGCAAACGTCAATGGCAAATAATTCTGTCAGTTGCTAGGATACAAGACAAGGGCAGCAAAACACCGTTTTGTGAGCGCTACTGGAGAGAGAAAAATAAACTTTGTATACAGAAGCAATTTGCTTATAGTAGGAAGGGGGGAAAGAAATATGTGGCTAGGCTTGTTTGACATGGGAATTAAAAGTCACAGCGTGGTCAATCACACATGGGGTTGAGAAACGTATAGCCTGATCCAACGCTCTTTAACCTTCCTGACATCAGTTTAGACTTTAGATGATCCCAGAAAAAGAAACATCCCTCCAGTGTTGGATGGATAGATGATCAAAGACGTGTTGGATCAAAGACGACATCTTCAGACACTTGACCTCGCCATCGACTTTCAAAAGGGGTGGATATTAACCCAACTGACAGGACACAAGAGCGATGTTTCACTTTAATAGCTTGTTTTAAATTTAGGCAACAAATTAAACTAGTCTGGCAATATGTAAACGCAGGTCCTTTGGGGAAAGTCCCATGTTTGCAAGTCAATTGTTTTCTACTGTATCGGCGGCGTGTTGTGTGTCGTCTGTGCATGTTGTCGGCGGAGTTCCTGGGGGCGGATTACACAATCATTTCCAGCTGTCGTGCGTATTCGATGACTTGCTGTGCCAGCTCCGTGGAGGGGATGGTCACCTCCTCTGTTCTCTGCTGCTGACTGCTGAACGAGTAATAGCCATCTGGGCTCTGAGTCCAGCCTCTCTGGGGGGGGGGGGGGGGGGAAGAAGCACAATGTACACCATATGAAATTGCGAATATATTTTGGACATAAAAAAAGGTTTCTGATTCAACATTCCTGATTTGTATGTTAAAGAAAAAAGTTCAACTCAACAGCCACTTTAGTTTTTTATTTATTGCTGTTGAAACAGTATGCAATCTCATGTTTTATTAAGGTAAATATTTATGTAACCCCCAATTTCCTTTTAATTTGCATTAATTCCAAGATATCCCTGTTCATTCTCATATGTTCTTATTTCCCCCCCATCAAACATTTCCACCTGTATGTTCCCCAAATTCCGCTACCCTAGCCAGTAGCCAGGCCAACTACCAAGCCAATCGGGCGCAAGCTGTTGGCTATGGCATCTATAGTCCTTCTGGCAGAAGCTGGCCACCGAAATGCCAACATGTCAAACTTGATGATCCATGGATGTAATACGTCTCTTAGATACATCAACAAGTGTTGTTTAACCAATTTGTGATGCTTATTTATAATGAGTGCCTAGACGAACACACTGCAGACACACTGCATAGAATGATTAGAGATAAAACCAAGTTTAATCAGAGCATCGAATGCTCCAGTAGAAGTGTCTACTGGCCTACCGCAACCGTCTCCAGCGCCAAACATATTGTGACGATTGTGAAATTCAGTAGGCTGCATTCCGCGTTGATCACGGCTACCGTTTTGACACCGACGACGAGTGTTTTCCGACATTACTAACCCTAAATCTAACAACCAACTCTAACCTCAGTCTTAACCGGCCACATACATTCCCTAATCTGAAAATCCCCTAACCCCATTCAGTGATTTGAAAAAAATAGAAGAAAAAAAAAAAAAACGGTCCGCCCGGTAACAAGACACTCTACAGTGGGGGGGTGGGGGACACAACAGGCCAACAGCACGTGCACCAAGGCCCGCCCCCACTCGATCGTGATTGGAGGAAGGCCTCTCTCATCCTGATTGGACACGTCTGTTCAACACAAAGAGAGACACATGCAGCTTGTTGGTACTGTGTCAGACCGTGTGTTATTTCTGTGTGCCTCCTGGTGGACATATTGCCTCCCTGGAACAACATATTTTCAGATGGGGGTCGGAGGCCAAATAGCCTACATATAATTCTAGAGGTCCTTGACATGAAATAGTTTGAGAACCACCGACATAGAAACAGGTTTATCAGAAAACGGTTTATTTAGAAGCCATTTTAGAATCATCCTCGGGTCTAAATGGGTTAACATGGATTCTATCCTCACTGACATCTTGTGTTTACCAACAATGACTTGTATCAACGTCGACTCACTGGCCTTGGAATGCATCGGGATCGCCCAGGAGGAAGTTACTAATGTTGCTCTGGAGAGTTTAGTCTGGAGCTCTCTGGTGGAGCTGTTGCCCCCGCGACCCAACTACGGATAAGCGTTTTAGAATGTCATTCAATGATTACCAACCTTCTTGGCGTATTCTGTCATCTTCTTTGGAGTGTTGAAGAAAAGCACACGCGAGGCTTCATTGAACTGGATCTGCTCGTATGCCTTCTCTATACAACCAGCAATCTCATCGCTGCAATTCAATGACACAAAATGCACATGTGGTGGAGGATGAACTACACAAAAATCACTCATATTTCAACGCTTCACCAAAATCATCACTGTACAAGTAACACAGATACAGTGAACAGCCAAGTCTTAAGCCAACGTTATTTTATATATATACATACTACACCAACAATCTATTTAGTCCATCTTAAAAGGGTGAGGCACTCAAACTGATTCAAAGCAGAGTTGTACGTGATAATATAGTACAACTGTGACATTGATACATTTTGTTTGACTGCAAGCCAGATCATATATAATATAGATCATATATATAATATAGGTTGCTCAAAATGACTATGTAAAGTAAACAACCAGTGAGACAGCAGTGCGGAAGACAGTGTGCAGAATGGACACCGGGTGCACAGGAACTACTAACCGAATCGTGTCGAGCAGAATGTCTATGAAGAAGGTGTAGCTCTCGGCTGGGATGTTTCCTTTAGCCAGAAACACCTTGTTGTAGCTTCCCTCCATCAGGTACTGCAAAGACCACGAGAGACAGCACAAACTTACTACTGTACATACACAACAATTATAAACCGTGTTTAGAGACAAAGAAAACACGTTTGGATATAGAATTTTCCGTATACCTGTATTTATTAATTAAATGGACATTACCGTGGAAAGAATTTCATTCAGCACAAGCTAGAATCAGCCAAACCTGTCCTGTACAGTATCAAATAGCCAATCTACAAGCTCACAATGCAACAGGTTGTGAGCTTACATCTAGTATTTTCAATTATGACATTGACAGAATAGGGATGCTAAGGTGTGCGTTTAAAGCTACAATCCACAAGGTGCATGTTCTCTCGTGAGACGTATAATTGCAATGATGTCTGAATTACAATAAAGATGGCGGTGCATCTAGAGTAGAGGGCTGCAACGGGCAAAGGGCCCATGGTGCCCGCAGGTCGGGCGCAGGCGGTCAAGATCAAATCAGCGGAACCCCGCAAAATCCCACATCCTCCCGCAATTAACCAGATAGAGTACAGACTAGAGCTTATAAACACTTTAGCAAAACATGATGTCTGATGAGAACGTATAATTTCCCTACTGCGTTGGACAAGCAGTGGACTTGGAGTCTCACTCTCTCCAACAGACATCTTCAGGCACGCTCCCAAAGCTGCCGCACCTGTCAATCATTAGTAATCACTCTGTGAGAGGTTTTTTCCAACGGAGCGACGAGGACTTTATTTTCCCCGTGACGGACATTCTCTCTTCTAAACCCCTTTTTGCTTTTCGCTGCATGTGTGCGGCACTCAGCAATAGCGTGAAACAGAACACAAAGATGAGTACAATTTGTTTTATAACCAGTAACCATCAGCACGCAGCACCTCTCTCTCTCTCTCTCCGTCTCTCCATCCACCGTGTGCACACTGCTGCGCAGTGTCCTTGACACATAATATAATAATAATTATAATAGGCCTAATATAACACTTTCCCTCTATATGTAACTGTGATCAGCTCCTCACACAAACTCCTCTCTTGTGCATGCACACCTGCTCAATCTCAGCAACTGTTTGGATTTAAATTAATTTTTTTATCTCAATGGAAATATTGCTGGTTTAGCGGGACTAAAGGATACAATTGCGGGATGGTGCGGGACTATAGTGGGACTCTTTTTTTGTTGCGGGCGGACAGGCGGTCACTTGCGGGCGGTCAAAAATGAAATCATTGCGGGAGCGGGCGGTATTGGTCTGAAATTCTATAACTTTACCAACTTGTTTTGTAAAGTAGCAGCTTTTGTAACCCAATCGCCTCCATGCTGTCGCTAAATATCCTGTACACTGCAGTGTTATTGTGTGTAACCTTCAGCATTTGATAAATGTGATTGTCTGGCCATATTGCGATAAGGGCTTCCATCTCTTCACTAGACCACGTCTGACGACGGGACATCTTTATGCTGCGTAATGATGCATTCTCCTTCCTCGTGGTGTGCCAAATACCAACTTCTTCATCCCACAATGGCACATTTTTTGGTTCATCCCCTATATTTGAGACGATTGCATTCACACCTGCGGTGATCCGCCCTCTAGCGTGCTTGGAAGCGAAGCAAGACCCACGATTGTTTTGCCGATCTAGAATGTGTTTGATCCACGCCAGAATTGAGCCTTCACACCTGCCAAACAAAGCACACTTTCCACCAATACGCAGCAGGATTCATTTTAAAATCGCAGAAAAACATCCTGGTGTGAATGTAACTTAAATGTCTCAATAGAAGAGTAGGCAGACCATGATCTCCAACCACTGCAGATGTGCTGGTTATATTGGATTTTAACATAAACTCTAACATACAGATTGGTTTATTTATTCATTAAAATAAGTCCCACTTCCACTTAAATCGTTAGAATAATTTGTCATAAAACAAAAGCCAATGGTGGTGCTTCTAGATGTGCTATTATAATGATGAATCATATATATATATTTTGCCCTTAATGACATCCCCAACACATGGATTCCAGGTTGAAAGGTTGTTAAGGACGTGTGTAGCACCTGCTCTAAAGAAACGGGGTGTCTGATGTAGACGTTGGTCTGGATGTCTCGTGCGCTCAGCCTCTCCAGTTCTGTGTGGAACTCAGACACACGGTTCTGGGAGAGCAGGAACAGAAGATTCAGGCCCAGCAACTGGTGCATGTAGGTCGACTCGGGCAGCTCATCTCTGGGTGGAGAAAGGGGAAAAAAGTGACACTTCAGATGTCACAACACCGTCAAGGAATTTATACTTCAAACATCGGAGTAAACTCATGATAAAATTAGAACACAATCAATGTCATTCTGGGTACCAAACCATGAAGACCATATGGAAGGCGAAGGAAATTCCTATTTCCCTCAACAGACACATATTTATCCGTTCATACACACAAAGTATACAGATACACAAGTGTAACACAGCCACAAACTTGCTACTTTAATCAAGTAGATCTAATCGAAACGAACAAACCCCCCCAGGCTTTTTGTTATCTTTTTAGCATATTATGTTTACTGTACTGCCATACTGTTTTTTCCTATATACACACACAGGTTTAATGTTTGGTCTTTAGTTCAATGTTTGTTTTGTAAACGCCATTGTCAAATGTCAATGAAGGGAAAATTTACACCATAATGTGCCTCATTACATCATATTTCCTCTTTATTGTTAATGGCGTTTAATGTTTGTGTTTCATCACCATTACATCACCTAATCAACATGAGTTAACTTTAATATATCACTTCACACGGGTGTGATTTTTAAACGAATACAATATTCAATCAATAATAATAATAATAATAATAAACTAAGCGGAAAAACATGGTCAGAAAGGTTCCATTACTTGTAATCAAAGTAGTAACATTTGATCTGGGCCATGTATCTCTCAAAGGAAGGAATGTCCTTCTTGAGGATGCTCCACAATGCTCCGATCTCCAGAACATCGCCTGAAAGAGAGTAAATGATAAATCCTCAGAATTAATTGCAAATCTGTCTTTATCATTTATTAATCTACACCACAATAGTGTTCCTTGCTTAAAGTTGTCAGCTTGTAGATCCTGCTCTTCAAGACAACAGATTATGAACACGGCTTTTAGCTTGTTAACTTGTAGAGTAAAGAAATACTCACGGGCCAGGATGAGCTGCTGCTTAGTAAGCTTGGTCCCAGACGTAGGCAAAAAGTTTAACTCCAATAACGATATCTGCAAAGACCAGGTTTCAATACTTCAAACCACAATGGCAATAACCGTTTTATTATTCTTTAGATTGTTTTGTAATATAGGCTATAAAGACATCAAATATTTCCAACAGTACTAGTCTAGTGGCTAAATAGCTCTAAATTCTGATAATACGAATACTGTGCTTGCTATGTTTTTTTTGTCTCCAGAAAACTTTTTTTTTAGGTCGGGATACTAATTGTATCCTACCAGCAGAGAGAACTACAGAGTACAGGATGAATACGTAAGTGAATGGCACCAAGAAATGATCAGAGAAATTTGGAATCCTGGAATTGGAAACCCACCTGAAAATGTAAGTTCTGTTATTAAAGAGCTGCCCTGTTCCTGAACTAAAGCTAAAAATGATTACAATCAGAATCATAGAGCTTTAATCGTTTTTGTATAAACCAAAACATATCACATAGGCTACCCCATCTTTAATGCGTTACGTTGATTATTTCATATTTTGGTGATCACAGTGATGTGTCAAACGTCCTAGCCAGCTGAGCTAGCCTCCTCGACGTGCTAAAGCTAACTAGCTCGCCTCTTGTTTACAGAACAGTAAATAAATACACGTTCAGATATCCTCAACACGATGTCGTGTGTTTGTTTGTTTGTGTGTTTTACCTTCAGTTTGGTCAACAGCTCTCCACATTTGCTGATGTTGGGGTTCTTCTTGTTCCACTCCGACTTCAGAGATTCATACAAACCTGCTGTTTCTTTCAGCGCCATGGTGATTCTGCAAAATATACGACACCGGCCGTCGGAATACGGCAAATGGGCTGTCGTAAAACTACGATTATACCCCGTGGTACGACGGTGTCGAGCGCCACAAATAACAAAAAATAGACAATAAAATCAAAATAAACACTGTACATAAACTGTCAAAATGCAGCACATGTAGGCTACGTCACATTATTATAAAATACAACTTTATTTATTTATTTATTGCGACCGCAAGTCGCATTGATTGATTGATTGATTGAAATATTTATTAACAGTTTGCAGAATTACAGTACATTTCAAGCACAAACTCAATACAAAGACTGTTAACTGTGAGTGGACGACCCAATTAAGCATTACACTTGTTTACAAGAGGGTCCACCATGTTCAATTCATCAAAACATTTAGAGACGTACAAATAGACACTTCTAGCCTATAGCCAAAGAACAGAACAGGAATTCATCATAAAGGAGGTAAAAAGGGAAAAGAAACATATACAGTGAGGGGAAAAGGGGGGGGGGGGGGCGGTGGGGGGGATTCAGATTTTACAGGGGCCAGTTTCTAATTGCAGCCGTCCGTAGGTGCCCTTTGAGAGCGCATTTACTATGAAAACGTGCATTTTCCGCCAGTCCGTCACCCCATGCCTCCATATATGGACAATGCCTCGTGACATCACGTGACATCATCAGGGATGGAGATCCCTGATGATGCCATCAATCAATCAATGAGATGTCATCAATATTACCGGTAAGCCCATATATGGGAATGCCCGGAGATCCCTGATATCATCAATATTGGCCAGCAACTCTACATCTGACCTCAAACCTCAAACCCTTAGATCTCCATATATGGAGCTGAGCTGTTCTGACATTCCATATGTTGATCCTTCCCCATCCATCCTTCCTCTTCGACGTCTACCTTTTGAATGATACCTATCCATTCAAACTCTAGATGGGCACGAGCCCGCCCCAAAGTTATTAGTGCAGCCACGCCCGGCAGCCGGCGAGTTCTAGCCAGTTCTCAACAGGCCTGAAAGTGAAAATGAAGGCCCGGCCCTACATGGGCCCTCACCAAACCCTGTACACTCAAGAGCTGCCACACTTAAAGGGACACTTCACCCTTTTTGCAAAAAAAATATATGTTAATGACATTTAGAAGCTTTAGAACACTTTCCTGGGGTCTTTGTGTGTGTAATATGTGGTTTTAGATATTTTAGATTGTAGCAGTGAGCCTGGTGTCTCTGATGTCATGGACACTGGGCTCCCTTCCTTCCTGGACTACAATTCCCATAATTCTTTGGTGAACTGCTCCTCCTTGTGGATAGGGGGAGGGCTGTCTTACTGAGACAACATGTAGTCCAGGAAGGAAGTGAGCCGAGTGTCCATGACATCAGAGACACTGGGCTCACTGCTACAATCTAAAATATCTAAAACCACATATAACACACACAAAGACCCCCAGGAAAGTGTTCTAAAGCTTCTAAACGTCATTAATATGTATTTTTTTTGCAAAAAGGGTGAAGTGTCCCTTTTAAGGCTCATTCATAGTCTGGATTTTCGGTGGTGGGGTGACCACCGAACTACAACATGACGTCACGAGCCGCGGTGAAGAGCAAACCACCGCCACCGCTCTAGCCCTTCTCTCTGTTTTTACTCACCACCGCTCAACGTTATTTCAGCTCCGGTGGTCAGCTCACCACCGAAAATCCAGACTATGAATGAGCCTTTAACGTTTTAGGTGGTGATAATTTATCACCTTTTCAGGTGATATTAGTCGAGGCCATCATACTCGAGGTGATGTCCTTAAGCATTGACCCCGCCTCCCTCTGCAAAACCAAGGGGACCGCCGACCCAACTTCTAGACCAATCAGTGAACGAGGTGATCACACCTGTGTGAACTGAGTGGTGCAACTCCCCCCCCCCCCCCTCTCTCTCTCATTAGCAGGCAACAGTGCAGCACTATCTCTCTCTCTCTGTTTCTGCCACTTTTTCCCCTACTGCTACTCATAGTCACATAGTCACATAGGTTAACACGGACATTGCTGTTCCTTGGAGTGGTTGCACCACTCAAAAACAGAGAGATGTGTAGGGGTGAAGCGGTGATAGCTGATCACCGCGACGAGTGACGTAATGTTGTAGTTTTATAAACCATAGAAAACTACACCGTGGTGATAATCTATCACCTCAAACTGGACTATGAATACGCCTTTAGATCTCAATATATGGAGCTGACCTGTTCTGACATTCCATATGTTAATCTGACCTCATCAAACCTTGTACACTCAGCCCTATATCTTGCGCCACCCCTTACCCTGGGCCCTTATCCCTAAACGTATTTGCCATTTTTTTTTACTATTAGTACAAATAGCCGATCTACAAGCTAACAACGTTAGATGTAGATTGGCTAGTTGAACTATTTTGAAATGTTTTAAAATAGTACAAAATGGCAAATAAGTTTAGGGATAAGGGCCCGGGGTGGCGCAAGATGGAGCCCTCAAGACACTCTCCACATATGACCAGTACAGAATTCATTTCATATGTTGATATGACCCCCCATGCCAAAGCGCCAGCGCTCGCTCAGCAGTCTGCCGTCACCCAGGCGGACGCGTGCACGTGACCTCAGGGCGTCTTACTGGTATGATGCTTTAGCATATTAAATGTTTCGATGAATTGAGTACAAAGGACCCCAATGGAAACAAGCCATAGCTTTACCCTATACTTCCCTGTGCTTGTCTTTGCAAACTGTTACTATAATGAAGTATGATAAGTATCCATTCCAAATCAATCAGCAAGGTAAACGTTGTTTCCCTAAAATATGAATCCCCCACCCACCCCTTTTTCCCCTCACTGTATATGTTTTTGTCCCCCTTTTTTACCTCCTCTATGGTGATTTCCTGTTTTTGGCTATAAGTGTATATTTGTACGTCTCTAAATGTAATGATGAAGATTGAACATGTTGGACCCTATTGTAAACAAGTGAAATGCTTTATGGTGTCGTCCACAGTTAACAGTCTTGTATTGAGTTGCAATCAATAAATCAATGAATCAATGAATCAACCAATCAACCAATCAATGAATCAATCAATCCCTATATGCTCCAGTCCAGTTGGTGGCGCCAATGCATCTAAACTGTTTTAACCACCAGAGTCTTGCTTGATGATGGCTCCCCAAAAGCAGAAGAAGAAAGACGGCCGCACAGGCGCACACGACTGTCGCAAAAACAAAACTCATACAGCCAGTAAGAAGACGCGGGCAAGATGGCGGCGTTCGCCGGAGAGCGTTGGCAGAATGAGCTGCCGAGTCACTCGGTGTTCAGCAAACTTCGGGAGAGCCTCGCCGCCGAGCCCAGCGCGAGCGACAGAGGAACCAGCACCAAGAACTTGACGTTCTGTCTGAACGGAGACCTGTTCGTGTGGGACGACTCCAGCCGCGTGTTCTACACCACCAACCTGAGACAGGTCTGTGTCTCCCCATCAGTCTCCTCCTCACTCAGCACTCTTGCACATCTGATCTTTCCATTCAATTCAATTTAGAGGGTTAAAAAGTTGGCTTGAGAAAAACATTCGTTCATTTACAAGGGGTCAAACAAAACGATCAAAACACATTAGAAATGTTTAGGGAATACTAGTCACGTCACGTGTAAACAGAGCTGCTGCGTGCTTGCCTGTGTCGCACACATCATGCCCACACTTTACTGGTAAAGGGAAACTTACCGGTAAGTTCCAAACCCCGCCGAAAATGGCTTTCAAATGTTCGCAACATGTTCAGGACAGGTCGTGTCGTGACGCCCCAAAATAACCGTATGCACCGTGGACGTTAACCCTGGCTATGTGGAGTGGGTGGACCCCTCATCCTGAGGAGTTGAGGCATTACATTTTCGGTTCCACGGATACATAATGAAAATGCTAAAATAGCAGACCTACAACAAGCTTGTAGATCGGCAATTTTCAAAATTCCTTGTTATATTATTTAACAATTTGGAGAAAGTTTGACCAGTTTTTATAGTATAATCTGTTGATTACTTTTGGTCTTTTGCTTTTTTTGGTATTAAAAAGGTCTTAAAATTAAGTCTTAAATTAAGACTTCACTGTCTTCAAAATCAGGTCTACAAGCTCAGTGACAAGTTGTGAGTTTGTAGATTGGCTGTTTTCTGCAAGCCAAAGCTTTAGTGCCATATCTGATCATATTATGCAATAATAAGTCTGTCCTAGTTGACAATGACAACCATGGCTCAATGAAGCCATATCTGAGCTGTTAGCTTTTTATATATATATATATATATATATATATATATATATATATATATATATATATATTGTTTGTTTGCACCTACAAGACAATGGTAGACTCAGTCATTCCCCCAAATACCTGTATGCATGTCTCAAAGAATATGGTGTAGCTACTAGCTAAGCTTACGACGGACAGAGTGCTGTACAACCGCACCATCACTTCTCTTTGACTGCACTTGTCCTGTGTAGAGTTTTTTTTTAGGAATCTGCTGTAGTGTATATGTTCTTTTGTATTTGCTTACTCTTATTGCTGCAGCATGGGTGAAAGCCGAAGCAATATTTTCCACTTTGTGCGATTGAGTAAAATGTAATCTTTGAAATCTCAACAGCTCAACTCTGAAGAGGAGGGCCAGGAAAGCGGGACCCACCACCAGACCCTGCTATGCATCAACCCCCCGCGTTTCGAAGTCAGCCAGGTTCTGCTGAGTCCGACGCAGCACCACGTTGCGCTCGTCGGCCAGCGGGGCGCCACCGTCCTCGAACTCCCGCAGCGATGGGGCAAGAGGTCTGAGTTTGAGGGCGGACGGGCCAAGATCAACTGCAAGACTGTTCCCGTGGCGGAGCGCTTTTTCACCAGCTCTGCGTCCGTGAGCATGCGGCAGGCGGCCTGGTACCCCAGCGAGACGGAGGAGCCGCACCTGGTGCTGCTCACCTCGGAGAACACCATCAGGTTCTACAGCCTGAAGTCGCCCCAGATCCCGGCCAAGGCGCTGTCCGTCTCCCAGTCTGACGAGGACAGCGGCGTCCAGGCGATACGTTCCTACGCGGCGTCTCTCGGCGAGATAGCGGTGGCGTTCGACTTCGGCCCGGTGTCGAGTGGTCCTCGGCAGCTCGTGGGCCAGCGCTCTAAAGAACTGCTCGTGTACCCGCTGTACATCCTCTATGAGAACGGAGAGATGTACTTGAGCTACGCCAGCCAGGCGAGTGGAATGACCGTCAGCAAGCCCACGGGGCCTCTGCCCATGTACCCCGCGGCTGAAGATAACTACGGCTACGACGCCTGCGCCATCCTCTGCTTGCCCTGCGTGCCCAACATCCTGGTCATCGCCACAGAAACGGGGACCCTCTACCACTGCGTGGTGCTGGAGGCGGACGAAGAGGAGGAGACGACGGGGGCGGTGGAGCGGTGGGCGCGGGGCTCCGACGCGGTGCCGTCTCTGTACGTGTTTGAATGCGTCGAGCTGGAGCTGACCCTGAAGCTGGCCACCGGGGATGACGAGGACCCCCAAGAATCCGACTTCACCTGTCCCATCAGACTTCACAGAGACCCCCTGTGCCAGCACAGGTACCACTGCACCCACGAGGCCGGCGTCCACAGCGTGGGTCTCACCTGGTTCAACAAGCTCCACAAGTTCCTCCAGTCGGACGAGGAGGACAAAGACAGTCTGCAGGAGCTGGCGGCGGAGCAGCGCTGCATCGTGGAGCACATCCTCTGCACGAGGCCTCTCTGCACCAGTTCGCCGGCGCCGGTGCGTGGCTTCCTGATCGTGTCGGACCTGTCCCTCGGCGCCACCATGATCTGCATCACCAGCACGTACGAGTGTCTCCTGCTGCCCCTGCTGAGCTCCATCCGTCCCCCCTCGCCGCCCCTGCTGTGCTCCCACCCGGGCGCGGGGCCGCCCAGCTCCCCGCTACGCGGGCTGGCGGACGACTCCATCGAGCAGCACATCCGCAACATCCTGGCGCGCAGCTCCACCAACCCCTTGATGCTGAAGGCGGGTGACAAGAACACGTCGCCCCTGCCCGCCGAGTGCCTGCAGCTCCTCAGCCGCGCCACGCAGGTCTTCCGCGAGGAGTACATCCTCAAGCAGGACATGGCCCGCGAGGAGATGCAGCGGCGGGTGAAACTGCTGACGGGCCAGAAAAACAAGCAGCAGGAGGAGATGACTCTGTGCCGCGAGGATAAGAAGAGCCTGAGGGAGGCGGCGGAGAGGCTGGCCGACAAATACGAGGACGCCAAGTACCGCCAGGAGGCCATCATGGGCAGAGTGAGGCGGGTGCTGGGCAGCCTGCGCAGCCAGCTGCCCGTGCTGTCGGACAGCGAGAAGGACATGCGGAAAGAGCTGCAGTCCGTCAGCAACCAGCTGAAGCACCTGGACAACGGCATCAAGCAGGTGCACACCAAGATGGAGTATCAGAAGAAGCAGGTGGACAAGGGCGCCAATGCGGCCAAGGCGACCGGCGTCTCCCTCAACGCGCAGCAGAGGAAGTGTGTCCAAGGCGTCCTCAAAGAGCAGGGGGAGCACATCGCCGACATGATGAAACAGATCAAGGATGTCAAGAACCATTTCAGTTTCTGAAGCAGCGTGTGTTAATTGAACTCGGGAGTGTAAAAAAATGTTTCCGGGTCCCATTTTTACTATCTGTTAAGCGCTTAACAGTCAACATTGACACATTAGTTTTCATGTGAAAACCTAATAGATACATTTCTTCTATCAGTGCTTGGTCTCACCAACAGAATGTGTGGCATGTTTGGAATGGGTTATTGACTTGGGAAATGTTTTGAATACAGTCGATGTATATTCAATATTTTATATTCAATATGTTGTTTTGTATGTTTCTTTGGAGAGTAAAATAAACATTCTTGTAGTCCCTGCATCATGTCATTGACTGAATATTTTCTAAATTCTTGAAATTAAAATCTTAAAGCCTTAAAAGAACAAATTAAATGGGGTATTTATGACACATGAAAACAAATTAAAATGTACTTTGAGAGCAGGGGGTTCTGGTATCAGCAACAAGCAGTAAGACTGAAATGGGAACATTTAAGAGTAGTCAAGAGTCAATACAAATAAAATAGGTTAGGTCCTGACACTAACTGAATGAGTATGTACAGTATCAATATATACGTATGGATGTACAGTCTCACCGATACATGTCCATTGGCAAATATATGAATGCATATTACAGAGTATCAATAGAATGAATAATGATGTACATTATAGATGTCAACAGTATCTGGGTATGTACAGTCTATAGTGCACATGCACTGTTGAGAGATACATTAGTTAATTTATCTGCCTAACCCATTTTGAGCGGGAACCCCTTTTGGTGTTTTAAGCATTGTTATGCTTTAGCTGTTGAAAAATAGATCTACAAGCTCATAGTGTGGCACCAAGTGCTGCGCTATGAACTTGTAGGTCTGCTATTTTTTGAAAAATCGTGAAAATGTGGCGCAAATCTTTGAATATATATTTCAGAGCGAACATTTTTAACTAAAATATTTGCTTCTGGGGGGTCCCTGGAACTACATATTTTGAGATGGGGGTCCGTGGCCCAATAGAGATAATTCTGGGGGTCCTTGACATGAAAAAGGTTGAGCACCACTGACATAGAAACATGGGTTTTTCAGATATATATTTTAATCGACCTCAGTCCAAAAATTAATACTGTGCAACTGGAATATAAGTGCCTGTAGCTGACCACTAGGTGGGGGCCACACCATAAAGACAATGTACGGTAGGCAATGTAATGTTCTTTAATGGGGGAATGGATTTATGGAAGAGTTCCTTTTCTCTCCACTAGGGGTCAGTCTTTTCAGTCTTCGTTGGGTGTCTTCCACTGCTGGCCTGGGACTTTGTGAGGAATTCCCCACATAAACATGGTGTGACGTACATGGAGACCCCAGTTTAGTTGAGTCACTTACTGTACATTGTTGGGGGGTGTTTGTTATTGCAATGGTGCGGCACTGTAGGTCAGACATCCTTTTATTCACTGTGTGAATGTGGTGCTGCATTGCAATGTAGCATTTTGTACTTGTACAGATAAGCATTTGTTCTTGCTTTTGTGCAACAGCTGAATATGTAAAGCTTCACTGAATGTGTGACTCAGTGAAGATTAATTGTGTTAAGGGTGAACATTCTTTAATTCTGAGGACATTTTATTGACTATCCACTGTCTGTAAAAAATATTGTTAGCACCCATTGGGCAATACATGGGATGGGAAGATGAGTTTGTTTTTAATTAAGAGCAGTTGATATATGAACATTGCTCAGATTCAAATCTGCACCTTCTTTCGCTCTCTCTCCGACTGTGTGTGTGTGTGTGTGTGTGTGTGTGTGTGTGTGTGTGTGTGTGTGTGTGTGTGTGTGTGTGTGTGTGTGTGTGTGTGTGTGTGTGTGTGTGTGTGTGTGTCTCTGTCTGTCTGTCTTTCTTTCTCTCTCCCTCCCCCTCTCTCTCACTCACCCCCTCTGTCTCTCTCCCCTGCATAAACCATAGAACACATAACAGAGGGTGTGGTTTACTTCAGGCCAAGTTCAGGAACACTCCAAATAGGGGGATGTTGTTAACGTCTTTCATAAAGGTACAGTGTCTGGATCCATGCGCCGGAGCGCGAGGGAAACTTCACGGACCCCTAGGAAAGGAGATATTAATAACTCTGGGGCCAGCCCACCACATTCTTCACATGTGAGTCACACACTGTAGAGCAGAGAGCGAGGAAGGAGGGCTACGGGCCTGGATCGACCGCTGTTTCTCATGTGTGTTTCTTTCCATGGAGGAGTGGAACAGAGAGGGGGAGGCAGGGAGGGAAGACCACCCCTCCTTTCACAGAACCTTAAAAGACCCTCATGCATATATAGGATATAACACATAGACTAGACTTCACAGTACAGTACAGTGGAACTTACTACTACTCCACATAGTTTCCCAAGGCGTAATAACACCTTCAGATATGCAGGCTGGTGAGGATATGGAAATGTCTACTGTACTGTGTGTGTGTGTGTGTGTGTGTGTGTGTGTGTGTGTGTGTGTGTGTGTGTGTGTGTGTGTGTGTGTGTGTGTGTGTGTGCGCGCGAGAGATAGAGAGGATCTGTCATTTGCCTCCATTCAGCAAGGCCTATATACTTTTCAAAGTGCAAGTTTGGAAGAAGGAAGAGGATATAGGAATTAAAAGGGACATTTGTACTGTACTACAGTATTATGCGTGCGCGTGTACTTTGACGTACCAAGGTGTCGCTCTGTGAAACTGTGAGAGAGAGAGAGAGAGAGAGAGAAAGGAGGGAAACGGGGGGGGGGGGGGGGGGGGGGGGGGTCATGGAAAATGGTGGTATGAGGCTCTGGCAAGGTTGACTGTGACTCACTGTTTGTCTGATCTGTCACTGAGCGACCGACATGATAGAGAAAAAAACACATTTGTCAAAGAAAAGCCCATAATTTCTTTCAGCCAACTTTAACGACACATGAAATACTTTGGCTTTTGTGTACTATATTGTACCAGCATTGTCTAAAACATAATCAAAATAAGTAACAAAACATTCTCAAGAGCATCAAGTAGGCCTATGCTTAAATGGAGATTGTTTTTTTAGTTTTTAGTTTTCTAGTACTTTACTAACTTATATAATAATATAACCATGACCCAAATAAGTGACACAACAGGCAATACACAGTCACTGAAGTTTTATTTGGTTATTGTGATAAATGCTGATATGGGAACAGTTGGTAAACTGTGTAAGGCTACAGTAGTCAGCAAGATATGAATACATCTTTTATTTTTGGAATTCCATCATTGCATGTGACATTCATTTATACAACAGAGGCATTTATTCCCCTACATACAATACAAACAAGCAATAATTACAAAACACTATAAGGCTGATGCAAAATTAAAACTGAAAAAAATCACAAAATGGTGTGGCGGAAAAAAGCCTTAAGGAAAATCTGTGAGCATTCAAAGGTTGTCAGAGTGGCAGCAGTTTGAGTCGTTTTGAGTCGACCACATAAGCTGAAGCAAGAAAAGAGCGTGTGCATCATTACAGCATCGTTTCTTTCTACTGTACATGTAAAATACATTTAAATGACCAGAGAATCAAGTGGCAATGCATTAACATGTACTGCCAAATATAATACTGTGCCAGTCTGGTCTAAAAGTCATAGTATAGGAATGTTCTGAATCAATGAATACAGAATGCTTTGTCCTGTATCCTTTCAAACATTGTAAATAAAAGCAGTGAATATTTCTAACTCAATAGAGTGTGCCAGCTTTTATTAACTCCGCCCAGCAAACCTTTTTTAAGAGCATTATGAAAGAACATTATGACATATGAATGAAAACTTCAGGAAGCCATTTGGAATATTTTCATTTAGATCTGAATAGTCTGAATAGCTTGCCTAGCCCCTATAGACCACAAAATGCTGATCGAATGTGTTCCATTGTTCAAAATCAAGGGACCACAGAAAACGGTAATGAAACTGGTCAAACTCGGCACACATGGGGGAAGAATGGGAGACGGACAGAAACAGTAGCATGAGTGTACGTTGGGGGGGGGGGGGGGGGGGGGGGGGGATGGGCATTAGTGGAGAGT
This sequence comes from Electrona antarctica, assembly GCF_951216825.1. NCBI lineage: Eukaryota > Metazoa > Chordata > Actinopteri > Myctophiformes > Myctophidae > Electrona > Electrona antarctica. The sequence continues at coordinate 10,500,959 of NC_136792.1, read as the reverse complement.
CTTTCTCACCTTTAGGGGGGGACAGTGTGTCGTGTCGTGTCTTATATGTCAGAACCTTTCTGTCTGCGTTTGGAGGGAGGGATGAGACGGCTGGGGAGCATGGGAGGAAGGCCGTGGCCCTCCAGCTTCACCTCGATCAGGTGACTGGCCAGGGCAAACTCCTCGTCGTCCAGCATGCCGTCGCGGTCCACGTCCGACAGCTTCCAGATGCGTCCGAGCACGGAGTTGGGCAGCCGGGTGCTCACCATCCAGTCCTTGGCCTTGGTGCCGCTCAGCTTGCCCTCGTCGGGCGCCAGGTTGTAGAAGATCTCGTCGTACTTGGGCTTGTCCTTGGTCACCACCCAGTCCTCTCCGTCCGTCTCTCCGTTGGTGGTCTCTCCTCCGTTCTCCATTGCGAAGGGGTCGCCCTCCTGGAAGGGCCCGCCGCGGGTCCCCAGGAAGGCCCCGCCCTGCACGCCGGGCAGATCCCTGTCGTCCAGCTCCTCCTGCCGCAGCAGGGGCATGAGCTGGGCGATGTCGTTGGACAGCAGCTCGTCCAGCGCCGCCATGAGGTTGGGCTTCAGGGTCTTGAACTTGGTGAAGTCGTGGACCATCAGTTGCTCCTTCGATGGCGGAAAACCAGTGCAAAAGAACAACAGACATGTGTCATCCAATACAGTGTTGTTTTTGGCAGCAATTTTTGATTTTAGTTTTAGTCATAGTCTTTTGAATAGTTTTCCTTTAGTTTTAGTCACATTTTAGTCCCCAGGAATGTCTTAGTGTTAGTCTAGTTTTAGTCGACTAAATATCATAAGATTTTAGTCGACTAAATCTACGGCTGATTTAGTCGACTAAATTAGTTTGTATTTTGGCGGGCATTGATGCCGTCGTAATGACTGATTTTACACTTGCTGAAAATAGACGATCTACAAGCTCGTTGTGAGCTTGTAGATCTGCTATTTTCAGTGTTAAGTGTAATATGACTTATACTGGAGCTCTTGTCCACTAGTCCCTTCCTAACATTTTAGTCTGTTTTTTATTTGTTGACATTTAGTTTCCATTTAGTTTTCATCAGTGAAAAAAGGTAGTCGACGAACATTTTTCGTCTTAGTTTTGGTCGACGAAATCAACACTGATCCAATAGGAATGAAACAGAAGATTATTGTATTAATTCCTCCAAATGATATGGGTCATCATCATCATCATCATCATCATCTTTATATGTATACCCTCTTCAATACACAGTTACAGCTCAAGGTACTTTACAAGGAGCACTATCACAGAGAGAACATCACTTCAGTATTATGTTGAATCAAATTAGGACATTAGGTTAATATGTTTTCCATAATGCCAAAGCTACTAAAGTGTGCTAGTGTTTCACTCATTATAACATTCTCCTTCATTCAGCTGAAATCCCATCACTATATTACATTTTAGAGTTGATTCATGTTGCCTAGCAACTAATGTTTCCTGCAGTGACAACAATAGAGCGTCGCAGTCCCGCCCCCTTTCCAGGCCGGCCCAGGAAATGATTCCCAATGCATTTTTCCCATAGACATGAAATGAAATGATTACTATATTTACCCAGGGTATCTGGGCTAAGCTCAAGAACTTGTTTCCAGCCAGGCCCTGCTCATAGAACACATTTCATCGTAGTGGTTCAATGCCTTGTTCAAGGGCACTTCAGCGGTGGTAATTTTAACGTGTCGGACCGCTGATTCGAACTGGCGACCTTCCGGTATCAAGACCGCTCCGCAATCCGTTCGGCCACCGCTGCCACATTTCAAAACGTATTTATTTAAAGACGGTTAGCCTACGCCGCGGACAAAGCCAACTCGAGTCGTGACAAATCATGACAATAAACACAATATTTTGGACCAAACAAATAATTACAAAGAAGAAAAACAACAAAAAGAAGTGTTGTAACCTGCCGTTTTTTTCTCCTTTCTTCTTATTCTTTGTTCAGCCCAAAGAATTGTGTTTGTTGTCATGATTTGTCACGACTCGAGTTGGCTTTGTACGAGGCTTAAAAGGTCTTTAAATAAATACTTTTTGAAAAGTCTGAAATGAACGGGGAATCATTTCCTGGGCCCTGGTAGGGGGCGGGACTGCGACGCTCTATACCTGTGCCATACATACTCTAGTCTCTACTAGTCTGTCATATGATAGAGTAGAAAAAATAGCCAATCTACAAGCTCACACAACACATATGGTGTGACACGTTGTGAGCTTGTAGATCGACTATTTTTGGTGGGCATCATAAGATTAAGTAAAATTTGGCTTAAGACTGTTCATCCAGCTCAATTAAGTATACTATACTAGCCTAATGTATGTACAGGCAATGGAAATCTACAGAAGTACAGCCAAGAACAGCTTATAAAAAGAAAATATTTACCTGCATCTTAGCAGCGTCTGGGAAGTCTCCAGGTGAGATGTGATGTTGTAGCTGGATCTTGGCGAAGATGACTGGTAGCTGGAAGATCAGGTTCTTTTTCTTGTTGTCTTTGCGGAAGACAGAGGGCATCTCCTGCTTCAGGTGGCTGATGATGTGTGCGTGAACCTGATACAGAGGGAACAATCGTGGCAGGTTGCATAATCAACCACAGGGCTTGGGAGAGTTTTTTTTCCAACCTTTTACTCTGGAAAACGGTGTTAAATCAAACTTCATATAAATGATAAAAGATCACACCCGTGTGAACTGAGCGGTGCCGGCTGCTCAACAATTATACCGCTGGCTGCTGGCTGGCTGCTAGTTATACTGCTCAGTGTGAATGGCCCTTTAGGCTGATTAACAGTGAGGGACCCCAATCGAATCTGACCCCAATCAACTGCAGGGGTCAATGGGTCGTACGACCGACCGACAGACAGACAGACAGACAGACAGACAGACAGACAGACAGACAGACAGACAGACAGACAGACAGACAGACAGACAGACAGACAGACAGACAGACAGACAGACAGACAGACAGACAGACAGACAGACAGACAGACAGACAGACAGACAGACAGACAGACAGACAGACAGACAGACAGACAGACAGACAGACAGACAGACAGACAGACAGACAGACAGACAGACAGACAGACAGACAGACAGACAGACAGACAGACAGACAGACAGACAGACAGACAGACAGACAGACAGACAGACAGACAGACAGACAGACAGACAGACAGACAGACAGACAGACAGACAGACAGACAGACAGACAGACAGACAGACAGACAGACAGACAGACAGACAGACAGACAGACAGACAGACAGACAGACAGACAGACAGACAGACAGACAGACAGACAGACAGACAGACAGACAGACAGACAGACAGACAGACAGACAGACAGACAGACAGACAGACAGACAGACAGACAGACAGACAGACAGACAGACAGACAGACAGACAGACAGACAGACAGACAGACAGACAGACAGACAGACAGACAGACAGACAGACAGACAGACAGACAGACAGACAGACAGACAGACAGACAGACAGACAGACAGACAGACAGACAGACAGACAGACAGACAGACAGACAGACAGACAGACAGACAGACAGACAGACAGACAGACAGACAGACAGACAGACAGACAGACAGACAGACAGACAGACAGACAGACAGACAGACAGACAGACAGACTTTTACTCCGAATCACCCACCCGGACCAGGCGTGCCCTTTTGACCAGGTCGTTCAGCTTGCGTAGGGCCGCGTTGCGCGGGAGGTTCTGGATGTCGTTGAACAGGTCCTCCTCCTCCAGCTCGAACAGCTTGCGGTTGTCCGGCACCAGCAGCGGCTCGGACCAGAAGGAGCCGATGTAGACACGCAGCACCTCGGGGGTCCCGAACACTTTCCCCAGGGACCACATGAGGGCGCCGTAGACGCGCATCAGCTGCTGCGTGTCCACCATGTCCGCCTTGTTGAGCACCACGCGGAGCTTGTCCTCGTTGCCCCGGAGCGCGCCGATGGCCTCGGAGAACTCGTCCGATATCTCCAGCTTGTGGGCGTCGAACAGCAGGATGATGCGGTCCACGCGCTCGGCGAACCAGCGCAGCACGGCGGGAAAGTCGTAGCCTGTTCGAGAGATGGACAGCAATGAATGCACATGTAGGCCTATATGGACATACAGTTTATGTATGCACATGGAAGTATAGATGCAGATTGCAGGTACACACACACACACACACACACAGGTAGGTACACACACACACACACACACACACACACACACACACACACACACACACACACACACACACACACACACACACACACACACACACACACACACACACACACACACACACACACACACACACACACACACACACACACACACACACACACACACACAGGCACACACACAGGCTGTCGGTATTGAGCAATTTCTTTTATATGGGTTTATATGTGACAATACCATTGACATCCTATATGAGGCAAAAACGTCAAAATTCCATTATGCTTTAAGTAGCATGTGACATGTCAAATTTGGGCACATTTGGCTATGGCCGTTTTTAGCCCAAGGAGTGTTTTCTGTGACAAACTAATGCTTGAAATGGATTCATAATCATGAAAACCCCCTAGTTTGACATGTCACATGCTACATAAAGCATAATGAAAATGTGAAAATCTTATCTCTATATAGGATGTCAATGGTATGGTCACATATAAACCCCTATTAAAATAATTGCCCAATGCCGACAGCCGGTCAGCAAGTGGATTCATGAATGTATGTATGTATATAGACAATATTTTAGGCCAATACAAAAGACCAAATTTCCCACTTCCCAGTCCGGAAGCCTGTCGGCTGCCGGACTACAGAGAGAGGGGAGGAGGTTAACATACAGTAGACACAAACCCTTCTCAGCTCCTTTGTTTTTCTCTGAACCTCGCTGGACCCCCAGCTCATCAAAAATCCCCGGGCCCCTCTTATCTGCTATTTCACATTCTATCGTATTTACATTCCAGTACCTGAGCCTCTGATCGCGGCCCCCAAACTTGGACATGTTACAACTTTGAACAAAAAAGTTCTTTGACTTTAAAGGAGCATTCAGTGATTTGGAAAAATACCCGGTCCACCCGGTAACAAGATGTGCACATGCACACGCTCTACAGTGGGGGAAGTACAACAGACCAACAGCATGTGCACCAAGGCCCGCCCCACTCGATCATGATTGGAGGAAGGCCCCTCTCATCCTGATTGGATGAAGGCTTTGCCACCCAAAGCCCAAACCGAAACTAGGGTTTTTTGACCCCAGGGGCTCACTGGGGACAGGGAGGAACTCCTTATATGGTCAGCACACTTTATACTAGGGAGGATTATCCAAAAAATAAGAACAAATAAGTGATATTTGAATTAAGTGAAATCACTGAATATACCTTTAAAGTGCAAATGATCTAATATGATACTTCCATACTATAGTATTGTTTGTGTGTGTGCGTGTATGTGTGGGTGTCTATGTGTGGGTGTGTGTGTGCATATCAACATGATTAACACATTTAATGTTGTTAGTTGCTCATGCACAATGACTTAAGTGATAGCAGACCGAACCAAATCAAAAAAGGGGTGGAGGATTTGAAAAAGTTGAAAAACGACTACAGATAAGATGGATGACGACGAGGCATGGCGAGTAGGGTTTAGTCTTGCACTACTTCCAGATGTGCAAGTGGAATTTGGTCCGCTGCTCTTCCTCTGTCTATAATTATTGCTGCTTTGTTTACCTCACCCTGCCCCCGTGCCAAGTGCGTTATTGTGACACGTACAGAACAAGAGGATGTCAGTCCAAATGAGTTAGCCAGGTGTGACAGTAGAGGAGATGATGAGCGTGTGAGTCGAGCTTTTCAGGGATGTGCGTCTCTGCTGGTCCCTCCCCCATGCCCCTCTCCTCACCTTTACCGCCTTTCTCACCTCTGCTCACTCTCTGCTTGGCGCCGGACAGGATGCCTGGTGTGTCGATGATGCTGATGCTCTCCAGAACCTGGTTGGGCAGCTGGGCACACTGGAACCTGGCATCCATTAAAACAAAGAAGAACACTGACTCACAGCAACACACACACACACACATCTTATGACAGCAGTTCTGGAATGATCTCCCGTGGGGTCACCGAGGTCGGATTCGCTCAAATGCTCCATTGAAGCCAAGGGATGGAAGGAATCCTAATCATGTGAAATATGGTTATCTGTTATCAGGCTAGGTAAATGTGTTCCAAGGAGCAGATTGGAAGCTGCCCCCCCCCCCCCCCCCCCCCCCCACCCCACCCCCACCCCTCCTGTTCCACAGCGAGCCTATTGTGTAGAAGCCTTCATCTCATTGCTTCAGGGCTTCCTGGTGGAAAATGGCCACTACTGCCAGAATCAAACAATAAGGGGCACTAATGATGTGTGGCTTAGAACAACAGTGCGTCTTCCTGTGGCTGACGAGCTTAACGAGCCCGCTGGCCTACCGGTTCCCAGAACGGGAAGTCAAAGCAAAGGGAGAGACGCAAACATGATCACAAACACCCCGCAGAGGTGGTGAGGGACTCCCCTGGAAAAAAGCCAAAAAAAAAAAGCAAAAGAATGAAACAAACGAAACAAAAAAAACTGGCGTCAGAGCTTTTTACTGAACCCTTTCTTTCTGTGGAAACCCGTCTAACATGAGCTCAGAGTGTTTCAATAACATTTTGGTCTGTCCTGTTTTGGGACATTACGTGTCCCATTACGGAGACTGGGGCTTCATTGTGAAAGGCATGTGGGGTCTTCCACCGATTTGGTTTACGGATGAATGAAAAAAACATACCCATAGAGAGCTGGCAGTCTAGAGAGTAAACAAAGCTGGTGTGGAAAAGCGCAACATGTGTTACGTTTCTCTTGCACAAAAAAAAAAAAAAAAAACCTACTGCAGTCAGTGGCGTCATCTGTTTGTCTTTGACTTCGAGGGTCCACAGAGCCCTCTGACCTTGCCTTTGAACCGGAGTACATTCTGCGTACATGAGCTTTCATCGCCCCTCTCGGGTGATATCTCGCTCTCTCTGTTTTTCCACAAATAAGGCAAGTGACTCCCTGCTTTGAAATTTGGCACCGAGACTCTAAAATTCCATAGAGCTAAAAAGCTGGCTCTCTCTTTGCCGTTATCTCTCCTTTCCCTGCTCCCCCGCGGGGTGAGCGAGGGATATCAACTCTCACTTTCGGGCTCCTGGCTCCTTGCTTTCATCGTCCTTATGTAGTGGCTCTATCGCTGGATAACTAAACTCAGGGTTCAATTCGCTGGGGGGGATGGGGGGAAATGCATGCCTCTGCTTTCAATATCCCCCTCTCGGGCATTCATTTCTATTGCCAGTGGGGATGTGTTTTAACCCATTTAGGCCTGACGTCGAAATTTAAAAAATGTCTTCATAATCCTGACAGTTTTCTGAAATCCCTTTTTCTATATCAGTGGTTCTCAAACTACTTCATGTCAAGGACCCCAAAAACTATATATGTAATTGCCCGCCGACCCCCATCTGAAAATATGTTGTTCCAGGGACCCCCCAGAAGCAAAGATTTGAGTTAAAAACGTACGTTTGAAAGAATATATGTTCAAAGATGTGCGCCACATTTTCACGATTTTTCAAAAATAGTAGATCTACAAGCTCATAGCTTGCAGCACTCGGTGTCGTGCTACGAGCTTGTAGCTATTTTTCCAACAGCTAAAGGATAACAGAATGCTTAAAACACCAAAAGGAGCTCCCGTACAGAATGGGTTGAATACACACGCAGTTCCTTTTGAGAAATGTAGCCTCCAGCTGTCTGATGTTTTAACATTTCGTTTGCTAATATCACAGTTTCACAATTTTATTACAATGTCCGTTAACAACATTAGAGGTGGCTGGCGTCCCTATTTTGGTTGCTCCAAAGTTCCTCTGCATTTCGTCTGCATCTGCAGCCTCTCTCTCCATGCACTCACCTGTTGAGGAAGGTGTTGCCAAAGGGGTTGAGCTTGCGGAAGGGCTTGTTGGGGTCCACGATGAGGGCGTTGCCGGGGATCACGCCCTCCACTTCCCCGTGCATAATGGCGGTGAAGCAGTCGGTGGTGGGCTCGGGTCCCACCCTGCTCCCAGGTATGTCCTGCTCCAGCAGGTACCTGTCAGCCACAGGCAGTGGGTGGAAAAAGTACTTGAATGTTTTTAAAGTATAAAAGTATCAATACTGCAATGTAGAACTAGTGTCAAGTAAAAAAAATTACTTGAGTAAAAAATACGAAGGTATTGGTGTTGAAATGTACTTAAAGTACAAAAAGTAAAAGTACTCATTGTGCAGAATGTCCCAAGTTCAAAATGTATGAAATAATCCTTTGAAAATGGCCAATGTTTTGTAATAATAATCCAAATCTACAAAGTAACTAGTAACTCAAGTTTTCAAATAAATGACCGGTAGTGGAGTAAAAGTACAATATTTGGATCTAAGATGTAGTGGAGTAGAACTGTAGAAGGAAAAGTATTGGAAATTGGAAATACTCAAGTAAAGTACAATTAACTCTTGTACTTAAGTAAATCAAATGTACTTATTTACTTCCCACCAGTGGTCACAGGAACAGCTAAAGTGCACCATATAAGGACTATACATGTTCTTGTCTAATTCAGGATTCAGCCATATTATATTGCATATAAAGAGGCCATTCTCTGCATGTTTAAACTTTCTCCAAGGTCATTAAAACAAGCACCACAGAACATACCCGAGTAATTGAGTTAGTAAATGGCTAAACATCATTGTGCAGTTAAGACGTTTTTGGCGATTTTCATAGACATAACAAAACCACACACACTGATATTTAGTGTGTCAGGTTACCCATTTCAAGCCAGTTTCAAGTCTCTGCAAGTAGCAGAATCCAATGGCTTCCTTGAAAGACAACTTACTTACAGTACAGTAACTAATGTGTCCATAAGTTCATGCATTTATTTCAACTAGTGATTGATGTTAGCCACGCAGCACTAGGGCTTTCACTTCTAGTGATTTTTACTAGTTTAACTAGGCCTACCTATTATGTAAAAAAATAAAAAATAATAATAGTTGTACATTTAAAAACTGTGTACATTGGTGACTATAACTATAATCTAGCTGATCTTGAGGCCTACAAAAACAGGGGAGAAAAAAAAACAAGTCGACTTGTTGAATAGTCGACTAGTTGCTTAAAGCCCTATACGCAGCACTCAATTTGCTTTAGTAGCCGATTGTAACGTCTTACTTGATGAAGGTGGTCTTTCCGGTGGAGTATTGTCCCACCACCAGGACCATGGGCTTGTTGTCGAAGTCTGCGTCCTCCAGACTCTGGGAGTGGAAGTCATTGAAGCAATAGTACTCCTCTAGAGGCAGGAGCTTCTTGCGGTAGAGGGACTTGAGGCCCTCGGTCACGGTGCGGATCACCTCGGGTGCCTTCTTCACATCTTTCCTCCCCCAGCGCGACATGGTGGACTGGCTATAAAAGAAATGTCACACACTGTCACACAAAAAAAAGGATAAGCTTCTATTCAGAAACTTAATCCATTTAGACCTGAGGCCGATCCTAAAAATGCCTTCTAAATCCTACCTTTTAAGTTTTCTGAAAAACAAAATAATCATATAAATAATGTTGCTATTGTCTCTGTCGGGTGGTGGAATATATATTAAAATAAAACAAATAACAGATCAACAAGCTCAAAACATGCATCGCACCGCATTTCGGGGTTTCGGATCTGCTATTGTTTTACACTTTTGTGAAGCTGTAGTATGATCAAGTAGGGCAATTGATTTACAAAAAACATATAGCAATACTTAAAATGACAGAGGCGTTCCCATCTTGAAAAGGTACAGTATAACAACATGGTGTAACATGTCTAAATGAGTTCTATAGCTCCATAGCGTCATTAAGAGGTTTGTTATTTTGTGGTTCTTTTCTCTAGAACCAAATGTGTCCATGTGGAATCTCTCGGGGGCCATAAACAGTCTCACACTAATGAGCCATAGGATATTTTCAGAACCTTACAGAAACATGTTTATATTGTATGTAGAGGTCATCCGCACTGTAAGTCATCGGTGTCTGAGTTGTACCTTAAGTCTCCGGTCCTGCGTTTCCTGCTGCTGAATCTTCGAGGGCCTTCAGATGTTTCCTGTGTTTATGTGACCGTCGCTCACTCGTCCCTGCGGCCCACAAACTCAAAGCGCTGAAAGCGGACGACGGGGCCTTGGATCCGACGACTAGGCTTTTTTACCTTTTGATGGTCGTCTGACTCTGCGACGACTTCAGAAAGCAGAAAGAAAACAACACGCAGTCATGAATACCGCCCCCCCCCAAAAAAAGGTCAAAGTGTATTACCACTCTTCGTGCAGTCTGTGGAGCAAGGTACACTAACAGAGTACAGTTGAGAGGTCTGCTATAGGACCTGGAGGTGGATGACGTGGAATATGGGGGAAGCCTTTAGCCCACCAGGAGACTGTGGGGCATTTGTCAGAGTGAATGTGCTTGGAAAAAGCTGGTGTTTCGTGGTGGAAAACACGCCCAACCCAGCAGCGTTCCCATTTGCAAAGGCAAAGCTCATTTCCCTACATTGAAATGAGTAAGATATTCCCATCGAGGTTCTTGTCAGTCGAATGATTAATGAACAAAGCCTTATCAATTCACAGTTACATTCATGTCGAGGACTAAGCATCGCGCCACACACACACACACACACCAAGTTTACACTTGCACAGACACATCCTTTTTGATGACTTTTGTCTGCACCTTTGTCAAGCCCACATGCAACATCAAGGTATTTTCAAAGACATTGTACTCAGCTGGTACACACCTCATCCACACTCATGTGCACCCCCCACGTCTCTGTCCCCATAAAGAAGGTTCTATTCCAAATTAAGGTGAGTGGACTACTACCCAATCTCTTGTATTCTTTATTACAGTTTGAAGATATATGTTCCAAGACATCACAGCTCAGAGATCAGGAACACAACAATGTATGCTATGCACTCATGTGTAGAAAGCATGAGTCTACTCTAAATCCCCTTTCTCAAATGAGAGATGAAAAAGGCCAAACGGTGCCCGGGGGAAACAACAAACCCTAGCCTGTCACAAGACCAGTGAGCAAATTATGTCTTGTCAAAATGGCGAACTAGACTTCAAGACTACAAGAGAACTTTCTAAATGAGTCCGCCATTACAGAGTGGGTATGTCTTAATATTAGTCATACTGTAGGGAGTTTTATCACAGGCTGTGTGTGTGTGTGTGTGTGTGTGTGTGTGTGTGTGTGCGTGCGCGCGCGCGCATGCACATGCGTGCGCGTGTGTGTGTGTGTGTGCATGTGCGTGTGTATGCGTGTCTGAATGGTTTGGATTAGGCTCCAGGAGCCACTCTGGAAAGTTTAAAAGATGATGGAAAATGCCTTGTGGGTTTCTGCACCACAGCTGCAACAGAGTTTTCTGAGAGAAAGCTACGAGCCTAGTTTGCAATGTCTTTTAGACAGTATCCAATAATCCAAAAACAGGAATCAACCAAAAAAAAGATAAGAATGTGTATCTAAATCTAAATGCAGCAATCTACCATAAAAGATATAATTTGTGTTTGAAACAAATATGTCATCAATGCTTTGTTTTTTGTTCTCTTAAGTTGACAGTATCACAATCTTTACTTAATTTTTAGTAGCCCCTAAAAATACATTTCAGCTCAAATCTAAAACACAAAAGGGCCATCATAGCCACATAAACGTAAATGTAAAATAAAGATATTTACCAAGTTACGAAGGAGATGGCATGTAGAGTATATCTTCCAGCACCTTTGACACGTTTCTCCCTCTTGCCTTCTGGAGTTTGGAAAAACGTCTGACTCGATGAGAGGGGGGGGGGGGGGGAAGTGTCTTGGCAGAGCTGCTGCTGCTACATGTATGGGCTGCGCTTTTTATCATCAAATAGGAGCCTTAGAGCAGCTGTGTCAATGCAGCTAAATGACTGCGGACGCGTATCCAGGGAATTAATGTATTTCAGATGAGCTCCCACTTTTGGCAAAGGTCCCCGTCGGTCACAGAACAAACACAAACGCACACACACTCTGAAACTAACTTTACTCTCACTCTTTGCCTCCCTGCCTCTCTAAATGCACCTCCTCTTCCAGAGATGCCAGGCATCTACAGGGACAACACCAAACCTCTCCCACTCTGGGCAGGGATGAGCCAAAGTATGGGCACAGAGGGTGTGGATTGTGTGTGTGTGCGTGTGAGAGACTGGGGGAGAGAGAGCGGGGGGGGGGTCTAAATAAATAATTTGGGTGGGTGGAGTCAATCTTTCTAATCTACAGTGGTGGACAAAGTACTCAACTACAGTACTTGAGTCAATGTATAGATAACTCCTTGTCAGATATGACTCAACTAGTCATGCTTGTCACATTTGCAGTTAAAGTACTCGAGTAGGCGCCTACTCAAAATCACAAGTAATCTAAAGTACAGTTTGCTTTTTAAAAATACTTAAGTATTCAAAAGTATAAATTACAAAATATATTTTCTTTTTTTATTAATGCATTAATGTGTTAACATTTTGACGTTCAAAATATATTTTAAAAAAAAAATGAAAATTGCAGATCTACAAGCTCACGACTAACACATCGCCTCGCAATGGATTGTGAGTTTGTTATCATCCACCGGTGTTTTCCTACGACGACATAATCCCCACAAACACGTGTGCCGCGTTGTTGCACATACCGACGTAGTCAACACAGTAAACACAATCTCATAGTGCATTGTTCAACATTGTGGATACATTCACCATGACGGTTTTCCACGGCATTATTTTCAGTGGCGTGCACAGACATTTAGAGGGGCAGGTGCTCAAGTTAAAAAAAAGGGCACCTTGTGCAGCGCGTGGAACCGGCCGGTTGCCTTAATCTATTTTGGGCGGGAACCCCTTTTGGTGTTAGCATTATGTTACGCTTTAGCTATTGAAAAATAGCAGATCTACAAGCTCATAGCGCGCCACCGAGTGGCGCGCTACGAGCTTGTAGGTCTGCTATTTTTGAAAAAAAAAAAAAAGAAAAAAAACGTTTTTCTTTTTTTTTCAAAAGGGCACATTGCCAAAAGGGCAGGGGGGACACTAAGGGCTCTAGCACCCCCTAGTGTCTATCTGTGCACGCCACTGATTATTTTAAATAAAGTGCTAACAGCTTACTGTAACATCCCAACTTCCACAGATCTTTTCCTCTCATCACTCTTTGCTCCTCCCAAACCCTGTGAACCCCTCTAGGCATGCCTAGAGCTTGATCCAGCTGGGCCTTTCCACTTCCACACACACCACCTGCTGGCTATTCGCTACAACAGAACAACTCATTTGCCATGCCATGGTGGCCCAAGTAATCTACATCAGAACAACTCATTTTGCCATGCCATGGTGGCCCAAGTAATCTCTACATCAGAACAACTCATTTTGCCATGCCATGGTGGCCCAAGTAATCTCTCCAGAACAACTCATTTTGCCATTCCATGGTGGCCCAAGTAATCTCTCCAGAACAACTCATTTTGCCATTCCATGGTGGCCCAAGTAATCTCTCCAGAACAACTCCTTTTGCCATGCCATGGTGGCCCAAGTAATCTCTCAACACAAGGGTTCCCAGAGGATCCAGTCTATTCTCCACTTTGTTCCAAAACAACACGGCTCGACAAATACCGGGTGGATTGCCATGGAATTTGCTGTACTCCTATGTGCTCCCCAGAAGATGGCCCCTACCAATTTAAGTAACCCAATGGCCTTTTCTTTATAGCGCCAGTCCAAATAAAACATAATGCCCTCAGGAAGGATGTATGCTATCAATCTTGATGACAGCAAGTCACACCATGACCTATAATCTAGCCCAGGGTGTGATCTACCAGTAGATCACAAAGGCTGTGCAGGTAGATCACATGACATGCCCCTAAAGAGTATTTCATAAAATACAAAAAAACGATAAAAAAAAGACATTTCTCCCCCTCTATTTCCCATTCCAAGTGCATTTGTCTTATACTGTACAGAATGTAACACGAACGCTACTATTCCGAAGACCCCTCAGGTACATATTTAAACTATTTTCAGCAATGGTATAATAATTGATTTGGTGGGTAGATCTTGCCGAGCTGGTCATTTTGAAAGTAGCTCTCAAGTCAAAAAGTGTGGGCACCCCTGATCTAGCCCTTCCCTGAGGCCAAACTTTCAACTTGGCGTTATCTCAAAATCGAATGCGTTGATTGCCACTAAAGTTGCATTCATGCTTGCTTGGAGATGAACTCTATTTGAGTGACCCCATGACCTGTCCTCTAGCACCACCCTCAGGCCAAAATTACATCTTTTCAAACTAAATATCATGATCTAATAGGCAGATTCCAGGATGAACCCTACCGATGTTGGCGACACCACAGCTTTTCCTCTTGTGCCACCCTTTGGCCAATTTCTAGCCAGGCTTTTAGCCAATTTCCAATTAGATGTAAAGAGCAGCACAGACAGGCTTAAAAAGTGCCAAAAGCAGGCGGTCACTTTTGATTATCATGGAGGATTCTTTATGTGCCCAATAATTAATCTTAGTTAAAGGTGGGAAAGCCCTAAAAAATACATAGATCATGTGAAACGGACATTTGAAACCCATGATAAAAGTCACACTTGGGGGCGGGGGTATTTACCAGTATTAGGGATAGCAATATAGGGTTGATTTCGTCGACTAAAACTAAGGCGAAAAACTATACCTTTTTTCACTGACGAAAACTACATGGAAACTAGATGAAAACTAAACTATGAAGACTAAAACTAAGACTAAATATACTGACAATTTCGTCAACAAATAAAAAAGACAAAAATGTTAGGGACTAGTGGACAAGAGATCCAGTATAAGTAAAAGAAAAGTCATTTTACAATTGGTTGCATGCTGAAAATAGCAGATCTACAAGCTCACAATGCGTCGCGCTGCGACACGTTGTGTGCATATACTGGTGGGAACATTCGGCCAAAAAAGAGACGTGTTACAAGCTTGTAGACAGGCTATATTCTGTGATTTTTTCTGTGAGTGCAAAACCAGGAAGGGGCCTAGTATAGAGCCCTGGGGGACTCCACTCAACTTAAGTACTATATAGGTATTGCGGTAGTCGACCTTTCCTTCTCGTCTCCCATTCTCATAGCTTCTTGTCCAACACCTCCGTCATCATTACTCATCCTCTGGTATGTACAGCCATGACAGGAGAAAAGGTCTTTCAAAAACCCACCGCATGCCACCGACATGAAACACTGAGGGAAGACCTGGTGCATGTTTTTTCATAAAAGAAGCAAGGTTTAATTTACAGTTTTTACTAAATGTACATTTCTTTTTAAAAAGTGTCATTATACACAATAAATACAATACAAAATTAATCTGTAATACTATACTTCAAATTCTCTTACGGTCTTTTTTTTTTTTGTACATTATTATTGTCCATCATCATCATCATCATCATCCCTCCACATATGATGCTCTTGCTGTGTTTTGTTTGAATTGTCCCGTCAGGCGTAGGAGCGAGAGCGGTGGGGGTGGGGGTGGTGGGGGTTGAGGGGGGAGACAGAGACAGAAAACAAACTGAGGAAATTAAAAGAGTGAGAATGAAAGGGTGGGAAAACATAGACATTTAACAGACAGGCCTGCCCCCTGCTGACTGAAACTAAGAAGTCCAGTGCAGCCTTTGTTCCCAGCCAAACGGTTAGGTAAATGGATTTAGGTTTGTGTGTGGGGATTAAAACATTGACCTGGGGAAGAGAAAAAAATATATAATTTGACATTTCAAAAGAATTTCATCGTTACATTTTCATTTACACCGTTGGTGTTACAGTAACATTACAGCTCCAGCGATCAGCCACACCATAAAACCCCCCCACAAAAAGAAAAGCCCAGTTTTGATACTAAAATAATGAATGCAACATGTACGTGACATGTTGATACGAAAAATCATTTGTCACTCTGGGCATTATTAGCTGTGAAAACCTTGTGAAAGGGGGGAGATGTGGGGGACCTCTTGCCCTGTTCTTCAGAGCTGCCAGGGGGGAGAGGGGGCCGTCTGATGTGGAGCAACTGGCATTCAAGACCACCATAGGAATGTACGAATACAGGGGCGTAAAAAGGAAACAATATGAAACAAAGAGTGAAAAATGAAAAGAAATGGCAATGTCAAGCTCAGACAAAAATCATCTCGTTACCCAATGGCAGACGAGAGAACACCATTACTCAACCACGGCGGTTACTGTCCCGCAGATGCAAGGCCGCCAGGCGAGCCTCCCTGTCCCTTCACCCACCTGGGAGCGTGAAATTTGAGCTGTAAATGACAAGGAAATGCCTGGACAATTCAATATGGACAAACAAAAGCCAACACAGCTTGGCAGAGTAGTACAGTGATACTGTTTTCACAGTGTCCCTCCCTGTTGCCCCTACACACACACACACACACACACACACGCACACACGCACGCACGCACACACACACAACTCTCTACGTCTGTCTCTCAGTCCCCTTTAGCAGTCAGTCCATTCATGGGGGCTGAGGGGCTGTTATCTACCATGAGTCTGTGGCACCAGGCTGCCATTATGTCCGCGACCACCCACCTGAGGGTGCTGGGCCAGGGAGGAGGATGAGGAGGAAGAGGGGGGTGGGATGGTGGGTCTGTGGGACGAGGCGGCCGAGCCTCCGGGGCGTTGGCTTTGGTGCTGGTGGGGCAGCCTGCCGCCGGCCCCCTTGAGGTGACGGCCCGAGGGCCCCTGCTGTAGGTTGAGGATGCTGTCGATGGCGCACTGCAGATGCTCGTTCAGAGAGTCATCGGGGGGGCTGCCGCTGGAGAAGCTGGCGTTGTCCATGTCGGGGGAGTCCGACTTGCAGCGTTTGGCGGGCAGCGAGGAGGAGTCCCGCGTGCGGGACGGCTCCGGGGAGGGAGGCCCCGGTGCATGCTGGTCCATTCTAAACGTTCCGCCAGCCCTCTGCCGGTGTTTCGCGCCAGCTCGCTTATATCGACTAATATCCGTCTCTTTGTCCGTTTGTGTCTCCTTCCCCTTGTCCTCCTCATCTCCGTCAGCTAGCTGAGGGAGGTGATGGTGTGTCGATTTGAGGCTGCGGTTGAACACATCGTCTACCTTGTCCAGGCCCTGCACGGTGTTACCTAGCCTGCCGCCACTGTCCAGGCCAGGCTCCGCGTCCCTGCTCCTCTTCTCCACCTTCACACTGGCTATCACCGTCCGCTCTAAGGGGGGGGAGGAGGCCTCGCGTTTGGGGGGAGAGGGCGTGGGTCTGGGGTAGGGCAGGCTCTCGTCCCCTCCTCCGCCGGGCACGCCAGGTCGGACTCGGGGGCTGACGTTTGCCCTGTACGTCTTACGGAGGGGGAGGCGACAAGTAGTCTGGGAGGGCGTGGAGGTGGAGGCGGGGTTGTGCTTGACTCCGCCTGGTTCGTGGTGCTCTAGCGTGCCGTTCATTTGAGT
Source organism: Electrona antarctica (assembly GCF_951216825.1). NCBI lineage: Eukaryota > Metazoa > Chordata > Actinopteri > Myctophiformes > Myctophidae > Electrona > Electrona antarctica. The sequence goes on along the minus strand of NC_136792.1, from coordinate 10,483,552 downwards.
GGAGGAGGAAGACGAGGACGACGTGGAGGTGTGGGACGAAGAGGACGATGAGGCTGCGCTGGGGACAGCGCTGCCTCTCTGCGGCGGCGGAGGAGGAGGAGGTTCGGACTGAGTGGTTGCTGTGCTGGCGGCTGACGACGGGGCCGCCACACTCGCCGGAGACTGAGTTCTGATAACGGAAGCCACGGGAGGCGGCGGCAGCAGCCGCGGCCTTGGGGGCGGCACGTTGCTCTGGGGCGGCGGGGGCTGGGCGTTGTGTTGTTGAGGCTGCGGCGTGTGGACTGGGTCCAAGGCGGTGTTATGGACCACCTTTCCGAAGCCCGTCTGGTCCTGTTTGATCTTCAGCTTGAGGCCGATGCGTCGACGGGCCTCGTAGGTCTTCATGGGCGGCTTGCTGGTTCGCTGTGGGAGGGCGTCGTCGTCGTCCACTGACCGCGAGGGAAAGCCGGCGGACGACGACGAGAAGGTCGCCGAAGCCGGAGGGGCACGGCCAAAGGAGGAGGAGGCTTGGCTGGCGGCGGCGGGTTGGGCCACTGGCCTGCTCCCTGTGACTGGAGGACAGCTACTCGACCAGGACACAGACGCCGATCCACCGCCCTGCTTTATGACCAGCTTGGTAGAGGGGAAGGCTGCCGGTGCGGGCGTCGGTGCAGGTGCTGCGGCAGGGGTCGGAGCAACACTCAGGACAGGGACGGGGGCAGCCGTGGGCGGCGCGTCAGGGGCTGCCGCGACCCTGACGCTCGCCAAGCTAGGTTCAGCGAGGGAAGGCGGTTGCTGAGACGAGGCGGCTACACTGCCCAACATCCGTGCATTCGCCACGTATTCCTCTGCAATCAGAGAGGGAGGGATGTGTATTAGTCAATGTTGGTACTAGTGAATATCTGTATCAGCCAATTATTGTCATACTGCCAGCTGTGTCCACTGGACACATATTTCCTGATACGTGTCCACTGGACACATATTTCCTGATACGTGTCCACTGGACACATATTTCCTGATACGTGTCCACTGGACACATATTTCCTGATACACGGGATGCACCTTTAACCATGATTTGATTGGTTTTGACATAAAGTCTAGCCCCGGACCTCCGGTCCTGGGTCGCGACCCCTAGGAGGGTCGCCAAATTATTTTGAGGGGTGCCCAAATTATTTTCCAAACCCCCCCCCAAAAAACCTTTTTTTTGCAACTGAATTGCTGGAAAATTGAAATTAAGAATTTACATACAGTAGCACACACTAGAGCTCTTCACCGGGTCCCCCGACTCCGAAAATACCCGAGTTGACCCGAGACCCGCTCGGGTCGGAGTCGTGTTTTATCGTAATCTCTCGGGCCGGGTCGGAATCGGACGTATCCCCCTCGGATCTCGGGTCTGTCAATCATTATGTGTAATGTCCGAGTGGATCCGAGAAGACCCGTAGGCTACTGTGTGTGTGATCTGTCTGTGCTTTTTTGTGTGTGATTTTCTGTGTGATTGTGTGCCAGTCTGACTGTAGGCTATACTAAAGTGTGATAATTTAGGCTGACCTGGGATCAGGTTAGTGTTGCAGTGACATGAACGGCTGTGTTACGTGTGATGATTATGCTGGTTTAGGATCAGCAGCGCAAGACTTACCACACAATTCAAGCCCCGTCCTGCATGGTTTTGCCTTGCGCTGATTTGAATGAAAAAATTATACTTTATATCACGATCACGGATCCCGACAACAGTGCTGACCTCAACGAGGTGAAAGCAAACTAGCAAAGCTCAAATCAAATGAATATAAGAAGGTTTAAACTAGAGCAACCATGACAACTCTCCTGTGTATCCTATTCCCCACACGTGGACGGTGGATAAAGAAGAGAGAAAAGTAGGCTAGGAGCTGTTTATAAGTGCATTGAGTGCCTTGTTAATATTCCATTCAGCCAAGATCGGTACATGATCTGCTAAAACTCTGATGATTGTGTGTAAAAAACAAATGATCCGTTTGGTTATGTAATTTTAAATGCATGCGCACTGAGGAGACGAGAAGAGACGAGACTCTTTTCTCTCTCTCACCCTCTACTGCAGCGCGCAGCCTGGAACCTCTCTCTCTGTCTGTGTCTCTCTCACGCTTTAATCATAAAATGGTAATTGATCAATACGTTATATTATTTCTAATTTCTATATAGTCCATATGTATGTCTGCCTGGCTGGGTCGGGTCTCTCAGAATTTCGGAAATAATCGGATCTCGGACGGACGTGGCGCCGCAATTTGAAAGAAATCTCGGAATCGGACGAAATTGTCACGGATCCATTCAGGTTTGGTTTAACTATTTGAAGCGAGACATGGTCAAAGCATTTCTGGGGGTCCCCAGACAAAAACGTTGAGAACCCCTGCTCTAGGGGGTGAGACAACAATCCCAGTTTCATTTATCCAAACTCCCAGTGACTATTTCTGTAACTCATAGCGAGTTTGTCCAATAAATCCAGTCCAGTTCTGCTCACCTGGTCTCTCCTTGGCCAGTATCCTATCCTGGCCCAGAGCGATCTTCTCTTCCTGAATGAACATGCGGTCGATCATCACCATCTCTGCCGAAGGACCCATTCTCTGCTCGGGTTCAAACATCACACACTGTTAGTGCTGGCCCGTATGACGTATGAGTCATTAACCCATTTTGACCTGAGATCAGATTCTAAAAATGTCTTCTACATCCTGACAGTTTTCTGAAAAAGCTATGTTTCTATGTCAGTCGTTCTTAGATTTTTCAAAAATAGCAGACCTACAAGCTCATAGCGCGCCACTCGGTGGCGCGCTATGAGCTTGTAGATCTGCTATTTTCCAATAGCTAAAGCATAACATAATGCTAACACCAAAAGGGGTTCCCGCCCAAAATGGGATAAACTACAACACGGGTCTTCATTTTGTTTATGGATGTTCTAAATAATAACTGTAAAAGAAATATCAGAATATGCTTATTGGTTAATTAAAGGTATATTCAGTGATTTGACTTAATCTAAATATCACTTATTTTTTCTTTTTTTCTGGATAATCCTCCCTACTATAGAGTGTGCTGACCATATAAGGAGTTCCTCCCTGTCCCCAGTGAGCCCCTGGGGTAAAAAACCCTAGTTTCAGTTTTGGTGGCAAAGCCTTCATCCAATCAGGATGAGAGGGGCCTTCCTCCAATCATGATCGAGTGGGGGCAGGCCTTGGTGCACATGCTGTTGGCCTGTTGCACTTCCCCCCACTGTAGAGCGTGCATGTGCACATTTTGTTACCGGGGCGGACTGGGTGGTTTTCCAAATCACTCAAATCACTGAATGCTCCTTTAACAAAATTACAAATACGCATTTTCAGACTGTGAGGTGAACTGGTTCAGAGAGCAAGAGAAAATAAAAAAGGCGAAAAGTGCAGCTCGATTTGAAAGGACGATGACAGAGTTGCATGTAGACTTAAAAAATAAATATTATGCTAAATCACTTAAAATATAAATCACCCATGCGTCCAAGAAATCCATTATGCACAGATGGCCCTAATGGTCATTATTTGGAATCAACATATAATCGATATATATCGTATTGTGGTCTCTGTATCGTGATAAATATCTATCGAGAGGTTTTGAATCCCGGACCCCCTTTGCTGAATTCATTGTCAAATATATGAGACTGTATGTTCTTCCATGCATGTTACCTATAAACTATCGAAGAACTTTGTATATTGCACAGCACGACAACCTTACAGTTTGAAATCTAATGGGGAAAGGAAAATACAAAAAAAATGGTACAAAAGGTATTTGTGTCATAAATTTACCTTGGATTCTGAAAAGAGCAGTTGGCGATATTTATCCAGCATGGCCTGCGTCCTCTTCAACAGCTGACAGGAGACACTCTCAAACTCACTGTCCACTGGACACAATGGGAAAAGAGAAATATGAATGAACACGGGTCTCCTTCACTGTTCAAAGTTGCAATTCTCGCTCATCACCAGAGTAGGAAGACCACCTCCAAGATGTGCTGTTATATTTTTTTACTTTCTACCATACACATTGGTTACAATACAACGTATGGCAAAACAAAAGGCATTCATTAAAGGATCTGGATTGCAGCTTTAAAAGGATTGCAGCTCACACATAAATGACAGCTCACACATAAATGAACACCAACACAATATAGATCACATAACAGTACTTTTTATTTTTTTTACAAAAAGAATATACATTCCTGTTGATTTTACTATTTTTATTAGGAAGAGAACCCGGACTGGATCCGTGGATCCCGGTCCAGATACAAATACAAATAGTAAAATCAACACAAAGATGGCAATGGAGCAACCATGTTTTATTTCTTTCTTGCTCCACCTTTGGAGTTACATCATGGCAAGCCAACTTCACAACCCTCTACAAAATTGTTCTTGCCCTTTAAAGGAGGAGGAGGAGGAGGAGGTTAGGTTTAGGGTGAGGGTTTGAGATTGTAGTTGTAGTTGTAGGACTAATGACTGGTCTAACCAATGACTAGTCTAAACCAAAAACCGTCTAAACTAAGCACTGCACCCAGTTCTTTACCTCTTTGATAGTCTTGAGGTGAGTTGGCAGTGCCCTGGTACAGGTGGTAAGGCAGCAGTCTGTGCATTGTATCCTCAAAAGAGTAGAACGGAGCGACGTAGTTTGGGTGAAGTACTGAGCCCTGCTGTTTCCTCAGCTGCTCCAGCATCCTGAAAGCATGTCCAACAACAACAACAAAAGAGTAGGAGACTGTTAATGGATAATGGCATGAAGAACTATTATATCATATTTATATCAAAAACTTAGCTCCATTGCCACAGCTGCTCTATGATGTCTAAAAGCTCTGTAGTATTGCTTTGATGTACATGGTTCATTAAAATGACCAACGTATACACACCTTGCCTCTTTACTGGGCTCCGCACTGAAAGGCATCTTCAATGTCTGTGATGTGAGCCAAAGATATCATGGTTCAGTTCAGTCCAGCGTTAAAAGAGTGACATTTATGTAGGATTTTCAAAACATGCACGGAGGACACTGCAGAGAAACAAGGGTGCACGGGAAAATACCCATACCTGTGTTTGTAGTACTGGGGCAGGGGGCTGCAGAGCGGCCATTTGTGTGCCCAAACTGCCCATCACCTGGATCTGCACCCCTCCGACTGAACTGATCACCCCTGGCTTTGGCTGGCCCTGTGGGGACAGACATGGTGCAAGAGACTTGAATCCAGACTGCATTCTTGTGTCATTTTAGTTGACCTCTACCAGGTCTTGGCAATAGACAACACGCAACTTAACAATTGATGAGAGCAAACTACAGGATTAACAGTCACGTCTCTCTCAGGCCAATAGATAAATACGATGCACTCAGTCAAACACTGACTACATATGCTGGGGGAGTGTTCGCATGGCAAGACACAAAATTGAGGGCGCGGAAATATTTTACTAGTTAGCTACATTTATCTGTGTATCTGAGTTGTGCATTTGCTGATATTATCTATGGCAGCAAGGTATACTATTAAGGATGTACGGGAATGAAAACACGTCGGTGTGGTTTCATTTCATAGAGCCTGCTGCCTGCTGAAGCACTTTCAACTTTCTTCCCCGTTTGCGCTGCAGTAATGTGGTCCTAGATCAGCCTAAATCCTCATGCGAGTTACACAGCACTTAATGCGTTTATCTCCTAAACAGTGCTGAGTACATGTCTCATTGGATCCACTCGGGCATTAACACATAATGACAAACAGACCCGGGGTAATAATAGAATCTTAACCAACCCGGATTTAAATAATAAAACAGGGACCCGATCTTGTACAGTCGAGGATATTATACAAGCGCCGTGGCGGTCAATGACAGCGATAGTAGTGGAAAGTGATAGAAGAACTTGGTGAAACATGGCACATTTCAGGCAACTGACTTCCTTGGAATCATAAAACAGTAAACATGAACAAAACAAAAAAAAGCTTGTTAGGTACCAGGTTAACTTAACTTATATTCTTTCAGAGCGAACGTTTTTTAACTACAATCTTTGCTTCTGGGGGGTCCCTGGAACAACATATTTTCAGATGGGGGTCGGTGGCCAAATACATATAATTCTAGGGGTCCTTGACATGAAATAGTTTGAGAACCACTGACATAGAAAAACATAGGGTTTTCAAGAAAACTATCAGGATTTAGAAGACATTTGTAGAATCGGCCTCAGTCCAAAATGGGTTAAACTGTAGTATGACGGTGACGTGTATCAAGAGCAGATCTACAATCCTACACCGCACGTAGGTAGGCAGGTAGTTTGTGGGTTTAAGCTTGTAGATCTATTCATAGCGTACGTACAGGATCACTCGTCCTTTCAGACTACTAATTGTTCTTTTAGGTAAGCGACTCTCCTGCACGATGAAGTAGATATTATGCTTTTTAGGAAACTATAAACTCAGGAACCGTGCATCTGTCATAGAGCAGTGGTGCGCTACAGTAAAGAGGTGTAACCAACTAACCATCCTAACCCTTTAAATATTGATTATCTGCTAATACAGAAAACTGATAGATAATGCACTTGCACATTAAGGTTACCAACTTTATTGCAATATGGGATTGATGAAGGAAGTTAAGACGATGTTATTTTATACATACGTTGCGAACAGCTTTTAAATCTTCCATTTCGAATATTTTTGAAAAAAGGTTTTTGCCAAAGTGACAAGGCCCAAAGCAGGGACAAAATGTTGAAAGTAGTTAACATCATATTGTGTGACATAACCCACCTGTACAGGCTGTGTAAGGCTAGCGGGGGTGACAGTCTGGTTCAACATTGTTCCAATGGGTCCTTGGACACCAGAGAATAACTGTAGGTCACTTGACGCTAGAACAAGAAGGAGCAGATCATTGCAGGTAATTAATACGCGTAGGAAATTAATTGGTACTTATAAGTAATAGACTACAAATTACCTGTCACAGGAGTCTTGACCAGCACCGAGGTCTGCTGCAACACTGGGGGAAGTTGAGTGGGTGCACCTGCGCTGGCCGACTGTAATATCACTTTTTCAAGGGGTACATCTAGCTGGGAACTTAAATGACTTGTGGACAGAGGTGGTAGAGCCAGAGCCTGAGGCTGGGAGTGAGGTTGCGACTGAGGCTGAGGTTGAGGCTGAGGTTGGGGTTGGGACTGCGGCTGTGCAAGAGGTTGAGGCTGAGGCTGGACTTGTTGCAGGACTTGTTGCTTGACCTGCAAGAGAATGCCTTGCTGGACCTGCAAGAAAACCATGATGGAAGAGGAGTTGTTCAAGATGTTTGACAGGTAATCCACAGGGTAGAAAAGTAGAATATAAAAGTGATTGGCCAGCGTCGGTACACATCTAGTCACAGGTTTTGAAATATAGCGTACATAAACAGGTAATCTTTCCACTAATGCAGTTATTTTTAGATTGATACTGCTGCTGCTACCCACTCAGTATCAATTTGACCAGCATGAAACCTGAATTTTATTTATTTATTCTGTTCATTTCCAGAAGCGTTAGCCCGCTCTGACTCTCGTCCGCGATTGTCTCCCTCCATGTTTGTTATGCATTGGCAGCATAGATTAGCAGCGTGTCTGGGCGTCGTGACATAAAATACTGCCGTAACGCTTGTTTTGCGACATGCCGATATAAACAATAGCGCTTCATATTAACTGGTTCAGTCCACCCGACGTTCCCACACGTCATAAGCAATCCAATCGACGGGTTGCAGTAGCGCATCTAGGACTGGGTTGGACTCCAAGGCCACCGTACGCTTCGCTCTTCGTTCATGCGTGGTCCAGTCACTTCCTAGTTTAACGCTTCAGAAAGAAAGCCTCGTCTCTCCTAATCCAGGGAGCTCTCCGTGGTTTTGATCTGGTGGATATATTAAGCTCTTCATTTCTGACTTCTCAATTGCCTATCGTTCAAAATATGAACGCGATGGATTATTTAGCGATAATATTGAAACAAGAGAAATATCTCCGTTTTTTTCTGGAACAGAAGGGGGCTTTACAGAGTAAAGGCGGCCATGTCTTCCCGGCACCCCAGAGCTTCTATTTTGAAGGAATCCCGGTGCTGGTTGTGTTAAACGATAGACATTTTCTATCGTCCACATGACATATATCGTCATATCGCACAGCCCTAGTCTGTAATGAATGAAAACCAATCTTACCAACGTCTTCAAACAAACTACAAGCTCATAGCTTGTAGGTCCGCTATTTTAGAAACATCGTGAAAATCTTTGAATATATATTCTTTCAGAGTGAACGTTTTTAACTCAAATCTTTGCTTCTGGGGGGTCACTGTAACAACATTTTTCCCAATGGGGGTCGGTGGCCAAATACATATATTTTTGGGGGTCCTTGACATGAAAATCTTAAAATGAACATGCGTGTCAAATACCTGGTGTAACTTGTCCAGCAGCTGTTTCTGTTGAGGCGAGGGCTGGGCGATGGTGGACAGTGTCTGAATCTGAGCCCCAACCAGCTGTAGGTGGTGCTGCTGCTCTGCCGTCATGCTCTGCAGGGAGAGCTGGCCTTTCACCAGTGTGCCAATGGGGGGACTGGGGGTGAGTGTGGCGAATTGGTGCTGTGTGGGGGTGAGTGAGACAAACTGGTGCTGTGTGGGTGGCACCGGAGGAGGTTTAGGGGAGCGCGAGGCGGGAGGGACGTCTGGCTGAAAAGGCGAGAGTTGAGGGGGCGGCCGTACCTGGGATAAGAGCTGGACTTGAACGTTAGCCGGCTGGGACTGTGTCTGCTGGGGCTGGCTCTGGGGGGCCGGCTGCGGGGACCCGGGGATTTGGTTGTGTACAATGAAGAAGGGGGGTTGCGACGTGGGTGTGCAAGAGCGCGAGGGAGTTTGAGACTGCGGTTGGGGCTGCGAGGGGGGCCGAGACTGCTGTTGGTGGTGGTGGGGGGACTGGATCTGCTGGCCCAGGATCAGCGGAGACTGTGAAGGCTGCGGACTGTCCGCCAGCGGAGGTGCCGTGGCGTGGGAGGCAAGGGCCGGCGACATGCTCTGGATCTTCAGCTGTTGATGTGCGCCCGAGGGAAACTGAAGGAATTAAGCCACAACATCATAACAGTTAAAACCATGAGGACATTTTTTTACGTTAATTAAGAGGAAACAAAGTCAGTGAGACACAACAGAAACATCAAAGCAAAAATAGAATATCGAAACAAAAGTCAATCACACAATAGTCCTGCATGCACAAATAAGAGAAAGAACTACATGGACACTCAAAAGTGATTGACAACAACAACAAAACTGCACAGATGTCACAAAACAATACAGAAGCAAAGTACTGAACCTTACAAAATAGCAGCTGCTAATATAAATGTGTCACTCAGAGAACAGAAGCCAAATGATTTTGACCAACGCGTGAAGACAATTATCATTATTTATTTGTTTCTCATTTTAAACTGAATAATCATCATTTGTTGAGCCCCAAAGGAAACAGCTGACACAAGCAAAGAGGTCAAGGTCTGCAGGTCTGTGATGGTAAAGTTTAGGGTGATCTGAAGATTTCAGGGCAGAGGGGGGAAAGCGGGTGATTTGGTTTGCTGAGATTGTGTTACACTGATCACGGGTAGTTACTGAGTGGGGAGGGAGGGGTGTGGGGTAAGGGAACTGAAAGCAAAGTGTATAGCCAAGGAGTCTAAACAAGCGTGGATTAGTTCCCAATGTATCAGCCACTGGTGCCTGATGCAGTTAATGACAATGAGTCAACTGGACATGATCACACAGCTAGGTGGTCAACAGATGATTGAGTTGTACTATTGGATGGATCTTTTACAACATAAGCATGTTTCAGTAAATATTCTCACGAAACACAGCTTTGAATGAAACAATATGCAAAAAACCAAATTAGTGAAAAGAACTCAAGTTGAACTTTGGTTTAGAAGAACATAGTGGAGACAAAGTTTCATGAATGAATGCCATGGGTCGCATATACCGTAGGTAGACGTTCAAAATATGACATTAGACAACATTTAATGCACAAAGAAGGAAATAAATGAGCATGCTTACACAAATAATAGACACACAAAAAAGGTGCAAAACAAATCAGAGGGAATTTATGAGCTTAGATGGAAACACCCTTTTTGCAAAAATATATATGTTATGACGTTTAGAAGATTTAGAACACTTTCCTGGGGGTCTGTGTGTGTAATATGTGGTTTTAGATATTTTACATTTTAGCAGTGAGCCCACTGCCCAGTGTCTCTTATGTCATGGACACTGGGCGCACTTCCTTTCCGGACAACAATTCCCATAATCTTTTGATGCACTCCTCCTCCTTGTGGACAGGGAGAGGGCTGTCTTACTGAGACAACATGTAGTCCAAGGAAGCTTAGAGAAGGAAAGGAAATGGTCACGTGACTGGCTGCGCCATGACACTTTCACGGACACTTTCATGGGAGCCAAAACTCGCACCGGAAGTTCAATGAATACATGGCAGTGAATGGAGCCGGCTGGACCAGCTCATAACAAACATTATTTCTGAACAATTGAGACCTTAGTCACATAAATCGGTTCAGGAATATAAAAGAAGACATTTCACAGGTTGTTTTCTAATCACTTACTTTTCGATGTGCACAGAGAGCACAGTATATCATTTTATTTGATGATCCTAAACAGCAGCAGGTATCGTTTCTGGTTCGGAGGTATCGCGAGATTTGGCTGCCAGATAGGAAACGGTGGGAAGTCTCGCAATACTTGGTAATATGTTCAAAAAGGTACTTTGTGCTCTTTAGATACGATACCTCTATGAAATTACAGTGTACACATCGAAAAGCAACACAGGAGACAATATGTGACATGTCTTCCGTTCATTTCCAGAAGCGATTACTTTACAAAAGGTCTCAGTCATTCAGAAATAGACTCAAATAGTGTTTGTAGGGGCGGCGGTGGCTCAGGGGTAGAGTGGCTGGATGGTAACCGCAAGGTTGCCAGTTCGAACCCGGGCTCCCCCAGAGTTAGTGTCGAAGTGTCCTTGAGCAAGACACTGAATCCCTAATTGCTCCTGATGTGCTGGTCGGTGCCTTCCATGGTTTCCGCCGCCATCGGTGTATGAATGTGCGTGTGAATGGGTGAATGTAATGCACAATCTATGTAAAGGGCCTTGGACAAAGGCGCTATATAAATGCACCATTTACCATTTTGTTCACTGAGCTCTCATTGACTCCAGTGCATTCTGCCAAACTTCCCGGGTGTAGTTTGGTTCCCATGAAAGAATCCACGAAAATGTCATGGCGCAGCCTGCAGTCACGTGACCATGTCCTTTCCTTCTCTAAGCTTCCTTGATGTAGTCCAGGAAGGAAGTGAGCCCAGTGTCCATGACATCAGAGACACTGGGCTCACTGCTAAAATATCCAAAACCACATATTACACACAAAGACCCCCAGGGAAGTGTTCTAAATCTTCTAAACGTCATAACATATAATATATGTTTTTTGCAAAAAGGATGAAGTTTCCCTTTAAGGATTAACATAATTGTAAGGCAATGTGGAGAGTGAATGCAAAGCACACAGTCGAGGGAGAAGGAAAGAGGAGATATCGGGAATGAACGATGTCCTAACGCAGTGGCGGCAGTGGCAGCAACAAGTGGGCGGGGCTTAGCGTAAAGGGGCTTTTTCTACCTGCTTTACCACAGCTGCCACGTGGGAGGGGCCAGGGGAGAGGAGGGTGGGGCTCTGACCCACCCGAGTGTCAGCTAATTGGCTGTCATGGACCGAGGGTGCCGGACCAGTGACGCTGTTGCCGCTGACGATAACAGACGCCGGTACACCCACAGAGGGGGTGGAGTCATTCTCTGTTTGGTGCTGCGGCTCCTGACATGAGTACATTAACCAATTCAGGAGTCAGGACGAGGGACGGAGGGGGGGTGGGGGGATGGGGGACGGAGGGGGGTTGGAGGCAAGGGGGGGGGGGGGGGGGGGGGGGGGGGGGGGGGGGGGGGGGAGTACAATTGTAAACCAGAGAGGTCAGACCAACATCACTCCGTGCAGTTTCTTTTTCCATTTTTTAAAACATTTTTTTTTATTAGTGAATGTTAAAACTGTAAAACAACCCAACAACATGCAGGAAGCAGACTTACATACCTGTTGCAGGAACATCTGCAGAGACTCCTGGCTCAGTATCATGCTGGAACCGGCCTGGTTGGTGAACAGCACTCTGCCCGGGCTGTGCTGGGCCAGTCCCATCGCCGTCATGGTGGACGAGGTGGTGGACACGGTCATGGACGGAGAGGAGGCGGGGATGGGGCCCGCCGCCGTGGACACAGAGGCAGCCGGCTGCATCGTGAGGATGGACGTCTGCTGCGGCAAGTGCTGCTGGCCGGGTCCGTGAGCCGCCTGGTCCGTCGTGCTCCCCAACACCATGACGCTGTCGCCGGGCTGGCCCTGGGCCATGGCCGCCGCTCCGGTGCTGCTGCTGCTGGGAACGCCGCCGGCCTGGGGCTGGTGAAGCGCCGGCTGCAGGCTGACCGCCGGGCTCAGACCCTCGACCTGACCCAGCATGGTCAGGGAATTCTGGATGGTGGGCATGCCCTGGATGACGGTCTGGGCGTGGCCCGTGACTGGGTGGCTCTGGGTGGGGTTAGTACCCTGGGCCAGTGTGATGGGCATTTGAAAGAGGGTGTGTGGACCCATTTGGCCCGACTGCAGCTGAATGGGTCCGGAGAGGATGTGGGCCCCGGCGTGACCTTGCGAGGTCAGTACCTGACCCAGGTTGATGTTCTGGTTGCCGGCGAGGATCTGGTTGGCGATTATCTGCCCACCAGGACCCTGGCTTGTTATGATGTGACCCCCAGGGTGCTGGGTCAAGATCTGCCCACCTGCCTGTAACTGAGGCAAGAGAAACTGGTGGTTCTGGCCCTGTAGGGAGGGAATGACAAAGGCCTGTTGGTTGCCTGACTGGTTTAACAAATGCACACTGAGGGGCTTGCCTGAAGGCTGCCCTCCTTGCTGTTTGAACAGAGCCTGTTGGAACTGCTGGCCTTGTGATCCAGCCTGTGTGCTCAGAACCACATTAGAGCCATGCTTGCCTGTGAGGAAGGCTACATTCTGAGCAGCAGAGACAGGGATCTGCTGCAACCCCAGAGACTTGTTGGTGTCGTTCTGCACAGGCTGAGGCTGAGGCGGCTGCTGCTTGAACAGTTTTGGCTGGATGGCTCCACCCTGAGGGGGTTTGGGCTGGATGGGGGTGGGCGTGCGCTGGATGATCACATTCTGCATGATTTGGCCTTGTGTTTGGGGTCCAATGCCTGCACTTATAGGGGTGCTGCCAAAGCCCACAATCCCAGTGGTCGTCGTCATAGTGCCACCGCTACTGCTGTTTGCGCTGCTAACACAAACGGCCGGTCCGTTTAAAGCTGGAGATCCCAGGGTAGCTTTGCCCCCTTGGATCAGAAGTCCTCCTCCAGAGCTAAGAACTGAACCTCCGAGCCCAGCCTGTGTCCCTGCACCCGATACCTCAGGCCCAGGCTGGTGCAGCTGGTAGCCCCCCATGGCTTTGGCCAGAATTGGCTGCCCAGACTGGTTGATAGTCATGACTGTGTTCTGGCCTACAACCTGAATCTGTCCAATACCCAAATGCCCAGACTGACTCCCATTAGGAAGAGCTTGGAGACTTGAAATGGGTTGAAGAGTTACATTTCCCAGGCCAACAGGCTGCATAAATGGCGAAACACTAATAGCCTTGTTCATGACCTGAGGTTGAAGCTGCAGGCCCTGGTGAGCCAACACTGACCCCAGCATGTCGGCTGTGGCATTGGGTGGAGCAGCAGCGGAGCCGGGGCACGATCCGGGGAAGATCGCGGTGGCTCCTCCGACGCCGACTCCTATTCCAACAGCGGTGCCTCCCGTTCCAGACAGGCTGGCGTCGGGCAGCGTCTGGACTGTGATCCCAAAGGAGCCCAGGTCCAGCTCGGCCTCAGCCTCCTGGAGGCTTTGTTCTGTGATGTTGGCCTCGGCCAAGCTCTGCTGCAGGATGTCACACGGCTCGTGATTCGCCCCGATGCCGTTGCTCCCGACCTCGCCGCCGCCAGGGGACCCTCCCAGGCAGATGTCATCGTCCTCCAGGAAGTCCAGGTCCACGCTGACTCTGGGCAGGCCCACCGGCTCGCTGGCCAACAGCTGCACTGGCGGCTGTGCCTCCGGAACATGTCCCTGAAACGCAACGGACGGAGGAGAAAAGTGAAACCATGCAGCCGGGGTCAACAGCAACTTTGATATGGAATGAAGAGAAACGTGGAGCTGCCTGAATGTCAAGAGAGGTCAACACAGCAAGTCACCCCCCCAAAAAAAACACTTTGGAGGGAGAGGAATCACACCATGGCCAATCAATGCTCAAGAGTAGATGCTTGTTAGTGGAAAGGGAGGGGGGGTGGGGGGGTTGGGACTGGGAGGTGCATGCTACATACATGGATGGAAAAACAAAACAGGAGGAAAGGGATTTTGGGGGATGTTACTCACCCCAGCGGTAGAGAAGAACGAGCTGGAGGGGTCACCCGAACCATCCAAAAGGTCGTCAGTGTCCAACTACAGACACACCCACCCAGGATAGGACAGACAGAAACCAAAAGGTACCCAAGACAGCAAAGGGGGGGGGGCACCAGGACAAGAGAAACATACAGGCCGTCAAACAAAGGAGGGTAAAACCAGAAGGATCAGGACACGAACAAGAAAACGTAAAGTAAGAAAGGAACGGGGAGAAATAAGGGGCAGAGGAAGCAAAAAGAACAGGAGTAACACAGAGACGGAGGGAAGCGTTAGTGTTAGCATTTCTCATTTGGTGAATTAGGCTTAATAAGAGGGGATAGGCAAGGCTCAAGTTGAAAATCATAGAGTGCACTCCAAAAGCAAAGACAACCACAGGCAGAGAGAGTCCATGGAACAGTAAGACAAAAATAAAATCAGCAGGGAGGAAGCTCGCAGGAGAGGGGGTGGGGGGGGGGGGTATCAAAGGCTAATCTGTGAGCGATAGGAATGTGTCATGTCAACCCCGGCAGAGCAAAATAATAAAATAAATAAAATAGAAAAACACATGGGACAAAGCCTCCTTCATCGTATTGCATTCACAGGTCAAAGTGTTGTAATATAAATCTCTAAATGGATGCCACATTGTCCAATATGAGATCTCTTACACTCACATGGGTCTCAGATCCATGAAGAAAGTCATTGAGAGCTTCTGGGTCACTGTAAAGACAAAATAATATGTACCATGATTCAGTAGGGTGCCATAAATTATCCCACATGGGAGGGCAAATTAAAGAATCAAAAAATAATGTGACCCGTTACTAGTGTTGGTTTTGACAATGACATACCAAATTACATCTAGCAGGCACCTGCCGTCCTCATCATCCATGACAACTGCAAAAGACAAGCACAGAAAAAACTAAAATGCTGCAAACTTCTTATTCAAGAATGAACCCAAAACTCTGAATAGCACAAAACCCCTGTAATCTGAATAATATCTTAACTACAAAGTAGTTGAATATGCTACCTGCCTAGTAAGTGGGCAGTCTGGGCACCAAGTATATGTACATCGAGCTTTAGAATTATTTTTGATCCAAGAAAGTTCAGGTAAAACAAATTCAACAAAAGCACTTTGACAGGCTATATTCAGTGTTAACACAACTGTAAGATACTTTGATGAATGTGTGTATATTATGCGCAGTATACTGTATGTATACATACGGATCCGTGGGTAAACCAGCTTCACACAGGCAGTGATCTGCTATTTTCAGCATGCAACCAAGTGTAAAATGACTTATACTGGATCTCTTGTCCACTATAGTCCCTTACTAACATTTTAGTCTAGTTTTTATTTGTTGACGAAATTGTCAGTATATTTAGTCTTAGTTTTAGTCATCATAGCTTAGTGTTCATTTAGTTTATCAGTGAAAAAAAAGGTAGTTTAGTTTTAGTCGCCGAAATCAACACTGCCGTGGACCTTTCTGTGGGTCCCATGGACACACTACTGTACTAATTTAGTAAAATAATTTACTTTGCACTTTTGTTTGCATAACTCTTTGCAATTGTCAGATTTAGAGTTGTGTTTATTTCTTTCAGATACATTTTCTACATGAATATAACCATACTATAACCATTTAAGATGAAATGGGTGTTAAATGCTGCAATTTGTAAAAATGACAAAATATGACTCCTAACGTCGTTGAAGTGGGACTCATAAAAAATGTCCATGGGACCCCTCTAAAAGAGTAAGACCACCCCTGGGGCCCGGGACCCATTACATTGAAAACCTATTTACATCACTGCACCGGGATCCACATTTTGTATTGCCAATGCCTTTAAGTCAAGTTGCAGAATATCACAACATTCCTCTATTGAACTTGTTTGTTCCTGATCCTGCCATTTGGGGTCATGAGTAGTTGGTTGTCATGGGGACTGCAATCAATAATCACCTAACTCTTTATTATTAGATTTATTTTCAAACGCTTTTCCAAACTTATCAGTATGCCTCAGTGGACTTGGTTCTGAATTACTCTGAACCAACATGGTTGGCCAAAAGAATGCAATTCAACGTGGATATGAATTGAATTAACCCAAAGTCAGGTCCTTCTCCCGCAGTTTTACGGTAATAACATTAATCATTGGTGCTTTTTTATCCATTACATTCAACAAAAGGTCCAAAGAAGGATTACTGATCCTGATTTCTGATTACTTACTAGAAAATGTTCACGCAAATTTAAAATGGGCATCCTGCACAATCATTTTAGCCTTTGTGTCATTTTAGTGTAGAAGAAAAACCTGAAACTATCCAAATATTTATCAAGATGACTTGTCACTGCCAGTGTCAATAACTGTTAAAATAGAAACAAAAATACAAACAAAGAACCCGATCATCGGAAAGGTGACAAGAATAGATAGGAAAAAAAACAAGGAAAACAGGTAATGTGCCAAATATTCCTAGTAATAATATTAGTGAATATATACTTGCACTCTTAAGAGTTAATGTGTATCGAACTGGGGGTCCTAGAAATTAAAAAGGGGGCTGTAAGTGATATTATTTTGTTAAAATAAGTTTAATAGGGCTATATTCCTGCAGTCATACACTATATACAGTAGAGTGTACACTGTTTGTTCAGCAACCAGCTATTTGGTAACAGAAAATACATGTTCAGGTCGGGATAACAATTTAATCTAATCAAGATAATTCTTAAAGGATAATTGAAAATTGGAGGTAAAGTGAAATTGGAGGTAAAAAAAAGGGAGGGAGAAAGCAATCAGGTTTCATAGGGTATAGTGCCAGGCACTATTGGTGCTTCTAGGATCAGCGATAAACACTGAGGAAACAAGGAGAATCAAGAGCACATACAAAATCAGGAGAGAGTGGGGGAAAAATGACATGTTTTGACCAACTTCTCTTCATCGGGGAAAAGTATGAGTAATTTGGGAGAGATGAAAGGGGGAAAACGAGCAGACAAAATGGAATTGAAACACTAAAATTGAAGAGTATAAATGGGTTCCCTCCCCTGACTGGATGAAAATTGGTGACCCAGAAAATGTATTTTCTGTGTATTAAAGAGCTGGACAGGCTTTGAGACCACTGGTACTGAACAAACTTACAGCACCTTTAAAGCTGAGAATCACTGTTTTAATGCAACAGGCCACATTTGACTGTTGTGAGATCAAGTGGCAGCAGCTTGCTGGGCATCAACAAGCTGGCAAACAAACTGGTTTTAACGGAAACAAAAAAATGAACAAAGACAAACTATCAAATCAAATAGAAAAACAAATAAACAAAAATCTCAAAGAAACCGCGCGTTTCACTCGGCCCGAGGTTTTTGCCCTATTGCTATTTTATACTCCTGATCCTGGTAGTACGGCGGTGTCGCTCGCCGACGAGAACTGATGTTCAAGCAATACAACGCAATAACGCACATCATCGTCGCGATCAAATCAGTTCTTGTCGGCAAGCGCCACCGGACTCAGCAGCAGTAGTAACGCAGGATATGAATGGAATACATTGCAAACTGCTAACAGGCTAACGCTAGCTAATGTTTTCAAATAGCTGCGTGTATATTCGGTCAAATCGTGAGGAGGGGGGAAATAAAGCCACATTACGTAACCAGATACCCAACACAGAGGCCTTTACGATTAATAACGTGCATGATTTCCTCTGCCCGTTTTAGTTACATTTGCTCCCATCTTGGGTTATTATGATTATGTCGTTAGCTCCTTAGCTTGGCTAACTTGGCAAAGCTAGCTAAGCTAAAGCTATCAACAATATTTCAGACGGAACCAGACAAGACAGTGAGTGCCGACAGTTGACATTCAACAACAACAACCGTACGGGACGCAAACAACACGGTTCAGGCCGGACAGGGACGCCTTTTAAACGTGTTCACGCAACGCAAGCGTCTCCACACAGCCATGTCTGTGTGCGTCTCCTTGCAGGAATTCGAGTCAGTGTTGGGATACTGGCTTTGCTGTGGAGCGGTAGATAGGTTGGTTGGCTGGCTGGTTGGTGCTGGTGGTAGTAGTGTTAAGGGTAATGCTTGGGAATTAACGGCCGTTTTAACTCAACGGTCACCGCTGCGCGAGCCACCACAGTTTCCCCACCAAGCGGAGGTTCGCGAGCGCGTTGCAACGCGGTAAACATGCTGCAGCTTTAACGGCGGTTATTCACATTTAAAAGGAGAAATAGCTACATTATAACAAACTCACCCGAGACGATAGAGGTGCAGGCAAGCGCGGGGTCTCCGGAACAGCCTCGCAGGGGCTGTGCTGTGCCAGGACCCCAACCAACTACACAGACTCGAGGAAACAGAAGGCCGTTGCCTTTGCCTGACCAAAAAAAAAACATCAACAAACAAGAGCCTTGTCCAAAGCTGCACTTTGGTTGAAGACGTGTGTTGACCACCCAGCAATGCATTGAATTTAATTTGTTAACCTAACAAACAGTCAAACATAAATGCATGCATGTTCTGCACGTTTTCCTAAATGTCACAAGAAAAACGAGTTGGTTGTTTTTCTTTTATGGACAAAGTTACAAACTGCTATGCTGTTGACCCTTCTTGTTCCACTTATTGATGCTACACTGCAATTATTATTAATAATTGATGACCAGGACATTGATTGATTGATTGAAATATTTATTAACAGTTTGCAGAATTACAGTACATTCCAAGCACAACTCAATAAAAATAACAAAAAAATACATTGCATGGATTACACTTGTTTACAAGAGGGTCCACCTTGTTCATTCAATCAATTTCTGTTCTACGCCCAGGCTTTTCTCATCTGATGGATTGGGGGCCCCTAAGCAAGAGCGTTTGTATGAATTGTGGTCACTACATTAATATTTATTGTCAAATGGCTTAGTTAGTCTTTTTTTTACCTGCATCTGTGGATGTGCGAATATTTCCTTTGAAATAACTTTCCAACAGTCCCACTGAGAACTGAAGGAATAGCCTAAACATTCACTTTGAAGATGTCACAAGAAACAAACTAACCATGATATAATTTAAGTCAGTGTTTAGTGTATCTTAAGCCTGATTTATACCTTGTTATACAACAGCGTCACAAGTTGATTGATTGATTGATTGATTGAAAATTGTATTAACAGTTTGTAGAGTATTAAAGCACAGTTCGAGGAAAGGACAGGACCTGTCAGTCAATATACCTTATAGCAGACAAGGTAAGGTCTGAGAGGATTGAAATAGGCCTACCCAGAAAAGGCACACCCACAATGGCTTGTTTACATTGGGGTCCTCCATGCTTTCCTGTTATTCGACACATTGCAATTTGAAAATAGCTGTTCAACACATTGCATGCATGACACATTGGGAGCTTGTAGAATAGATCAACTATCTATCTGTGCGTCACCATTGTACAATATGGAGCATAAATTAAAATTACGCAATAGTTAAAAGTAAAGTTTATTCTGTTGACAGTGACACAAAATTGTAGGTATCTATTATGCTGGCTGCAAGTCAGCATATCAGTCAGAGGGGCCACATCATAGGCCACACAAACCCATTTCCAGGGGCCCTAAATCAGCCTATGATTCTGACAGGAATTCACTATTTGGCACACTAATATGCATTTTGACAGGGGTAACCATGTTTTTAAATAGTTGTATGAGATTGTATGCTTATCAAACTGTAAAACATTGTATACATAGGCTATATACTATTATTTGATGTTTTACCAAACTGTAAAACAACACAGTGTGTGTATTGTGACCATGACACACAAATTGGTCATTGAGTGAACTTCTGTTGTGACCATAGTAGACATACATGTTGTAGGCCTATATATGTTTTTTTATTAGTAGTATTATTTTTTATTAGCAAATCTTGATAACAGTCATGACGTACAATGCATTACATACACAATACAAAACAAGACAAACACAAACATTGTGACGACGTTGCTGCTGTTGTTACTTCCCACATCACGTGACCGTGGGGCATCACATCACGTGACTCGAGTTGACGTGCGACAGAGACGTGCGACATCCGTCACCGTCACGTGACCGAGGTAACGGAGTAGTGGGATCAGTTGGCTTTTGGCCACGTTGCATATCCGCCCTGAATGAGAACCAGCGGACACGGAAAGGGTCTCTGTTGTTCTTACTTCTTGCCTGTAAAATGTGTGCGTAGGGCCTGACCGGATACCGTTTGTGGAGTAGGCGGGCTCTATGCAGGATGGCACCGGTGGCAAGTCACAATAGAAACCAGGCTTTCCACAGGTACTGCGGGAAGTGAGGTTACGATTACAGTGCACAGTGTGTACTGTACAGCAGCACCGCAACAATACATTACACTAGCAGAGCAGTTCAAGTATTGTGACCAGGCAGACATACACCACAGGAGGATACAACGGTGTGTTTAGTGCCAGTAACAACATCATGGACAACTCCGGGAAGGAGAGAGAGGCCGCGGCGTTGATGGCCGAGGCCGACAAGAAAGTCAAGTCGTCGACGTCGTTTTTCGGACAGATGTTCGGGTGAGTGTAAAATAAAAGCATTAGCACTGGAAAGCTAACGGCAGACAGCAATACACTTATGATGAGCCAACATCGCGGAAGAGGCGGTCGCTTATGCATAAGCATCATTAAAAAAAGAGAAATACAAAATAGCAGATCTGCAAGCTCACAACGCTCCGCTCGCGATGCGCTGCGACCATGTAAATCTGCGGGGTTCGGTGCACCGTACACCCAACACCGCCGTACTGCGAATTATATCATGAAAAAACAACAACTTGCTAGCTAGCATGGTGCTAACTCTGTCAACATAGTCGTGTAAAAATGAGACGTTATAACTGACGTAATGCGACTGTATTTACTGTAAGCAGGGTTGGTTGTGCAGTTGACAGATCTAATCATCGCCATCTGTCATCTAGCTGTGTGTATCATTGCTACTACTGCTAGCATTCTCTAATATTGATTGATTGAATACTTGTCAATCAATCAAACTCAAGTCATTTAGCTGATGAATTTTGATGAATTGAACATGGTGGACACTGGACCCTGTTGGAAACAAGTGTAATGCTTAATTGGGTCGTCCACTCACAGTTAACAGCCTTTGTATTGAGTTTGTGCTCGAAATGTTAATAAATATTTCAATCAATCAAAAAAGCTGTGCATCATTGCTACATTAACCCATAGAGTAATACAAGCATTAACCTGGTTGCTAGCATGAAGCATCTCTAACATAACCACTGTAGAACTAACACAGTCCACACTACTGCCATAAGTGCCATTTCAGTCTTTATTCAATGTATTCAAATGCGAAGGCTTCGCTTGTACACAGACATTATTATTATTATTATTATTTTTGTTGTTAGCCTCGTTGCTTCAAAGGCAACCACTAATTTCACCTTTTAATATTATTATTATTCTACTTGTCCTGTGTTGATGCAGTGGCTCGTCTAAAATGGAAGAGGCCTGTGACATGTACGCAAGGGCAGCAAATATGTACAAGATGGCCAAAAATTGGTGTGGTAAGAGCTATTTGTTTTCATCTCTCAGCAGTGTGAAAACTGCCCTTTAGTTATTTGTTGTTGTTGTTTTTTTTGTAATTGATTTATTCAAAATCTGAATTTCAGCTGCAGGGAATGCCTTCTCGCAAGCTGCCTGTCTTCACCTACAAATGCAGAGCAAACACGATGCAGCGACTAACTTCATAGATGCTGGAAATGCCTTCAAAAAAGCAGATCCACAAGGTAATCTTTACTTGGTGTCACATGTGTATGTTATGACAAGTGACAACACACAATTGTAATGGCCTATTTCACAACGCCAGCTTCCAGCTACAGTGAACTTGGTATATACAGACATGTATGTTTTATGGTCTTGCTTAGAACGTGTGTCTAATTGTCTTCTCTCAACAGAGGCCATAAACTGTCTAAACCGAGCTATTGAGATATACACTGACATGGTAAGACTCAAATTCTACTTAGTCCTTCAACTACCCATTGCTAATGTTGTTATTCATGCACCACATGTATACTGGACTTTGTATATTTTATTTGTGCTTTCCTGTTATTGAGCTATTTTGTGTCTCTTTAATTACATTATTATTACTATTACCAGTTATTTTCATGCAGCATGTTTATTTCTGTCAATTATCCATTTAATCTATTGCAAATTTACGCTCAATACAAGCCAAACAGACATTTAGAAAATAGAATTTTGTCTATTTCGGGCTGATTCAAGTTTAAAGCGTTAGAGGAGATTATGTTAAATAAATACTTTCCCATACTTAGAAGATCATAATGATTTGTCACTTATACAGTACGTGTATGTGCACTGAAATATTAGTGCAGCAGATCATGCCAGACTGCTGCAGACATTCCACCATATATAATAATAATAGCAGATTATATCTTGCTGTGAGCTAGGAGACCGACCATTTTACTGTAGAATAATAATAATAATGTCAACAAAACAAACAAACAATAAAACATTTTAACAACTTGAAAACCTAGTCGGGCCCCCACACATCCATAATGCTAGACGGTGCATGTTGTATTGTACATTGCACAGCTGTCACCCCCAGTGTACCAAATAGAGCAACACTTTGTACATGTGGTAGTGGTACACAATGGGACTAGGTAAAACCTTGTCTATTTGACCCACTTTGGCAGGGCGACTAGCGTTCTGTTCAGACCGACCAGTCCAACGAGCTGTAGCGTGTCAGTTAGTTTAGACTAGGGATGTCCCGATACACTTTTTTCACTTCCGATCCAATCCCTTCAATTTCTGTGTTAGCCGATACCGAATACCGATACCAGTGTCGTGATCTCATGTTGTGTTTATAGCTATCTAGCTATATATCTTGTGTTGTGCTTATAGCAGACTCCTCACTTAAATGTGCACTTGCAGTTTGGGCAACTCCAAAGCAAACTACACATGTCTCAACATTTTATTTACCTGCCATAGTGTCAACCCCTAACCCCTGTCGCGTGGTTAGACTGGCATATTCACCGATACGACAAATAAGGGCCGATCCGATACTTTTCCCGATACAGTATCGGGACATCTCTAGTTTAGACCAGAGTAACTAAACAACCACTGACGGGTGCTGTGGCATTAGTCCGACGATTATTCAGATGGCGCGTTGGTCCGACTCGCTACATTACGAACCCTTGCCCTAACCCTAACTGAAGTCATGTAGTCGGAGTAATGGGATGTCGGAATTATGGCCAGTCCTTCCCCCCCCGCTGACCATGATGGTGACAGTATAGCTTGCCAAAAAGAACATATTTTGACTTGGCTTGCAGATCTGTTCTTTTCGGCAAGCGACACTGTCATACAACATATAAATTAGGGACTTTAAGTAGCCACCCCAGGCATAGTTTCACGAACCTGTACAAATCACCATTAAACACAAGAGGATTTTGCTTGACTAGCCAGCATTACAGTGTGACAGACATACTCACTCATGCAGAGACATGGACCGTATCATTTGTTTTGTATTCCCCTGCAGTGTGCACACACAGCCATTCACATCTTTGTCTCTTTGATTTATTTTTCTTAAAGGGGAGGTTCACCATCGCAGCCAAACATCACATCACCATCGCTGAAATCTACGAGACTGAGCTGGTAGACATTGATAAGGTCAGAGGAAATACTCATCTTTTAAATTCACTTCTCATATTATTAGGCGTTACACTGAGTCTGCAACTCAAACTTTCAAAGACAGTGGCATGTCACCCAAATGTGAGTGTTGACCATTTGCAGCGGTTTGACCAAGAGCATATTTGAATCAAAACCCCCTACAAAGGCAACGGCATACAAGACACAGCAAGACACGTCTTCACGAACAATCAAACAAATGTAAATGATTCCAACCAAACACCATCCATCTTCAACCGCTTATCCGTAGTCGGGTCGCGGGGGCAACAGCTCCACCAGAGTGCTCCAGACTTCCCTCTCCACAGCAACATTAGTGACTTCCTCCTGGGGGATTCCGAGACGTTCCAAGGCCAGTGAGTCGATGTATTTCCTCCAACTGCGCCTTGGTCTGCCCCGGGGTCTCCTCCCAGTGGGACGTGCGTCGAGGACCTCCCTAGGGAGGCGCCCGCGAGGCATCCTAACCAGATGCCCGAACCACCTCAGCTGACTCCTTTCCAGGCGAAGGAGCAGCGGTTCTACTCCGAGTCTCTCTCGTGTGACTGAACTTCTCACCCTATCTCTAAGGGAGATGCCAGCCACCCGTCGAAGAAAACTCATTTCGGCCGCTTGTATTCGCGACCTTATTCTTTCGGTCATGACCCACACTTCATGACCATAGGTGAGAGTAGGAACGAAGATTGCTCGGTAGACAGAGAGCTTTGCCTTCTGGCTCAACTCTCTTTTCGTCACAACAGTGCGATACAGCGACTGCAATACCGCCTCATTTCCGTGATAGTCGGTGTGCCATATATAATTATGACGCCACATCAAAATTTATTCCCAGCTGATTTTGATTGTCCATAATAGGATACACATAACCTTTAGAAATATTTTCTAATAATAACCCACCTATCTCCGAGAATCTCTCGCCAGTCATGAGTTTGGAGTTTGAATGAATGCACAATTATGTGCAGGATGTAATTTGTAGAAGTGAATACACTTAATTTAACTGACTAAACCTTTTTGGAATATTTAATTTGAAAAAAAAAACGTCTCTCTCACACGAATGCCAGTGATCAACCTCCCCTGTGCCAATGTTGGCACCCGTGCCTAAAGGTTGCCTACCCCTGCACTACACAACACAGTGCCATACATACACTTAAATTCCACAGCAGTTTATTCCCTTCCAAGGATTGAGTTTAATAACCAAAAACAAAACAAACACAACAAGGAAGTGATCTAACGGCCTGGGCCTTGGCTCAGTGGTCCAGGCACCTTGGCTGGCAATCCAGTCTGGCAGTGTGCCGGACTCCCGATCCCGACGGCCTTTACTGAATGTCTTCCCCCCAATCTCTCTCCCTATTTCCTGTCAGCCTACTGTCTGTCCCTCCATACAAAAAAAAAACATAAAAAAAAAAGAAGCGATCTAACAAGGAAGCATTCCAGTCATGGAATATGTGTGTGCGTGTGCGTATGTCAGCAGCTTGTGTTTAAATATTTGCTATTTTTCGGCAGGCCATTGCTCATTATGAACAGGCAGCAGACTATTACAAGGGAGAAGAATCCACCAGGTAGCATTTATTTTTGATTTATTACTCAAAAAAAACAAAAACTGAATGGACGTTTGGATCCTCTTTGAATAATTGCAAATTGTGTATATTAATACAACCTTTTTCTTTCTCATTATTATTATTATTTCCTTTACAGTTCTGCAAACAAGTGCCTTCTCAAAGTTGCAACCTATGCAGCCCAGCTGGAGCAGTACCCAAAAGCCATTGAGATTTATGAACAGGTGTGATGACACCCTTTAAGTATGACATTGATATACACATGAATGTCCTTTCTGTTAATCACGTTGGGCATGTAAGCTGTCTGTGTCTATTGTCTATTCTCAATATTGTAAAGCACTCGGAGCTACATTCGATATATTGGGCTACACAAGTTAGAAATAATTATTGTTGTTCTCTGGTTGTAGGTTGGAACCCATGCAATGGACAGCACACTGCTGAAGTACAGCGCCAAGGACCACTTCTTCAAAGCAGCGCTCTGTCACTTCTGTGTTGACATGTTCAATGCAAAAGTAAGATCCACATGAACTCATTTATTGACAATGACGTCTTTCACGTGTTTTGTTTCCCAATGGCGCTCCTGCTGGTTTTTAGGTTCTTATTGATTCAGATTTTAGAATGGTCTCTCTGATATCCACCATCTAGCAGCACCCCCGTCGCTATGTAACGCTCTGCTCCGCTGTGGTCCGTCACCACCATTGATTTCTTTCTCGGAATTTGAGACCGAGGTGTTTGATTTGAATTGAACAGAATGTTGGCGTTAGTGGCTCAACTCCTGTTTTCACACCACATTGTTCACCACTAGGGGTTGACAAATCACAACCTTTGACACAATGAACTGTTCAGTTCAGCCCAATTTGGCTTTTAAAATGTATTACAAACCATCTTATCAGGTTTGGAAATGTGAGTGTGAAATGCCTCTTCATGTCGTCCCCTAGCTTGCTGTACAGAAGTATGAAGAAATGTTTCCAGCCTTTTCAGATTCTCGAGAATGCAAGCTGTTGAAGGTAGGTCTTTTGTTGTTAACTTGAATTCCTTTTTTTAATTTTTTATTCACGATTTTTGTAACCCCCCTTTTCTTTTGCACCCGGTCCCAATTGCTTAAGCTGTAATCCTGGGCACTACTCTCCCTCTGCCAACCTGGGGAGAGCCCCAAACTGAGCTCATGCTTCCTTCAATGTATGAGGAATGAGCAAGCCACTTCGTATCACCCGACAGGGGGGGGGAGTTTCCCTAGTAGAACGTAGCACGTGGAAGGATCATGTTATTCCAAGAAGTTCCTTTCCCTTCCATCAGGTGCCCTTGGCTGGCCAGGTCGGGCAGTATAGAGAAACCATGATTACTGCATGTTTTTTGTAGAGGTACCTACCCTAGGAGACATGGGGAGAGCATGCAAACTCCAAACCTTTTCGCCAACCCCACCTAGGGTATGTTCGCTGATGATGCGGAGGAGAGAGCACACCCACAGCGTCCCTCAACCTATAGGCCAGTCAATCGAAGCAAAAAAGCGGCGTGGCCCGAAATAAATTGTAAATAGTAATGTGATATAGTTGTTAATGGTCCTAATACCCTCCTACATCATATTAAAAGTTTTCCTTCATGGATTTAGTGGAACATACTTTTTTCAGGTCAAAAGGCCGGTTAAAATAAAGAAATAAGCCACAAGAGGTCTCAGGTTACCGTGTATTTTACAATGGGTGAGAGGCGTGGTGAGACACGATGACATAAAGTGTGGATTATCGGTGAGATTTACAGTCATGTGACGGTAACCAGCCAATCAAGTATTGGGACTAACCGTTTTAGAAGGCCGTTTTAACCCCTGAATTATTTCATTCACAAATTGTAATGTTATTTGGATGACCCTAAGGATCATAAAAAAATTGACTGGCCTGGACCTTCTAGCTTTGAGGCGACAGCGCTACCGACTGCGCCACCGTGCCCCCAACTTGGAAGTCCTGGGCGGGAGCCGGGAACCCCTTTTGGTGTTTTAAGCATTATGTAATACTTTAGCTATTGAAAAATAGCAGATCTACAAGCTCATAGCGCGGCACCGAGTGCTGCACTATGAGCTTGTAGGTCTGCTATTTTTGAAAAATCGTGAAAATGTAGTGCAAATCTTTGAATATATATATTCTTTCAGAGCGAACATTTTTAACTCAAATCTTTTCTTCTGGGGAGGTCCCTGGAACTACATATTTTCAGATGGGGGTCGGCGGCCAATTACATAAATTTTTGGGGGTCCTTGACATGAAAATGTATGAGAACGACTTGAGAATGACATGGATTTTACAAGAAAACTGTCAGGATTTAGAAGACATTTGTAGAATCGTCCTCAGGTCAAAATGGGTTAACCCATTTAGGACGGAACCCCCTTTTGGTGTTTTTACCCTACAAGATGTTCTTGAAGGGTAAATGTACTGTATGCTATGTACAGTATAGCAGCATACCATTTTTGTACATGATCTTTCTGAAAGCTTAGGTCAGGATTTAAGAAGGCGTTTTTAGAATCGGCCTCAGTCCAAAATGGGTTAAACCATTTAAAACTTAGATCTGATGTTGTCTCTATTGTATAATGGTATGATTATAACTAGAAAAAGTGCCTGGTGGAGACAATTTTATTTACACAAGTTTAGAAACGAACGCATCCAAATAGTTGGTATGAGGTTTTACAGTTCACCAGGAATTTACTTGGGCACGTACGTGTGGTGCGCTAACGAGCATTAAACAATTAACAGATGAACTAGCAACAACACATCGGCATGCCGTACTCGTGCAGCAGCCGGATATCGCAGAGCATAATTATGTACATTCATTTTAGAGCTGAGTATGTTGGAATCTAAATGTCATTATGCCATTCTTACAGAAACTTCTAGACGCCTTTGAGGAACAGAATGTGGATGCTTATACTGATTCGGTGAGCAGATGATTACAAAAATACTTATGTGATCAACATATTATTATTAGAGCCTGACCAATCTATTGGTTTGGCCAATAGATCGGCCATTATTTGAACTTTTCCCGATGACATTAATATCAGCAATTACGCTGTCAATGTAGCCTGATTTCTTTTTGGGCAGGAACCCCTTTTGGTGTTTTAATGGCTAAAGTATAATATAATGCTTAAAACTTTTAAGCATTATATTATACTTTAGCTATTGAAAAATAGCAGATCTACAAGCTCAAATATATTAAATATATATGATATATGTAAATATATTGCATATAATTTTTGGGGTCCTTGACAGTGAATCAGTGAACCACTGATATAGAAACATGAGGTTTTTCAGAAAAAATATACATTTAAAAAAAAAGGTTTTTAAATGTAGGTAAAAGTTCATATTTGGTCACTAGGTGGCAGTAATGTCCTTACCTTCTTTCGCGTGTGTTTGGTGTGCCTGCCCAGGTGAAGGAATATGACACCATCTCCAGACTGGACCAGTGGCTCACTACCATGCTTCTGCGCATCAAGAAAACCATACAGGAGGATGAGAGTGACCTGCGTTGACCACCAGCTCTTCTTCAATCCTTCACAAGCATATTGTTATTACCCCCGCCCTGTTTGTTTGCCTTTTATCCTCCTGTGTTTTTCTGACCAACAACGAACCCCTTTGATCTTAATTTACCGAAACTGTGCAGGACCTGTTTTACCAAGTGCAGTAGTTATTTTTTGCCCCGATCGCTTCACAGTCCCTACTCGCATCATGTTTGTTAACTTGTGAAAAACACTACTTTTACGAGTACACGCCACGCTTCATGTGTAACTTATACTTTGGTGTGTGCTATAGTGTCACACGTCGAACAAATAAGTATAAATAAGGCGTGGTGTGTTGGTGTCATGATTCATCGCACCATCAATACCAAATATACTTCATACCAGCATTCTGCTGACTGTAGAGATAGCAATACAAAACAACGGTATATATGTATATAAAAAATAAATAAATAAATAACTGGCCCAAATCAGCCTTTTACCTGAAGTAGCTGGACTGGTTCTTGTCACTGGCAAGCCTACTTAAAATGTACTAAAGGTCACACGTGCATGTCATCTGTCACTCATGGGCTGGGCATGCTGTGCAATGCAACTGCATGACCCCAAATGAAATGGTACAGCAAATAATTGAATAACCCTCTGCCTTATATTGCAAAAATTCTCAGGAATTGTCTGATAGATTTGATGTAAATCCATGCTTTTGTTTTGGAAGCATATCTATTTTTAATTTGTCACATATCACATGGCATTTGTTCCACAAAATAAGACATGATCAATTATATTTTCTTGGTTTAATATAGATGAAAATATGCCCCCCCCCCCACACACACAACTCTCCTTTTCTGTTTTTTTAAGGCCTGCATATGATGCAATATATAAAATAAATGAGCTTTACTAATTTCATCACTGTGTACCTGATCTGAAAAATGTTATGTTATCTGTCAAACCCTTCGAATAAAGTGAATTTCAAATCTGTAATAATTGGGGGTGTGTCCTGTCTGCGTGCGTTTCGTCCTCATCGGATTGACAATCACACGAATTTACGAAACACCTGCGCTGCCTGCAGCACCCATCAAGCAGAACGTTTTAGGTAAGGGTAGCAGGCACAGACATTGAACCAATGTAAATATTATAAAACCGAAATGTTGGGAGACTGTCGAGTGATATTTGCATGCACCTTCCGTCACACCACAGTGCGTGTGAAGACATAAATGCTGTTCTAAAGACTTGAGGAGTAAATGTTTGGGGTATAGACCGACTTGGATTAAACTACTAGTAAGTGTAACTGTTTCTTCTCGGCATCACGCTTTCTTTAGAGCAGTGCACATTGCTTTTGTAATGCTCCCAAGTCCCAACTGATAAGGATAGAATAAGCATCCATACATTTGATATCACTCCGTCCTATGACTTGTTAGTTGTATACTTAGTCAGATCAGGAATTAATCCGTTAGTCTTCTTGTCGTCTCTCTAGTCTCTATACACAGTATCATTTATATATTCTGTGTTAGACTGTATCAATTTTTACATAAAACATATTTGAGAACGAGTTGAACCACTGTGGAGTAGACGAGGGCCCCGAGGCGAGACCCTGGCTCCACGGTTACCAGTGGATGGGTATCAGGAGAAATGGGCCCTGGGGAGAACTTCTGCTGTTGTTGTGTTGTGAACTTGTGGTGAGGATTTTAGGTTTAAAGTACAGTCGTGGGTTTTGTCACCCTGTGACACATCCTAATCACATCCTAATGTGATTGAAATATGTTGATAAAATACCCTGTGACACATCCTAATCACATCCTAATGTGATTGAAATATGTTGATAAAATAAGCATGGTTGGAGGTTATTGTCTCGCTACGAGAAATATTTAGTTCCTGGTGTTTGGTAAGGCAGAGGTGGTTGACTAGTATAATGCCTGATTGGATTGGAACCATTATATTCTTGTATAGCCAGACGATTGCCTATACCTAGCCCCTCTTGGGACCCCCGTAAAGGTTAAACATTTGGATGTTTACCTTAAGTCATCCAAATGTCAGAAAACTTTAACGTAGGGTTCCCAGAGGGGCTAGCCTATACCCATGGGCCACACCTGGGAAATCTAAATTCAGTGCTGGACCAAAAACAGTGCAGGAACAAATAAATTAAATTTTCTAAAAATGTGGACAATATTAAAATGCAAATTTAATTTTCTAAATTGCATTTCATTTTAATATTGTCCACTAATTTGCTGGGCATTGTTTGAATTGAATTGAATTGTTTTAATTGAAAATCAAATGATATTTTATTTATAATTGTAATTGTGTCATAGAATGAGCACATCTGTAGATTAAATGTAAATGCTATTGCATTTTAGATTTATTTTTGTCTCAAGAAATGTGTTTATGACCTGAAAATGCATTACTCTTATTTCAATTGACTTTTTGTATTTGCCATTTCATTTGAATTCTGGCAGCTTTATGCTTCCATACTATACTGTCCCACTCCGCTCTCATTGTACATACATGAAATTATTGCAGAATGATAATCGTTTATATTGTACTGTGCTGGTTGGGACATGCCTAGATGGAGACAATGTAAAAAAACATAAACCACTTCCCTCTGCTAACAGTTAAAAGACGGATGTGGGTTGTTCTTTAGTGTGACAGGAATCCACAGACCTTTACTTCCACCACAAACACTTTTGACCTACAAAACACTGACATTGTTTAATGTTTATGACTAGCAGGCCTATAGACTTTCTGTTTTAGGAACACAAGGCTGCTGTACTTTATACCTCCAGTATGAGGTATAAAGTACAGCAGCCTTGTGTTCCTAAAACAGAAAGATTGGGTAAGACTGACATTATGTATCTTTCAGGACCTTTCACTGCTTTGTCTCAACCATTACTATATGGCTCTGGTCTCAGCCACCGTGGTAGATATTTTGACATTCTGTTTTTTTTATTTTTATGTTGCCACTACTGTTGGGGCAGCCATAAACTACACAGGTTCATCCCGATGTTCTGGCCATCTTTGTAATGTTAG
Source organism: Electrona antarctica (assembly GCF_951216825.1). Classification (NCBI taxonomy): domain Eukaryota; kingdom Metazoa; phylum Chordata; class Actinopteri; order Myctophiformes; family Myctophidae; genus Electrona; species Electrona antarctica. Next base: position 10,451,440 of record NC_136792.1, on the reverse strand, counting down.
TGTTAGTAAAAAGCAGGTAAAAGAGTAACATTTGAGGCAGACCAAGGACCTTTTTGAAACTAGATCCTCGCCCTACACACTTCCACTCGGTTTGAGCATAGATATATAAACAACAGAGACGGCACCGGAATTCCCCTCCCATCCGGTGCTGTCTCTATTATTTATATATCTATGCTCAAACCGAGTGGAAGTGTGTAGGGCGAGTGGCGAGGAGCTGGTCTCAAAAAGGGGGTATCATCAGTCACTTTTCCATTCACTGTAGTGGAAGTAGTAGAAGGAGGTGCGGGGAAACCGCAGATATGTCGTCTCCGCCTACAGGAAATACGTTGCCTGCGACCATGAGACCTGTTTCCCGTTTTCTGGATGAAACATATTTTATAATGACTTTAAAGTCCTGTTTGTTTAGCCAGTTCACACTCTGACACCATTAAGCCTCCATTGTAGAGCTCAGTGAGCACTGTAACTCGGTAAGCTCATGTGATAAGTCAATCTTTTATTTAGATTTAATTTAAAGCGCTTACACCAACATTAGTCGTTTAGATTGCAGACAGTGTGTCCACTTGAGACCATTTGTATACAAGAATCTCAATTTCTAATGTGACTGAGGATTGTATGACACCTGCTGCATATATTAATATGCATGATGTAGTTCAGAGAACAGTTTTGACAAATTGCAACTTTGACATTGTTGTTGCATGTATTTAAATGTTTTATTTTTTTCCTCTTTTTTTTCCCAATTGCAGGTGCTCCCAAAAGGCCACTGGTTTTCTGGAAACTCCACATCTTGTGCCAACTGAAGACGGCAACAGTTTATTGGAACTTCTCTCCAGGAACCATGGCCTCTCTCTAAACCATCACACCCTATTGTTCAGTACACTTTCTCACAGCCTTTAGTAATATGGGATTTAGGAGACGCAGTAGATTCTTCCTGGCTATCATTCTCCTGGCTGGTTTGTGTCTGGTCTTGTTCCATTCACCCCTCTACCATCAGGTGGACTACAGTCATAGTATTCGCAACGCTCCAGCCGAAGAAATCCCGAACAGTCCCAGGCCATACATCAATGACAACGATACCACAGCACAGCCATCCACGGAGAAGAATAAACGGGAGGAAGGTGTCCTAGCACAGCCATCAACGGAGAAGAATAAACGGGAGGAAGGTGTCCTAGCACAGCCATCAACGGAGAAGAATAAACTGGAGGAAGGTGTCCTAGCACAGCCATCCACAGAGAAGAATAAACCGGAGGAAGGTGTCCTAGCACAGCCATCAACGGAGAAGAATAAACGGGAGGAAGGTGTCCTAGCACAGCCATGCACGGAGAAGAAGAAACGGGAGGAAGGTGTCCTAGCACAGCCATCCACGGAGAAGAATAAACATATTCCTCCAGGTCTGGAGAAAGGTATCCTGAATTTGTCCATCTCTAACAGCTTCGCGAAAGAGATTCCACTGAACGGAGCTTACTGGAACCGCCTCCTCCACGTAACGCTTAAGTGGATGGACGGGGGGAGAAATACAATCAGAAGTTGGCCCACTTGCAGGGAATTGAGTCATGAGCAATTGCTGACCAATGTGCACGACTTCACTTCCTATCCAGATTTAGCCCAGGACTTTGTGCGGGGCATCAACTGCAAATCTCCCCCGATCCTGATCGATCAGCCCAAAAAGTGCAGCAGGTCGGGCGATGTCCAGACTTTCCTCCTCTTCGCCATCAAGTCGATTCCTTGGAACTTTGCCCGGAGACAGGCTGTGCGAGAGACCTGGGGGAAAGAGGGGGTCCATGAGAGTGGGCTGAGAGTGCACACGGTGTTTCTCCTGGGTAGCTCGTCACTCGACGATCCCGATCTCAGACAACTGCTGGCATTTGAGGCACAGGTCTTTGGAGACCTGCTTCAGTGGGATTTTCATGACACTATATTCAATCTGACCCTGAAACAACACATGTTCTTCAAATGGTCACAGGAGAACTGTCCTCGCGTCTCATTTGTGTTCAATGGTGATGACGATGTGTTTGCCAACACGGATGAAATACTTGTCTATCTAAAATCTTTGGAGCCTAAGAAGGCTTCTCAGGCCTATATCGGACAAGTCATTAGCACAGCAGGTCCCCTTCGGGACCCTAAATCTAAATATTATGTTCCTCTTAGCTTCTATGACGGCCCATACCCTTCTTATTCAGGGGGAGGTGGGTTCCTGTTTTCAGGTGCCCTGCTACAACCCCTGTATTTTATGTCATTTGTCTTCCCTTTCTTTCCCATTGATGATGTCTTCTTGGGAATGTGTTTTAAGGCACTAGGAATTGTGCCCATGGCACATGCAGGCTTCCGGACATTTGATATTCGGGAGCAAGATCGCGAGAACATCTGTGTGCATAAGCACATGCTTTTGGTTCACCAGCGCAGCCCACGGCAGATTAAGAAGCTGTGGAGGGGCATTCGCAGCCCGCTGTTGACATGTTGACCTGACTCAGGAGCTGGACTCGATAGGCTGCAGTAAGCCTGAATCCAGGAGTGGAATCTCGTCTCTACCACTTGCTTATTTGTCCCATTACAGCCTTGAGTGGATGAGAATGCTGTCAAGGGCTTTGCACAGTACACTGTTAATCTGAATGCACCAAACACAAGCATGTCAGTTACAGATCTGTCCTGTAAGACAAACAAAATCAAACATTTTCTTAAATAGTGACTCTACTTTGATCCTGCAACCCAGAGTACTGTTTTTCATTCTAACTATGTAATCGGAGACTAATTTAGGCATGCGAGACCAATCTATGCTTCTGTTGGAAAAGAGGTTGAGAACCAGTGGAGTAGATGGTGAAGTGAACCGATATGGTCTCTCTTAACCTCAAAGCTGAATAGGTTTGGTCTTGTCTTTGTGACTAGGAGGTATTGTACAATCCACTTGGACTCTCATGCTCACAGTCCCCTACTTTAATAGTTTTTAACTCCAGGGACCCAGACTAAATATATCTGAGAAATGTTTCCAATCTCCTGCTATCTCATATCTAAATGACTTTAGTTATACAATTGGATTGAAAATGTAATTATTCTGGATCCATTGCTGTGCTTGTTGTTTTCCTTTCGATTGTCATGTGGTCTTAAACACACCATGTTGATTGTGTTGACTTTCACTTCCTGTCAAGACTTTTTTTTGAATAAAAGGAGAATAATTTATTTTTGTATTGACTTTGAAAGCATCGTGTACCAAAACACCCCTACTCCCTACAGGAGCCATGCAGTACCTCCATCTTTGATTTCATTTAGTATTTGATGATTTATGAATTAATGTGTACGTTTGATCCTCCAGAATTTGGGTAATCGAGTATCCAAGAGAACATAGAGACAGTTACATCAAATAATTGGTTCATGAAAATGTGTGTGTGTGTGTGTCCGGTTCTCATTGTCTTCAATTCGTTCCATCGAACTTGCAGCTCCAGTTTGTTTACAAGTGCCTAAATGATGCATGCCATGGGGTAGAACGAACCCACGTGCAGGGCCAGCGTGAGGCAATCTGTAGTGTTTGTTAAAGTTTACTGAAGTAGCTATCGCATCGTTATATGGTTGAGCTAGGTTAAAGATGCAGCAAGTGATTTAATTTAGTTAATATAGTGTTAAATTCTGATGAGGAAAAAAAATGGTTAAGGATGCCAATTTGATCAAACTTCCGTTTCCGCATCCGGGACCATAGTGTGAATCCCCCTCAGAGTTAAATTAACATTGATTTTACGATATGGGGTCCAATAAATAGAAATGCCATTAAATGGGGGTCTGTAACCTAATGCATGTCAACCTGGGGGTCCTTGAAATTAAAATGGTCGAAAATCACTGCTAAAGCCCTGAAAGTCTTCTCTCATGGTGGTCGACCCCATGGCATACGTTTTCAAATGCGGGCTAATAAGTGTCAATCTTGGGGGCTTGACATTAAATAGTTTGAGAACCACTGCATTAGTTGATGTTGCTAGGTTGTACAAAAATCCTCTCCATTGACTTATCGATGGTGATACATGGTATATGCCCCGCATCTTTAAGCAATTCACCATATTCACATGGTGGCCATCTTTTTTTTATTAAGTTAATGGGAAGAAATGTGTGGCAAATTGTGATTGGCCAGAATGAGATGATGTACACTACAGTATGATGATATCACTTCACACAGGTGTGTTCTTTTCAACAAAAGATGTTTCTAGGAATTGTGAGCTTAAGGGTAATAAAGTCACCAAAATAGTGAGACATTGGATGATGTCATAACCCATGGCAAAGTTGATTTCTATTTAAGAAAGTATATAATTTTGGGGACATTTTTAAAGTTTTTTACCCCCCCTAAAAGAAATCATTTGGAAAGGTTTTGTGAGTGTATATTTTGACTTGGTGTTGCTCACACATGTTCTGTGTATCCGGGAAGCATTTATTGACAGCCTACACAACCTACTGATGACTTAAAAGAAGAATAACCTAGTTCACATCACACATCAATGTACAAAAATCACACCTGTGTGAAGTGAGGGGCGCTCTTATCATTATACATCATCATACGTCATCTCATGAACAACTGAATTCATGTGATTGGTTAGCCGATTTGCTCGTCTACATGACGTACATTTTCCCTTCATTGTCAATGGCATTTAGGGCTCCATCTTGCGCCACCCTTATCCCTAAACCTTTTTGCCATTTTTTACTATTTTGAAAATAATTTTAAAATAGTTCAACTAGCCGATCTACATCTACATGTTGTGAGCTTGTAGATCAAAAAATCACACCCGTGTGAACTGAGTGGTGTAAGGTTTTATATAGCATGATCAGCTGTGGTCTGACGTAATGTCTGACGTAATGAAATAAGGTAAGGTATTATGTAGCCTGATCAGCTCTGATCTGACGTAATGAAATCACACCCGGATGTGATTTCACAACTGGCTTTTTCTGTGCAGAGAAAATGACCATGGTTGCTACGGTCATCCAGTTCACCCGGGTGTGATTTAATTACGTCAGAAATTATTTTGAACATAGCAACCATGCTCATTTTTTTCTGCACACAAAAGCCAGTTGTAAGAGTGGTTTACACCACTCAAAAATGGCAAATAAGTTTAGGGTTAAGGGGTGGCACAAGATATAGCCCTTAGCCTTAATGTTTGTGTTGCCACAAAGTTACGTCATATTTGAGGCACATATGACCTAATTTATCCTTTCATTGTCAATGGCAAATATGAGACGTGAGGGGACAAAAGCTGTATATAGGAGGGGCTAGCACCCCTCAAAAACACAAAGTGACATCACAGGTGCAAGTTGTGCAACCCTTCTTGAGCTTTTGGGCCTGTGGTTCCTCGACTACAATTTGGCACAGCACACTGATCAACGGTTTGTGAAATTTGAACGTGCAGTGTACAAACAAACTGTGAAAACATGTTCGCTCCCCTCACTTCAGTGTGGCAGGGATCCTAATGTGAGAACAGAACATTATTTGAATAGTAAATTAAGTCAGTCAGTCAGTCAGTTTGATGTCTGCTACCATAGCAAATGTGACATCATCAAAATAATCCAATCAGTACGCAGCTGCATGTGATGCACCAACTTTGGTGAGTTTGGGGCTATATAAATATGAACGTTGGCACTCCATTTCCTTCCCAAGAGAGACAATTTTCCCACAATCTTTAGACATTATACAATGTACAATTCCACCTCCTAAAAGGAAGATGTGTTTGTCATTTCCATCCATAGCAGTAAGTAGCCTAGATAGGCTACCCTGACCTGCACTGATCCATTTAGTAGAGACCATCGGCAACATTTCTACTTGAATACATGTAAAGGGAATAAAACTTCTAATAGAGGTGTACAAATAGCAGAGATCAGCGTTGACATTGTTTATCCTTTGAAAAGTAAGAATCCACCAACACACAAAAAAGGATAGAGCTATGGCGGACTATTACCATGTTTTGGGTGTCCGGAAGAACGCATTACAAGACGACATCAAAAAAGCCTACAGAAAGCTAGCCTTGAAGTGGCATCCAGACAAGAACCCAGACAACAAGGAGGACGCAGAGAGGCAGTTCAAAGAACTGTCAGAAGCATATGAGGTGCTGTCGGATGAAAACAAGAGGGACGTTTATGACCGCTATGGTAAAGATGGCCTCACAGGCAGAGGAGGACAGCACTTCGGGGGAGTCTTCACATTCCGTAATCCAGAGGATGTTTTCTGGGATTTCTTCGAAGGTGGACAGTGGACATATTTTTTCACCACTGACTCATTTGAGGACTTTTTTGGAGTGGGCCACGGGCAGCAGCACCAGCAGCAAGGCAAGAGCCGAAGCAATACCTCATGGCGGCCATCCTTCCACGATGTTGCTTCCTACTTGTCTACATCCTTCAGGGGCATTGGAGGGATAGATAATGCCAAAATTACCAAAATTGTCAACGGCATGAAAATCACCACAAAACTCTGTGGATTGTGGAAAAGGGCCAGGAGCACGTGGAAGTAAAGATGAATGGTAAGCTAGTTTAGTTTACCCCAAAACCCAAAACATTATGGAGATTTTTTGTTTTTGTCACATTCCTAAGCCTATAATTTGATGACCGGCGGATGAGACTCCATTGACCTGCATTCGAGTCAGCCGATTCGCACATTTTCAGAACAAATCTAAAAGTTGAAGTGAGAGGCACTGCATGGTAATGTTGAAATGAAACATACTTTAGATTTTTAGAAGCTGGCACTCTCATTCATTTCCACTGTCATCGCTTCTAAATAGTCAATTTGCCTGTTGTCTTTTAGTGGTGTAGCATCATCATCTTTATTCTTTCCCACCTTGTAATGTTCAAGTTCTTCTCTATTTACCCGGCTTAAAGTCAAGAGACCATTGCCATCGTACGTACATACACTCAAACTCGTCATTGTCCCGATCATTTCCACTGTCATACTGTCTAAAAGGTTAACATGTGTGCATGGTTAACAGTCTGACTATCAATATAAATGACACAAGAGAAAACAATATGACTGATGTACAGCTCAATAATAAGGCTATTATGCAACACAAAAAAACACACTTGACCGCCGTCACACATACACGGAGAAGACCGGATCATCACCTATATCCCCATATATGGAGCTGGCCAGCAACTCTTGTTGATCTGTCCCCATCAAACCCTGTACACTCAAGACAGCTCCATATGTTGATCTGACCCCCCCATGCCAAAGTGCCAGCGCTCGCCAAGCCGTCTGCCGTCACCCAGGCGGATGCGTGCACGCGACCTCGCCCTTTAGGGCGCCAGCGCTTGCCCAGCCGATCCTGTCTGCCGTCACCCGGTTGGATGCGTGCACGCAGGGCGTCTTACTGGTAGTCATTTATACTCACATGTGGTCGGAAAGCATGACAGCTCAAGCTCAACTATGGTACAAGGAATAAAGATAGAAAACAATTATTTGTGAAAATTGTTACTGATTATGTTACTGATTTACTGAAAACTTATTTCCTAATCTCATGAATGTCATGTCATGTGATCTCCTCTTAATCACCACAGGTAGAGTAGTAGAGTAGCTTAAATGTAAGATGCCTAAATTGTAAATTGTAGTGGCCATCTTGAGTGAAAATAATCACAACCCCGTACAGAGTTTAAATGAATAACCCTTTTATTAATTTAAACTCCATTATTATATTATTCTGTATAAACATATGAATTTAAGGCCCGAGATGGGAAAATATGTCCTTCATGTTGTGGGGTATTCAGAAAAGTAATTCATTTCGGTCTAATTCCCCCCCCCCCCCCCCAAATTGTCCAGATCGTATTCCCCCGTTCGGTGGAATGACTTATAGATAGATGGGGACACCACTGTTACTGAACACTTAAAATCGTATCGTACCTTTAATTATAAACAAAGAATATATATCACTACAGCTTATGTTATTGTCAGACACAAACATTGTAATCAGCCCTGATGAAGACCGGTATAGGTCGAAACATGTTGGTTCAATAAAGTTTTTTCCTCCGCTTCTTTATACAAACATTGTAATGTTGGATTCTTCCACAAAACTAAAGTATTGTATGATGAAGTATTGTATCATATGATATTCAACACTACTGATATACTTTGGTATCAGTAGTATTGACTGTCAATCACAATGTCATGCGGTTAGCCATATCCTCAGTAGGGGATATTCAAATTATGGGTGCACGACTATGAAAATATGACCGATATCTGATCTCTGATTATTTGCAGGGTCATCTGTCAATACCGATTCTGACTGATTCCGATATTGCACAGGACCACAATGGAAACAAGCCTGTAGGGGCTAGACCCAAAGTCTGTTAAGAAAGACTTTGGGCCCCATGGGGACGGGCTCCGGAGCCCCTGCCTTCCATCAGGCAGGATCTGGTTCGAGGCTCCTGACCAGATCCTCCGTTGGGGCCCGCGCCAAAGCACCCAACGTGCCAATACGACTGCATTCATTCTTGACTTCATCATGTTCCATTCAATTCATTCATTCTCAATGTAATCCCCTTTTCGTAATAAACGTCAGTGCATTCATTCATTCAGTTCTGTGTAGTGAAATCTCTTGAATAGAAATACTATTTTTCCTGAGTACACAAATCAAATGTAGAATTTAGCCATTGACGCTCACACTGTTATTGCGTCCTCAATATCGGTGAAAATAATCTGTATTATTTTGAGACCGATATGGTATTTTTACGGCCGATTCCGACACTACCGATTATATTGTGCATCTCTAATTCAAACTGTACATCAACAAACTAGATTGACAGACCATAATAAACATGTATTGGCTACCCTTTCTCATCCTTCATTCGTTGCGATCATTCTGCCTCAAAAAAGAGTAGTCTTTTGGACACAGCCTCCTCACCAAATTTGTCCTGGAGTCGTTTACGGTCCACAGGGTCTGCTGATCGCAGGAAATCGTCATCCGAGGGACTCCAAAAAGGTCCCTGGACTACGGAGGGAGTCAAGAGGAGAGAACGGGCAACAGAAAAGTTCCCACTGGCCTTCACCAGAGCCCTAATTACACTCTGCAAATCCTGATTGGACTGCTTCATCAGCCCTCGCATTCGATGCATGTCCTCTTCGACTTCCAGATGGGTCTGACTCAGTGAGACCACGGTATCCTCATTCTTTCTTTGCTGAGGGCAGGTTGACGTTCCTACATTGCTGACTCGCACAACGGACTGAGACTGGCTGTCCTGGGATTCACTGAGCACGGGCCCAGGACAGGCTGACCCTGGATTCAAATGACTCTTCCGCTGGAGGGTAGGTCCACATCCATGGTTAGGGTTTGGGACAGCAGCTGCATTGGTGGTAGCTGTGTTGGGGGTAGACAATTCTGTATGTTTGTCCTGTGGTGCTTCCTCAGTTACAGTCACATCCACAGTTTCATTGTCACTAGACTCAAACTCCTTTGCCATCTCCAGGAATCCTGGTTGAAATCCTGAGGTTGAAGCTCGGACATGATCCTTCACTATCTCTCCACTCTCTCCTCTGGCTCTTTTAGGGCTGGGTACAGGTTGATCTGTGGATGTATCACTCTGAACAGCATGCTGGTCTGTGGAAGCGTCTTTCTGGGAAGTGGACTTGTCTGTTGATTGAGGCTCCTTGGATAGCAGAGGTGAAACTGTGGTTTTCTGGGGAATGGGAGGAAGCGATCTTTTAGAAGTCTGGGGTGACGGCGGTTTGCCAGGCTCAAGCCGTCTATGTAATAAACTCCATACGGGCTGGGCTGGCATGGGGGAGGCTGTCTGCTTCTCTCGCTTCTCAGATGACTTTGGAACGTCTATCTCATGCTGCTTGGTCTCTGCCTCATTTGTCATCTTCTCTTCTAGGCCGGTCATTGTTCCGTGAGCCAGGTGCTTCTTGTACCTGGCTTTCATCGACTGCCAGCTGTGACCCGTCACATTTTTCTTTTCCATGTCTTGCCACAGCCGGTCCCCTCCGACCCGTAGCTTGTCTTCTTTGACAATATAACTCAAAATGGCAGCATCCTCCTCAGGAGTGTATGCTAATCGACCCCCTGAGGCCCAGCCAGAGCTCTGCCTGTCGGTACGCTGGACTTCAGGCTTCAACCTGTAGTCCTCCACCTCCAGCTGCATGTTCTTCTCTACACAATCCCATATATACTGGGTGGACACATACCAGTGAGAAATATTTCTGGGCAGAGACTCGAGCTCCTCTTGGTCTGCTAGCAGAATAGCCCCTGGCTCCTGTGCCTTGGTCACTTGGCCTCCCCCTGCCTTAATGTGAGGCTGGAGCTGGAGCTTAGTGGGTCCTGGAGGCAGGAAGAACCGCATTGATTCGCCCTCTATCGTCATGAAAAGCACTGGGGAGATGGCGGACGGTTTGCCAGCAGTCTCCTGCCTTTTCAACATGGCTGCCCCGATTCCGAATGCACAGAGGCTCTTGCTTATACCAATTATCTTATTTTAAATGGTTCCACAGATACCGCACACTGAATTGGAGACATCAACTGTCAAACACGCCTATATCCTCCAAATCAGATGAGGTAGACAGCTCTCCTGGAAGGACTCCAATGATAAATGGATAAAATGATCTGATCGGAAAATGAACTAGACCACCTCTTCCTTGCGTGTCACACTCACAAATGTATACATTCAAATCATAAATCTATAAGGTTGCACATACATGGCACAGATCGCCATTGACGCCATCGATGACGTATCTCTGAAGTACTGCATGACTCCAAATTTGGACAAGATTTCAGCCCGATCAGAGCCCAATAGAGGGTATGCGTGTGACATCATCATCAAACCCGGAAGTTATGTGGGAACGCCTACTGTGTGGCAAAAAGCTACTTTCTGGCCATGACAGCCAATACATCCTAACAGAAACGTTGTATTTGATTGCATTAAACAACGTTAAACAACATTGAACTCACTTTGCCACTCGATTTGCCATTCACTTTATGCATGTGCATACCCTCTATTGACTTTATATTGTAAAAATCACACCCGTGTGAAGTGAGGGGCGGGCGCTCTTATCATTTTACAACATCAATTACAACATAATGTTTGTTTAAGCAACAACGGGTACTAATGTTTGTTTTAGTTCTCAAAACAAACATTAGATTTCTCTTTATTGTCTATGGGGTTTTCTTAAACAAGCATCGTTGAAAAACAAACATTATAGCTGTATATAGGAGGGGCTAGCGCCCCTCGAAAATGTAAGTGACAAAATATGTACTTAGTATAGTCATGCAAGTGTCAAAAATGAACGTGCTTGCGCACACAACAGGTCCTCGATCCCTGCATTAAGTAGTATTTTACACCGTGGGACAGAGGGATCTTAACACTTACAGCGCTAGCATTTATTGAAAAATTAGGATCTAATTCACGCCAGCATTTTTCCCATTTGAGCTCTTATTTTGAAAAGCCACATTTCCAGTCTACCGGAAGTAGTATTATCCTAGTAAGCTCAACAGAGCCTGGGGAGGCCTTGTTTACAAGATCGATCTATGTTGGTGCACTGGAGAGGTCCACATTGTCGGCTCTGTGCCGTCAAAGAAACGTTGTTTTGACCAAAAATGCCATCTGGGACAAGGAATAGGAGATACATGCGATTGAAAGAAACAGATAGAATGGATTATTATGGCGACGACGATCTAAGATGGACGATCCAGTGCTGTGACAACAACATAGCTAGCTAACCGGCTAACGTAAGTAGCATTATGGCTCGATCGATCGAATGCACTATAAAAGCGCAATTGCCATTAATCAACGGCAATGGCGGTAAGCGTAGTATCAAAAAATAGGCTTCAATTGACTGATGTCACAGACTGCACGTCATTGTTAAGGGACCAAGCCCAAAGGTCTTGTCCCTTATTGTATTTGTCTGTTTTTGAGGGGCTAGCAGCGTTTATTGCTTGGTCCCGTCTTATCGCTGCTTGTAGCTATATTTAGTCCCTTTTGTTGTGTTGTTGATTATGGCAGGGGCCTTTAAACATTTTCAGGCCATGGACCCCTTATCTGAGAGAGAGAAGCAGGGCCCCCCCATCGCAACATACATTGTGTTGAAGATTAAACCTTTTCATAGATTTCATAGACTTGTTTGACAGCACTATTAATGTAAAAACAAAGCAAAAAGTGGTGTGGTCTGACGTAATGTCAGTGACCATAGTAACCATGCTCATTTTTTTGGGTCCCACGTACAGGTACACACACGTACAGGTACACACATACATAGATAGACACATAGATACAGACAAAGCTGGTTGTTGGAGTGGTTTGCACCACTCAAAAATTGAGGACTCCCTGTTGAAGACCCATGGATTATGGCAAATGGCTGACAAAGTCTGGTAATTCCAAGCGACAAAGGTGACCCTGATGCAGGCTGTCTCAGATAGACCTAGTCGGTCTTCTGGGGGCTGGTTTCTAGCCTCCAGGCACCAGTGATGTAACGTAGGCGAATAAACACCAGGTCACATCCCATCTCTAGCCAGCTCCAAATCGGGACCAGCTTGGACCCATCTATCTCTGTCCAAGTGACAGCAACCTCCGCTATAGGAATTCTGAAACACTGGGCAATGTAAAGGAGCTCCACATCAAAGGCCCAGCGCTCCACGTGAAGGGAAGAGAAGGTCTTGAGGGCGGCCTCGCGCGTGAAGAGTTTGAAGCCACACTGAGTGTCCTTGATCCCTCTTACGCAGAAGAACCACACCAGGAAGTGGAACCCGTACATCAGGAATGTGCGGAACACGGATCGATGAGCTACTGATTCCTTTTCCAGATGGACCCTGGAACCACAGGAAATAGCGACATTCTCTGGTTTAGGGTCGATGTTGTGAAGGCCGGCCTCCAATTTCTCGATGTCTGCAAACTTTGTGGCTCCATCGGCATCGGCCATGAGAATAACCTTCCCCCTGGAGCTCAGGGTTCCCATTCTCACGGCACCTCCTTTCCCTCTGTTCCTCATCAGAGTCAGGACCCGCAATTTATCTGCGCCATACTTCTTTGTGTACTTTAAGGCCACCTCTGTGGTTTTGTCTGTGCTGCCGTCATCAACCACTATAACCTCATAGCTAAACGATGGATTCCGCTTCTGTCTGTTCTCCAAGTACTCCATAGCTTCGTCCAACATCACAGGCATTCGATGTTCCTCGTTGTAGGCTGGGATGACCACGGTGAGCTCCCTGGAGTGAGGTTCACGAAGGCTGGAGAACAGCTCTCTCTCCCCCGTGGCCGTGAGGAAGCATTTCTCCTTGTCATGACGTGTCAGATCCATAACACTGGCCGTGACATGCGCTATGACAAACACCACAATCAAAACCACTACCGCCAATGCAACCAAGTCTTGAACTAAAACACAGGGGAAACCCATTCTCCACTACCAGGTTAACTTATTTAACCAGGTGAATTAATGTTCTATCACCTTCTAGGTTGTTCTAACAGTGACTATAGTCCCTGAATAAACAGTATAGCCTATAGCTTTGATATATTGTCGTCCAAATATAGTTATTTACCTCTCTTGACTTCCAGACCGTATCGGTCACCCCATGCAAATCACACGAGGTGATTGATATTAAGACCGAGTCGCAAAAAAGTTAATCTGTCCTTGGTTTATGACGAAATATAGAAATTACTGACGTTATCGATATGACATCACTGCCCCGAACGGGTACTGGCCAAAAATGGAGTTCCCCATAGAGTAAGACAGAGTTACGCAAACTCTGTTCACTTCATGGGGCCGGTCCAATGGCAGCTCTTCTACATAGACTTCTATTGAATGGGGACAACCGGAAGTATTGAATGGGGACAACCGGAAGTTTACGGAATGCATTGGAGTCTATGGGCTCGCGCGAGTGAACAGGTGTTTTCTGCCCATAGCTCAAGAGGGGCCTCCAAGTACTGATATATGGGAACTGTGTCACGATCTAAGACCCATGGAAAAAGTAATTTTGATTGTACAACCTATAGGTTATAGGCATAAACATCAAACGGTGGTGGGAAATCCAGATCTGGCCTGGCGAAGACATAAACAACCAGGATCAAGGGGCCTGCAGGAACTGAGTACATTATAGGAGTATAGGGTACTTACTGTTCAGGGAATTGTTTGCACCTGGGCATGGTAATTAGGGATGGAGAGACACAAAACCGTGACGGGAAGAGGTCTCCCCGTCACAATAGCAACCAAGACGTCAAACTCTGACCAATCACCGTGCAGCATTGACGTGACATAACAACTGGGGCGATATAAAGATGTGTCTTATCGAGTCTTTCCTATATAGTGTGTGCAGCTACACATTGTGGTAAGTTGTGCCTGGGAGCTGCCATCCGTTTCTCACTTCCATCACAAACATATTTAATGTATTTACTTCTGAGGTGACACAGATCAAGCGTGCGAAGGCGTGACATCCACATCCAATTTTCAGCGTTGTTTATGGTGTAAAGACTGTTAGACGGAAGCATTTGAGAATTGTACACATCTCGAGTGACTAGCACTGCATTGACCTATTAGTAGACCACACTCTTTTGAACATTGAAATACGTTCTCTACACGAAAAAGGAACCCAGTAACACACATAGCACAGATAAAGCCCCATGGAGGACTATTACCAGGTTTTAGGAGTCCAGCAAAGCTCGTCACAAGATGACATCAAGAAAGCTTACAGAAAGCTGGCTTTGAAGTATCATCCAGACAAGAATCCAGACAACAAGGAGGACGCAGAAAGGAAGTTCAAAGTTCTATCAGAAGCGTATGAGGTGCTGTCAGATAAAAGCAAGAGGGATGCTTATGACCGCAATCGTAAAGAAGGCCTCTCAAGAGGAGCAGGCGTTCACAAGAGCGAGCACTTCGGGGGCGACTTCTCATTCCGTAACCCGGATGATGTTTTCAAGGACTCCTTTGGTGGCAGAGATCCGTTTACCAGTGATCTGTTTACCAGTGATCCGTTTACCAGTGATCCCTTTACCAGTGATCCCTTTACCAGTGATCCGTTTACCAGTGATCCCTTTACCAGTGATCCGTTTACCAGTCATCCGTTTAGAACAGATTTTTACACCGGCTTCACCTCGTTTGGAGAGTCGTTTTCTTCCTTCTCGCCGGCCGTGTCCTCCTGGCACGTTGGAGGAACAGGTAACTTCTCGTCAAAATCTATGACGAAATCCACCAAGATCGTCAATGGCAAGAGAGTCACCACAAAACGGATCGTGGAAAATGGCCAGGAGCGTGTGGAAGTGGTGGAAGACGGCCAGCGGAAGTCTCTAACCATCGATGGTAAGGAGCAGCTCCTATAACACTGCAACGCAAGAAGACAAACTAAAGAAATGACCAAACCAGTCGAGTGGCACTGTGTTGGTTACCTGTGGTTGGTCTCTCTCCTCCTAGTACACTTTGAAATTTTTGTAATGGGTCTTCCTGTTTGCTCTACCATTATGTATGAACGCCTCCCCCTTTAAAGATGTAGTGCCGTGACCCCCCCCACCCCTAAAACATGATCATCAAGTTATTTTAAAAAAAGTGTAGACAAAGTGTTAAAATTATGTTTTTATGTGGCCACACCCACCAGTTCGTGGAGTATACCTGGTTTTCACCTTAGCACCATCCACCTGAACTTAAGCCTCGACCACAGCTGTTGTATGAGAATGGGGGAGGGGTTAGGGTTATGATGTCACTAAAACGGTGTTATTGCGATTGGGCCTTTTGACTCAAAGGATTTCAGCTTTCAGGAAGAAACCAACAATACACAGGGAAGACATATTTGAATATTATAACCACACCACCTGGGGGTCTATTAGAGTAATGTAGCCACTATAGCCTACGCAGCAGCTTGTTTTAAATGGGGATTTGTTAAAATGAGTGCGAGAGCATATTAACTCAAAACGGTACTATATCTGACACAGAGACACTGTAGCCTCGGTCCCAGGCTTACTTATCTGCGAAAAGAAAAGCCTGGTCACAACGTAAGGCAGAGAAGCTATCGGCGGATGTACCGTCCGGAACATCCGTCAGATTTATTTCCCCCGGATACGAAATTTTCCCGACCAATCACGACACTTGTTTCATTCGCGGAGAATGTAAACTGATTTGTAAAGCATCAACGTAATTTCCTTGGGCGATACTTCCGCTAGTATCCCGCAAGTTCCGCCCAAACAAATGATAGCCTCTACAGCGTATAGGTCTTGCCCAGGGTGGAGACACTGTGAGGTTCACTGTCCTGTATTCTTCCTCACAGAGCTTTGGAGATTGAAGGCTGGGCGGTAAACGTCCCAGAGTTCTATAGCGGTTGCCACGGTCCAGTACCGACCGGGTCAGAGGCAGAAGCCAACAGGCCAGAGGGAAGAAGGAACAGAGAGGCTTTTTTCCCACAAAGACAACCTGTATGGATGCTTCTCCCTTTGGAATTACATTACTACTCACTCCTGGTCTCCTGAAGGGGTGACCACCCAGACCCACGGGAAGTAAAGAGGGGATCGTGTGTCTTTCTTTTCTAATGTTTTGTCTTGGACAGAGGAGAGAGGACGAGAGGAGAGGACGAGAGGAGACAGAGGGGAGAGGACGAGAGGAGAGGTATGGGGGGAAAAGAGTGCTTTAACGTCTGGATGGTCACAATTTATCCTTATAGTTGTATACTGTTGTTGAATAGTAAAAACATCCTGTCTTCAAGATCACGCGTCGTAGATCGTATATCAGCAATTTCTTTGTTTTGTTTTATTCATGAAACATTTGGGATTTTTGAGGGGCCCTAGCCCCTCCAATGCCCAGCTTTGCGTGTGTACCACGGAATGTGATGATTTGATTGGCTGAGCACGGAATGTGATGATGTATGATGATAAGAGCGTCCGTCCCTCACTTCATTTTGTGATTTTTTTTAATTATTATTATTTCCAGCTTTTTGTCCTTAACTCGTGTCACATTTGCCATTGACAATGAAAGTAGAATTTATGTCATATGTGTGAACAAATCAGCCTTTTGTGGCAACACAAACATTAAATGCCATTGACAATGAATGGAGAATTTACGCCATATGTAGATGAGCAAATTGGCTTTTCTAAACACAGTGCACCTGTTTAAATTCAGCTCGGGGCTTTTATATATGAACATACATTCAGTTGTCATCTTACATGATTATGGTGAAAAGATGAGTTTTTAAAAACATTGTATCATGGTTTAAATATAATAAGTTGACAAATTAATTCATGAAGACGTAGGCCTACCAGTATATTCATTTTTTATTGGATGATGGACGACGACAAGAGCGCCCCTCACTCCACACGGGTGTGATTCCCCCCCCCCCCAATTTTCCCAATTTAACCAATTTATTTTCATTATTAGGGGCCAAGCCTGAAGGGGTTCCTTCTTCTGCCAAGCTTGTAGATGTATATTCATTCAGAGCAATCATTTTTAACTCGAATCTTTGCTTCTGGGGGGGTCCCTGGAACAACATATTTTCAGATGGGGGTCGGCGGCCAAATACAATATAATTTTTGGGGTCCTTGACATGAAATAGTTTGAGCACCACTGACATAGAAACATGGGTTTTTCAGAAAAACCCAACGACCACTCCACACTCACCAACCTAAATAAATGCCTCACTGACATCAAATGATGGATGGCACAAAACGTCCTACAACTGAATGACAGCAAATTTGAGATAGTACTATTTGGCCCACCTGACTCCATTACACTAATAAATAATGATCTTGGCAACCTTTCCGCCCTTGTCAAACGCCATGCAAAAAACCTTGGGGTGCTTTTCGATTTCGCCAACAAATTAACAAATGAACACCATAGTCAAAACCAGTTTGTTCCATCTCCACTCCATCGCCAAAATTAAACCATTTCTCTCCACACGCAACCTCGAAATAGTCATCCATGCACTCAAATCATCCCGTCTAGAATATTGTAATTCCCTTTACACCGGAATTAGTCATCCCTATCCCGTCTCTGGTGCAAAACGTGAATTCAATACAAAACCCTCCTGTTTTCCTACAAAACACTGAATGGACTGGCCCCCTCCTACATCTCTGACCTCCTATCATATCCCCCCTCCACTAGGACCCTCAGGTCAGCAGACAGACGACTCCTAGCAATTCCAAGTCAAGTCAAGTTTCTTTCTAGAGCACATTTAAAACAACCAAGGTTGACCAAAGTGCTGGACAGCATAAAAACAAACATATACAAATGCACGAGAAGATACAGTAAAAACATTTTTCACGAGTAAAAATAAAAGAAGTACAGAACAAAACTGTAGAATGGGAGAGCACAGCAACACATAAAAAGTGGGGAGGGGCATATGGTGTTAAAGGGCCAGGGAGAACATGTGTGTCTTTAAACAAGATTTAAAAGTGTCCATAGAAGGTGCAGCTTTCACAACTAGTGGCAGGGCGTTCCAAAGTCTGGGTGCAGCGACCGAGAACGCCCGGTCGCCTTTGGTTTTCAGGTGACAAAGAAGAGGCTCAGGGGCGACCGTGCCTTTGCTGCCGCACCTCCTACACTATGGAACAGCATCCCCCTTGCTGTCAGGTCTGCCCCCCGTTGAGAGCTTTAAGTCGACTCAAAACATTCCTATATTCACAAGCCTTTCAGTCCCCCTGATGCTCTTGCACTTTAATACATACAGTAGGATATGTATGTTGCTTTTAAACTGCTCTTAATGTTTTTCTTCTCTGTACCATAACTTTGCATGGTTTTTATTGCTTTATTTCACACTGGTGTATTGTATTGCAGTGTATTGTGTTTCTCTGACCTGTGAAGCACTTACAAATAAAGTTGATTTCGTCCCATAAATTTGTTATCTAAAAGTCACACCCATGTGCAGTGAGTGGCGCTCTTATCATCCATACATCATCTCATTCCGGCCAATCACAATTTGCGTGCTCACCTTCGTCATCGATGTTTGTGTTACGCAACGTTTATGTTTACACAAACACTCAACATTGTCCATTCATTGTCAATGGCATTTAATGTTGAATGTGATGGTAAGTTACCGTCCCTCCCTCTATAAAATATAACAAATTGAGCAGCTTGTCTATCAGCATCCATGGACTTTTTACGTTATATTTTAAGTTCCCTAAATAACTCTGAAACTCAAATTTGTTACGTCATCCACATGTCCGTTCTTATAAACATATAGTTACGTCATCACCCAATCCCTGATTGGCCGAGCGACGCCACCAACAGACGGACCCAATCCAATCGGTCGAGGGGCCACCGACATACGCAATCCCAGGATTGGCCGAGTGACGCCTCCAAAGACTATACAATCTCCCCGGGCCATGGGGAATTTAAGTTAGTGGATAAGATGTTGACTTGGCTCCATTCCCTGCCATTAACCCACAGGGTGGGACACAGATCTCCGCCATGCAGTCGATAGGTTTGCAATATTAGCTCTGGACAAACAAAGTACAGAGGGTAAACCCTCTTTGTGGCCTTCTACAGAGCCATAACAAAACTAGAAAAGTCGCAATTTCGAACAATTGCAAAGTGTGGTTGCGGCAGTCGCTTACATAGGCCCCTCCCACTTGACTCTCTTGACTCTCTTGAAAAGTAATTTGAAAATGTCTATAACGCTTGAATAGTTTGGTCTTCTACCCCTGCAAGGGAATTTACGTCTTTATAAAAGTTGTAAAACATAGATTGGTTACGTAACCAGCGACAGCCAATTTGCTACTACAAACGTTATGCAAAGCTCGGCCAATCACAGCGGAAGTTAGGTAAAAGTGTGACAATAACTATAGTCTGTTTGCCCTTTGGGCAACCACTGTGCCCAATCTCTAGCTATATGGATAGCAAGAGAATAGGTCCACAGTTTATGAATAATGCCATGACGTCTGGTCTGGTCCAAATATGGAGATGGGGGACATACTGGCCTCCAATTATGGCTCCAGATCAGCCATAGCCTGGAGATGGCGGATGTGAAGGATATAAATAACAGTTTAAGTAGACCACCAGCAGTATTTGGACGTGGCCATCTTTGTACAAAAAAGAGATCCACCAATGCCCACAGCGCATTGACAGCCATGGACGACTACTACCATGTTCTAGGCGTCTGGGCGAATTCGTCACAAGACGACATCAGGAAAGCTTTCAGAAAGTTAGCCTTGAAGTGGCATCCCGACAAGAACCCCGACAACAAGGAGAACGCGGAAAGGAAGTTCAAAGAACTGTCGGAAGCATACGAGGTGCTGTCGGATGATAACAAGAGGGACGTTTACGACCGCTATGGTAAGGAAGGCCTCTCGGAGGGGGTAGGAGATGGAGAAGAAGGAGGCGACAAGCAGCACTTTGGAGGTGCAGGCTTCACATGCCATAATCCAGATGGAGAAGAAGGAGGCGACAAGCAGCACTTTGGAGGTGCAGGCTTCACATGCCATAATCCAGAGGGAGAAGAAGGAGGCAACGAGCAGCACTTTGGAGGTGCAGGCTTCACATGCCATAATCCAGAGGATGTTTTCTGGGAATCGTACGGCGGCGGCGGAGATCCAACCACAGAGTATTCCTCCGGCTTGGGACACATGGGATCGTTCGTGTGTTCCCAGAACCCCTGCACGTTCGACGGTGCCTATGTTCCCCAGCTTTTTATGGCCCATCATGGGAATGTGCCTATGTTCCCACCAGGCGCCTATGGAGCCCAGGTCTACGTATCTGCTGCCATGGAGTCCTATGCGCCCGGGTGTCTATGTTCCCATGGTCACTACATGTACCCAGGGTCCTCCTATGTTCCCACCGTTCCATTTTCCCATGGTACTATGTTCCCAGGGTCATATGTTCCACCGCTTTATTATGAGGGGAACCTGATAAACATGTTCCCCAGCTAAAACTGGAAAGACTGGAGATCTCGAATGTGAAGGCCTATTCATACTCAGAGAGATGTGTTCAGGTCATGTTGTAGTTTTCCCCAAACACCGCAAGTGGTCACCTTATCACTTAAAGCTGGAGTAGGAATAGTCCTTAATGGGCCCATGATGTCATCAAACCCATGGCGCCTGACGGAGTGATGCTATATGCACTGAGCAGGCAGAGTGTTAGAGAGGCAGTGGCTGAGATCCCATAAAAGGGTACTTTTGGCCCAAAATAGCGGAAATAGCTGATCTACAAGCTCACAACGCGTCGCAGTGAGAGCTTGTAGATCAGCTATTTCCGGGGCGCAAACCCTGCACTCTTTATCTACTGGAGATGCGGTGTTCGGCGTGGATTTTGAAACAAATTAGTTCAGGAGACTTTGAAGAAAAAAAAAACAATTCTCCTGAATGCTGCCTTCCGGCATGGCATGGAAAGGAGAGGACGGGCATTTGCATTTCTTTCACCATAGTAAATGTTGCATTCGTGGTCTGGAGAGGGCAGTTGTTTTATACAGACGGGTAAAAGGGCAGGGGCTGAAACCCCCTTTGATATCTTTGTGTGCTCATCCCTGGCACTGAGGGAGCAACTTCAATCGAGTGGCCATATAAGGGACTTTCAGTCCTTCCTCCAGATAACATATAGCTCAATGGGCAACAAGGTTTCAGCCTGATCAGAGCCCCATCGATTTCCATCCATTATAACATTTCAAAAAGTATAAAGCATGTGCAAAGAAAATAGTAGAGGTAGGCTATACTTTTAGCCTACTGTCAGTGTACATACAGTACAAAGTTTGGCACTGTCCAGCGGTTTGCCAGATAATCTTCAGATAGGCTACACAAAACACACAGACAAGACAGACAGACAGACACACATAAAGACCCTCATAGACGGCTAGCCTCTATACCAACCAGGAAGACTGTGATGGTATGGACTTTTTTATTACCATGGTTAAAAATCATTTTGTAAAAAGGAGAATAGAGTCTGCACACTGGTGATGCTGAGAAAGCTCATCTAAAGTTCATTGCTGCTCGTCAACGTTTGGATCCTAATAGATAGAACTCCATCCGGACATGTGATCTATAAAGGTAGAAATGATGCAGCAATAAACTTTAGCTTTTTCAGCATCACCAGTGTGCAGTCTCTTTCCCTGCATTCCCTCCACATCTGTCGGATATAGCACCACTCGCACAGATTTCATCCGAATCTCACGCAAAACACATGATCTCTGTAGTCATGATGTGATCAAGACGAAACATTTTGCCAAACATCACAAACACTCATATCCTGGTGGAGACCTGTGCCCCGATCGAGGGCACTTTTTCTAGTCGATATTTCTGTTTGTCTTGAACATGGGCCACGGATGTGCGTGCACTGTCTACCTTCTTCATAAAAAGCATTTTGTCCCAGGAGTTCAATGGTTAACCGGCTAAAAATATATATTGTCCTTGGCCTACAATCTCACTTTGAAACTGGTTTCTTCAGAGCACAAGCACTGCTTGATGGAATATCAACTGGAATATCCACTGGAATATTAATTAATCATTATTGTCTCTATATGGTAAGCGTGTATCAGACTATACATCATATGGGTGCAGTACCTCAAACCCTAGCCTAACCATAACCGCAAGCACGGGAGCAGGCGCTAGTCCGAGATGCGTCCGCATGTCAGACTAATGCTCCGTCGGATTTACATGCGGTCCCCACATCATATGCACTACTATATAAAAACAAGTGTGTGCGTGCGTGCGTACATGTGTGTGTGGTGCGTGTGTGCATGTGTTGCAACGACATTGCAGTAATACGTTACATAAGAGTGGTATTGCCTATTGTCTCTAGGGCCAGATTCACAACGTTCGTCCGATCAAGCCTTGTCATTCACCAAAGGTGGCGTATAATGACTTAATTTGTGCGGATCGCCTGTGTATCTCATTTCTCCTCTTTCCCAAGCGATTCGCCTGGTGTCGCCTGGTTTAATTGAACATCCACACCCATTCCACGCCATATAAGGCAACAGGAAATACCTTTCCTCGGGTGAAAAACATCACCTGCAGCCTGCAAAATGCACAGATCCCCAAGCTTACAACAGTGAACGTGGTGCACCGCATGAGCTTGTAGAGCAGTTTATTTTAACAGGCGAGTCTCTCGCAATGTCAATGGACTGAATGTTATAAAGTATAGGCTATACTCTCATAACCAACTCGTTCAATTATTGATTTAAGTTCAAGCTCAGGACCAAGGCTATACTATACGTAATTATATTACCTATAAAGAGCCATTTCTACAATTGCACACTCGCCTTTGCAAAGGTAAAAAATATATCCGATTTTTTGAGTGGTGTAAACCACTCCTACAACTGGCTTTGTTAGTTTACGTGTCTGTTCGTACCAAAAAAGTTTACGTGTCTGTTCGTACCAAAAAATGAGCATGGTTGCTATGGTCACCCAGTTCACACGGGTGTGATTTCATTACGTCAGACATTACGTCAGACCACAGTTGATCAGTCTATATAAGACCTTACACCACTCAGTTCACACGGGTGTGATTTTTTTATCAGAGCTGCATTGATTAATGGGGGGGAAGACTGTCTTTTGGATTAGGCCTACTATCATATCACTGTTGTATACTATACAACAGGCATGCTATCTGAATCATGCCTATGGGGAATTCATGTGTTCTGGACATGTAGCTGGTGATCCGACAATTATAATTGTATTGGATCACCAGCTGATTTTGAGAGGCGGGTCTCTCGCATGGACAGATCTTCAAGCAAACAGCGTGAGTTATATATACAATTATAAACGAAACGGACGGAAGCACACATAATTCTGCATAAAAAAATCATTGCATAACTGGGTGTGCCATCTATCTATAAATGGAATACCAGACGAGTCTGGTAGAACTGCGCGGCCTGGTATTCCTAAAGTAGCCTAAGTAAATTATGCTTAAACGGTTAAACCTAACCTTATTCCTAAGTTAACCTTAACCTCAGTAAAACTATGCCTAAACCTAACCTTATACCTAAACTTAACCCCAGTAAAACTATGCCTAACCCTAAACTTATTTCTAACCTTATTCTCAATAAAACTAAATAAAGAAGACAAGAACCGAGGCACCGAGCGGTCAGCGTAAGGGAAAAGAATGGAGGGGCGAGCTGGTTTAGGGGCGACCGTACTTGATACCTATAAATACACCAAGTCTCTGTACGTGTGTAAGTTTGTAATCCACATAACTCGCCCCACCATAAGAGAACATGAAGGGGCCATAAAGAGATGCACATGTGTGAGGATCCTGTATAATACCCAGAAACGTTATACACCAGCTTAACGTACTGATTTTAGTGACCTTTTTTGGCCTTTCCTCAATCTCCTTAAGGCACTTAGCTTATGGTAGCCTACTTTATTTCATTTCACTTTGAAGCGTTTTTGTTAATTGCTTATTATGTGTTAATCATGGCTGAGGGAAGTAGGGGTGCTGGAGGGGCTGGAGCACCTCCTCCCCCCAGGCACAGCCCCCCCCCCCATCGGACAGGAGGGGAAGATGAATAATCTTAGAAAAAATAATTGTATGTATATGTTCAAAACAGATTTCTGTTACTATGCCTAATAAGTATGCTGTATGTATCACAGTCAGGGCTGGACTGGGACAAAAATTCGGCCCGGTCATTTTCGCGTGAATTTGGCCCAGACCGGCCCACCACAACCAGCGCGCAGATAGCAGAAACTCTACCACCCACTCCGTCGAGGCACACACAAACAAACAAGCCCTAATACCACCACTTTTACAGAACAACATAAACGATACAAACCAACCAGTGCCGGTTCTAGGCGTTTAGTGGCCCTAAGCAACATAATATTATGTGCCCCCCCCCCCCTGCACTGCAACGCCGGGGGTGGTCCAGAAAAATCTGTAAATTTGCCATGGAAATGCTTCAATCTGGTGCACTTTGAGATCAAAATTAAGAGGCTAGATCAGGCCGCCAGTTGATATTAACCTGCGGGCCGCATTAGGTGAAGGTGGGGGCCACATGTGGCCCTCAGGCCGCCAGTTGATATTAACCTGCGGGCCGCATTAGGTGAAGGTGGGGGCCACATGTAGCCCTCAGGCCGCCAGTTCGCCAGGCCGCCAGTTCCATTGTTATGCGGATGACACGCAATTATACGTCCCCATAAAGCCTGGTCACTCTGACATCACCTGTATCGAGGCCTGCTTAAGTGACCTAAAAAATTGGATGTCCAGAAACTTCCTGCAACTAAATGAGTCCAAATCGGAATTAATTATATTTACCCCTCACTGCCCAAACACACAAATCTCTAATAATCTTACCTCCATTCTTGGTTCCCTCTCCAGTAATCAAAAAACGAAGGTCCGAAACCTAGGTGTAATGTTTGACCCTGAGCTGTCCTTTGATTTCCAGGTGACTAAGGTAGTCCAGTCTTGTTTTGTCCAGTTGAGACAATTAGCTAAGGTCAGGCCATTTCTTATTTTTTCTGACCTAGAAAAAGTCATTCATGCTTTTATCTCTTCCAGATTAGATTACTGCAATGCACTTTATTCAGGTATCAGTAAACAGAACATTTACACAGTCTACAACTGATACAAAATGCAGCTGCTAGACTACTGACGCGCACAAAGATAAGTGAGCACATTACACCTGTCCTTGCGGCACTCCATTGGTTACCTGTAAGTTTTAGAATAGATTTTAAGATTTTATTACTTGTTTTTAAAGCTCTAAATGGTCTGGCACCTGCTTACATTCGTAATCTTTTAACTCCCTATACAAACCTGGCCGCTGCCTGAGATCATCCAGTTTAACCCTATTAAAGGTTCCAAAATCTCGCCTTATCACAAAAGGCGACCGGGCCTTTGCTGTACGGGCCCCTCGGCTGTGGAACTCACTGCCTGAGGATCTCAGGCTGGCAAACTCAGTATCCTCTTTTAAATAACGGTTAAAAACTCACCTTTATTGCACATCCTTTTTATGAAATGTTTTAATTGTGTTTATTTTGTTTTATTCTTATTGTATTTTTTACTGCTATTATTATCTGTAAAGCACTTAAACTTGTTTTTGGAAAGGTGCTATATAAATAAAGTTATTATTATTATTATTATTATATTAACCTGCGGGCCGCATTAGGTGAAGGTGGGGGCCACATGTGGCCCTCATGCCGCCAGTTGATATTAACCTGCGGGCCGCATTAGGTGAAGGTGGGAGCTACATGTGGCCCTCAGGCCGCCAGTTGATACTAACCTGAGGGCCGCATTAGGTGAAGGTGTGGGCCACATGTGGCCCCCAGCCTACAGTTGATATTAACCTGCGGGCCTTTTCTTTTTCTAGTTTGAACCTTTTAACCTTTTAACTAGTTCTCTATTAAAATAGTTTTTACTTCTTTCTGTACAGCGCCCCCGGTGTAGAGGGATGGTATGACAGACTGGTATAAACAGTGCCCCCAGTGGGGAGGGATGGTATGACAGACTGACTGGTATAAACAGCGCCCCCAGTGTGGAGGGATGGTATGACAGACTGACTGGTATAAACAGCATCCCCAGTGGGGAGGGATGGTATAAACAGCACCCCCAGTGTAGAGGGATGGTATAAACAGCGCCCCCAGTGTAGAGGGATGGTATAAACAGCGCCCCCAGTGTAGAGGGATGGTATACACATCCCTCAACTGTAGGCTGGGGGCCACATGTGGCCCCCAGCCTACAGTTGATATTAACCTGCGGGCTGCATTAAGTGAAGGTGGGGGCCACATGTGGCCCTCAGGCCGCCAGTAGCCCATGTATGGGATAGGGGATACATTAAAAAAATAAAATAAAATCTTCTCCCTCAGTGGTTGTGGCCCTAAGCGACCGCTTATACTGCTTATGCCTAGAACCGGCCCTGAAACCAACAGACAACTACACAACCCTTTGTCACTCACTGATACAGGTACAGTGACATTATCATGATGGCAGAATGGCAGCACGCCCGGACCTTTCCTGGTGGCCTTCCGCCTATTGGCCTGCCTGCCTGTTTTTTCATGGCGGCCCCCTACGGTCGCGGCCCACCGGGAAAATGCCCGGTATGACCTG
Organism: Electrona antarctica; assembly: GCF_951216825.1. Taxonomy (NCBI): domain Eukaryota; kingdom Metazoa; phylum Chordata; class Actinopteri; order Myctophiformes; family Myctophidae; genus Electrona; species Electrona antarctica. The sequence goes on along the minus strand of NC_136792.1, from coordinate 10,424,583 downwards.
TGGCCAGTCCAGCCCTGATCACAGTATCGGTGCCTAATTCTGGTTAATTGCATGTGTCTGTTTGTTCCAGGGGTCATCAACATGTCCGTACAAGACTGGCAAGACTTGTCCATGTCTGTGACATTTTTTTATGTTGGTTATAATGTCTACAATATATCAAAATATTTAAATAATTAGTTTGAATTATTTTGGTGACTGGTGAAGTGTCGGGATGACATGCTCATTAATGTCAGGTGAGGATGCAAGACAAGACAGACAGCTAGAAGTAATGTTTGCTAATAGCTGCCTTTCATTGTTGCTCTTTCATTGTTCCACTGGCATAATTCCTTACATCACACCACCTACCGGTGCGCATGTTCTAAGACTTTCTCATCAACATTGAATACTTGTTCACCTTAACGGAAACCACTACTACTCTTGAAACTAACAAATGAGTGGGATAGAGTGAATTAACACAGGATTGACCTGTTTATTATTAGCTACTACTAATGAGACAAGACATCAGTTAAATGAGTTTGGGAACAGACGGCATGACACAAAAGACATATTGTACAACTATATGCAGTGATAGTGAATAAAGGGAACTTGGTGGCAAACCACAAATCATTTGACTAGAACTTTCCAGCAAACAGAGAACTGAGAACAAGAAATAAAGAACTGAAATCTCAGCCATATGTATTTGTGTACCATACATGGAACTGGATAGAGCTCTCTCATCATTATTCTACTGTAATTATTTGTCTCATCAGCAAGAACTGAACAGTGTTGGTGAAGAAAGAGAACTTGGAAAGACGTTTGCGGACAAACCACAAATCATTTGACTAGAACCTTCCAGCAAACAGAGAACTGAGAACAAGAAATAAAGAACTGAAATCTCAGCCATATGTATTTGTGTACATGGAAGAATTTCAACCATTTTGCCTTATCAAGTCAGGTGCAATCATCAGTATGTTAATCATAAATAATGTTTTTATTATTGTTAGATTTTTTTCATAATTATAGCCTACACATTTGAATTAGTGGTCTATAATAAGATGAAAAGGCAAGGGCTAAATAGATGTCATGCCCACAATGAGACTGTTGGGCCCTTCTGTTCTTCTTGAATTACCCCCCCTTTAAAATGTGTAGCACACAGGCATAGTCACTATGGCACATTATGAGGCCATTTGTATATATTTAGGGCTAGCTATTTGGGTTTCTGGTAAAATTATTGACCATTTATTTTGTATGTCCGTGACAAAAATCAAGCGTAGCGTTAGTTCACTGCGGCACGGAAGGCAGATGGTTATTATAGTATATATAGGAAAGTAAAAGCCACTTTTCCGGTGTGAAAATGCACAAATGTGCGTGCACGAGGTGTGTGCACGCGCATTTTGCGGCGCACGCTTACATGTGCGCACCCCCTCCTAAACGTTCAGCACCTCCTACTGTAAATACCTTCCCGCGGCCCTGGTGTTAATCATACAGGGAATATACAACATATACCATAGGACTAATATATCTTTGTATCTAATTTTTAACCTCTTTAAGAGCTCAAAACTCTTGGTACACGTATAGTCTTGCGTTACCAGACTGTTGACTCCAAATGCTTCATCATACAGTCTGGACCAACGGAAGAGCTATCATGCTTCATCATACAGCCTGGGCCAACGGAAGAGCTATCATGCTTCATCATACAGCCTGGGCCAACGGAAGAGCTATCATGCTTCATCATACAGTCTGGACCAATGGAAGAGCTATCATGCTTCATCATACAGTCTGGACCAACGGAAGAGCTATCATGCTTCATCATACAGCCTGGGCCAACGGAAGAGCTATCATGCTTCATTATACAGTCTGGACCAATGGAAGAGCTATCATGCTTCATCATACAGCCTGGGCCAACGGAAGAGCTATCATGCTTCATTATACAGTCTGGACCAATGGAAGAGCTATCATGCTTCATCATACAGTCTGGACCAATGGAAGAGCTATCATGCTTCATCATACAGTCTGGACCAATGGAAGAGCTATCATGCTTCATCATACAGTCTGGACCAATGGAAGAGCTATCATGCTTCATCATACAGTCTGGACCAATGGAAGAGCTATCATGCTTCATCATACAGCCTGGACCAACGGAAGAGCTATCATGCGTAAGCAATAAAGCGGAAGTGCAGCCTCCTCCCCACTTCCGTTTCGTCTTTACAGTCGTGCAAATTTATTCTAATATAAATAGAAATCATCTAAGCATATATAGCTTGCTGCTTCCTTTACTCAGCTCATGGGGGCTATAGTTCCAGACTATATAGCATTCGAAGATGTGGAATAGTTGTCTGGCTACGCGAGACTAGTACACGTATAACTATGGGAGCTTTTAAGCAGTTATTTTATGAAGAATGATACAACGAGGTCAGGGGTTTTATAAGCACAAGTCAGTAAAAACAGCATATTAACATCCTGATCTCAACCTCAGTCAGCAGAGACCATGATGGGCTGAGAGGCAGGCCCAGCTTGGTCTGTATCAGTGGCGGTACCTCTAGCTGGTCCTTCTCCACCGGCAAGATCTGCAGGACCATGGCGGTGCCGAGCCCACCCCCTTCAATATGCAGGGAGCTGATTAAGTAGGCCGGTCCGCTAAACTCTAATAGACCATGGGGGTCTAGTAGAGTAATGTTGACTCCATAGACACATACACAAGTAAGACGCGCGAACGCGGGAGGCGAACGCAGCTCGTAAATTGCAATAACAACAATTAGAATAAATTATGTACTTTTTTAAGGTTTTTTTTAAGTTATATTTTTTTTGTTTTTTTTAAGATTTGTTTTAAGTTAAGTTTTTTTTAAAGTTTTTTTAAGTTAAGTTTTTTTTAAAGTTTTTTCTTTTAAGTTTTTTTTTAAGTTAAGTTTTTTTTAAGTTAAGTTTTTTTTAAGTTAAGTTGTGTGTGTGTGTGTGTGTGTGTGTGTGTGTGTGTGTGTGTGTGTGTGCACGCGTGCGTTCATGTGTGTGTGTGTTTTTGTGTGTGATACAGCTGCGCCCTCTGGTGGTGGGCGGGTGGTGTTACAGCGTGACACACAGACAGACAGACAGACATGATCTGCTGGGTCTCATAGTAAATGCTCACTGCGTTCGCAATCACTGCGTTCGCAATCACTGCGTTCGCAATCACTGCGTTCGCAAAAACAGAAACATTACAAAACTATGGCTTTACAACACCATTGTGGACATGGGAACATATGTGTGTGCAGAACTAGGTGCTGTATCATCTGAATGGCCATACGGAGATTATGGTTGCACCACTGGCTAGCCTGGAGCCTATGGGCAGTATTATGCGTGTCTTAAGTACCAGGTCTTATGACTTAACTTAAGACCTGGAGGCGTGGTCAATGCTGTTTGACCACTCAGAATAGCCAAATGGCATTGATCACGCCTCCAGGTCTTAAGTTAAGTAATAAGACCTGGTACTTAAGAAAGACACGCATAATACTGCCCTATTGGCCTTAAACCGATTAATCGGTAATCGGTATCGGTAAAATATTATATCGGATTTATAATTTTATTATAATTATGTTGAAAAATTAATTAAAAAAAGCCTCACTTCACACGGGTGTGATTTTTTATAATGACTGAGCTAATATGAATTTAATTATCAGGTAAATTTTTTTGTCAGATCCTGCAGATCCTGTTCTACTGTCCATGCCTTAACAGAAACAAACTTTTCAGTATTACCCGTATTGCTTCCAAGATTATCGGACTTCCCACACCAACACTTTCTGATATGAACAATAATTCCATCACACTCTCAATATCACGTGACACTGAGCGGACTGACCTCATGCTTCCTTCTATGCATGAGGATAGCTCGCTGGAGCCACAATGTTTGTCAACCCTGTCAGAAAACACAGGGTCTAATGATGATGTCAGTCGTGCCCAAATATGGAGGTACAGCAAGACAGTGGATGTGAGATTATTAATGCACAATATATATATTTTGCCAAGAGAGGTGTCTGCACTAGTTAGCGGCTTAGCAGCAGCAGCAGCACTGTGTTAAAATAGTACAATTCTTAGGAAACACCTAAACCTTGGTCTGCCATGCCTCCGAAGAAACCTGCCCCAGCGACGGGAAGCAAGAAAACGCAAGAGAAGAAAAAGGAAAAGATTATTGAGGACAAGACATTTGGTTTGAAGAACAAGAAAGGAGCCAAGCAGCAGAAGTTCATTCATAACGTCGCCCATCAGCAGCAAAGTGCCAAGCTGGTGGGCCAGGATGGAGATAAGTCCAGTAAGAAGGCCGATAAGAAGAAAGAGTTGGATGAACTGAACGAGCTTTTTAAACCTGTGGTTGCCACTCAGAAAGTCGCCAAAGGTGTAGACCCAAAGTCGGTGCTGTGTGCGTTCTTTAAGCAGGGCCAGTGCGCGAAAGGCGAGAAGTGCAAGTTCAGCCACGATCTATCCCTGGATAGGAAATGTGAGAAGAGGAGCCTCTATGTTGACGAGAGAGATGATGAGCAGGAGAAAGATTCTATGGAGAACTGGGACGAGAAGAAACTGGAAGAGGTTGTGAACCAAAAGCATGGAGAAGCTGATAATAAGAAAACGCAGAAGGTGTGCAAGTACTTTCTGGACGCCATCGAGACCAACAAGTATGGATGGTTCTGGTTGTGTCCAGGAGGTGACGGCTGTATGTACCGGCATGCCCTGCCGCCTGGCTTCACGGTGAAAAAAGACAAGAAGGAGGAGGAGAAAGAGGATCAGCTCTCCCTGGAGGAGTTGATAGAGAATGAACGTGCAGCTCTGGGAGTCGACGTGACTCGCATCACCCTGGAGACGTTCCTGGCCTGGAAGAAGAGAAAGAGGCAGGAGAGGGTGGATAGAACAACGGAGGACATAGAGAAGAAGAGAGCCGACTTTAAGGCTGGAAGATCACTCGGGGTGAGTGGTCGCGAAGTGTTTGAGTTCCGTCCGGACATGATCGACGATGACGACGCTGAAGCAGACGACACTCGATATGCCAAAGTAGAGGATGAAAATGACAGAGAACAGCAGGTTGAAAGTACAGTGTTCCAGGACATAGACCTATCCAATTTTGTCCCCAAAGAAGTGGACAGTAGCGGTATCACTGTGGCGTCTGTGGACCGTTTCACCTCCAGGAATAGAAGAGCGCTCATGGCAACAGACGACGAGGAGTGGATGAACGGCACATGTGATGGCGTGGAGGCCAGCGGGCGGTCAGGATCAGAGGGGGGAGGGGAGGAGGAGGAGGGTGAAGATGAGGAGGAGGAAGTGCCTGTGGATGAAAACCTCTTCACGGGAGAAGACCTGGAGGAACTCGATGAAGAACTGAACACGATGATTCTGGAGGACTAAGACTAAAAGGGAGGTGGAAGACCCACCAAAGCTTAAACCGCTTGTGGCCCGCTTCTGTGTCTAACGGTCAAGCTACACCAGGCTTTTCTCGTGCGTTTCTCGCGCGTTTTCTCCCGGGAGAAAAGCCTGGTGTAGCTTGGCCGTAATACAGAAGTAAGTGCCTCTGGCCTACAACAACTGCAGACTTTTTTTGCCTGCGATGGAGGCGCACTGTCTCGTGCGAACTTGAGCCACAAGAGGCACTGCCGAGCGAGCTAAAGCCAGCGAGTCGCCGTGCCGAACGTTGCGAAGTTCGACACACACACACACACACACACACACACACACACACGCACACACACACACACACACACACATTAAATCGGATTAACATGTAATACAAATCACACTCATGTGAAGTGAGGGGCGCCCAGCCGCCCACCGTGGCTGCCACATGACATCACTGCTTACAGCAAACATTCAAGGTGCCACAAGGGGGGCTGTTTTTTGGGGGTTTTTTGGGGGGCGTATAAGACAAACATTAAGTCCATAGACTTGGCTGACACATGACATCATGTCTGAAAGCCAGACTTCTCAAAAACTAATATTCAGAAACAGACATCTTGTAAAAAAAACTAAATAATACATTAATTCAGCTTTGTGTAAAGCTTTTACAAATCCAGTTAGAAAGCAATTCAGAAGATTGTTGAACACACCATTTGTCAGACTTCTGATTGGTCCCTGACTGACTAACCATGCAGGCTCTTTCTGCCTGGTTCCGCCCTTTCAGCCTTGTTTATGCTGAATTTGCTAAAACGTCATTTTTGGAAAAAACGATGAACAAACATGATATGCCCAGTCACCATGCTGCACCTGCGATGTTCCTTTTTACTGACACAAACAAGTTTAAAATAAGAATTGAATGCACAGAATATCAATACGAAGCAACTGAAAAACACATTATTTCAATGGTATAGTGGATGGAGAGAAAGGATTTCTGTCCAATACATAAAATGGCAACCAATGGGTGCGAAGAGGGGCACAACCAGTCAACCACGGGCAGGACTTGACAAAGGAATTGAGCTTTCCCAAAAGTTGTTCCTGTCACCCATGCCCCTCTGCCCTGCCAACCTGCTTAACCCAACAGTAAATATAATGACAATTGTTTTTTTATATTAATCCAGTTAAAAAAAATGAAATAGCAGATCTACAAGCTCACAATGTTGTGAGCTTGTATATTGGCTATTTCCACTATTCTCTCTTTTGTGTCAAATTCAAGTTTAGTTATTAGACAGCCCTGTGCAACTTTTGACATTCATTTCTAATTGTCTCCACCAGGCCGAAGGCATGGGGAGAGAGTATGTTTTGCACTCCGTCCGTGTGTGTGTGTGTGTCCGTTCGTCCTTCCTTCCGTCCGTCTGTTACCAGCTAATCTCCGGCACCGTTAACCCGGTCGATGCCAAACTTTGCACACACACTCCCTGGATGCCAACGATGAACCTCTGCCCCACATTTTCCAGAACGGCCTGTTATAGCGCCACCATGAGGCAGCTTTTCACATTTTTTACCTAAAACTGCACCGATCTGCGTGAAACGTTGCATGCACACTCCCTAGAGGCCAAGGACAAATCTTTGACCTGCATTTTCCGCATCTGCCTTTTATAGCGCCAGGAGGCCGACTTTTGTAAAACACATTTTTTGATATTACTCCTCCAGATTCTGTCCAAAAATCTCACAAATCGTTACACAGTATCTCTATGGTCATGTGCTCAAGTCGGATCTGTCCGATATTTCATATTCCATCCTAATTGGCTAGAATTGGCTTTCACAGTTTGCAAGATTGCCCCGTTTTGAACAAAAGCCTCAAATCATGAACGCAGCATGCAATTTACGTGAAATCTTTCACACATTTTCTTACTAGGCTGAGGAACCCTTTTCACATTGGCCTGTTATAGCGCCACCAACAGGTTGATTTTTGCAAAACACATTTTTGGAACAAAATGCCTCAAATCATCCAATTGCCATTAAAGGCGTATGAAGAAATGGCACCCTTTTCACATTGGCCTATTATAGTGCCACCAGCCACTCTGCATTTCCTCAACAAAATTAAGAAAATTGCTGCAAAAAACTAACAAAAAAACATGTTTATATTACTCCTAAACATTTTGCCAAACATCTCACACAGTCCTATCCTCCTGGTGGAGACCTGTGCCCAGAAGGGCACTTTTTCTAGTTATGTTCTAATGTTCAATGCCGCTTCATAATTAAAAAATCACACCCGTGTGAACTGAGTGGTGCAGTGACGTCACATACTAACCATGGCAACCATGCTCACCCGTACAGGCACAAACACACACGGGTACTAACAAAGCCAGTTGTTGGAGTGGTTTGCACCACTCAAAAACATCGCATGGATGCACCTGGGACGTATCCTCAGTGATGTATCCTAGCCGGGGTGATCAAGTCCCGACTTACGAGCTACCCTCGATCAGTCCCATTAGGGAAAGACCAAGGCCACACAATCCGTTGCTCCGGAACTACTCTGCCAGGACTGGGAGAACCAGATTCTGGCGCGTGGAAGGACTAGGCTCTGTGGGTTGACTCCTGTCCGGGCCCCTCCTACGTCTCACCAGGTCCACTCCTGCTGTCACCAGGCCCAGGACCTGTGCGTTGCACCAGACTCCCAGCACCAGGCACTTCATTCAGGAGTGGTGGATTATAATGGCCCTCCTAACCGAGGGTTTTTTTGGGCTTCCTCCTCAGGATGGGGCGCTAACCCATACTGCTCACCCGGGTGCCGTCTACATTCCGGCTGTCACCCGTCTCTCCGGTGGTCACCAGACTATACCTGGTTGTCACATGGTCTATTCCTATGAGTCACTATAAATAAATAGCTTCAGCATCTTATGGCTCTGCCCAGAAACCTCCCGCCCATCACGCATTATGAAGAGCAGCACATACCACCCTAGCCAACAGTACAAGTGCAGTTATCCCCTGGTGTTTGTGGGAGTGAAAATGTTCTATAATGATTTTACCTCCAGAGCAACTCATCACATTTCAAGCTTTCTGTGTCCACTCCCACAACCCCAGTTACCCCACCAAACCATGCACCTGCAGTTGACTGTCCAAACATTTACATTATATCACTCTTGAAAGAGATGAGCTATCCACCCACCTGCGGATGTTCATTTGGAAAATGGCTGAGGACTGATAACAGTTAATTAACTGTTATGGCAATTAGTATGTAATTGTCTCAGGGTCCTATCCTCCGCTAAGCCTATCCTCCGCTAAGTGCTGCGATTGGTCAGCGAGTTGACGTTACTGGTGAGTGGTGACGTCATGTATACGTGCCCATATACTGTATATAAGCAGGTCTCAGCTACAGCTGGAGAGACAGATTATATAGCCGCAATGCTTAGCGTTAGGCGGAACACAAAGGATAAACTACTAAAAAGCTTCACTGAAACCGAGTTAGAGAGTCTCATTCGGCTGTTCCATGAACTTGTGGGGAATCCAGTTGTGCACGGGAGAACAGACATCCGACGCAGTGGCCTTGATAGAGACAAATTCACTGACGTAATGCGAAACACCTTTGAAATAACCGACGACGTGTTCATTGTTAGAGTCTTCCGCGAATTCGACAAGGACAAGGACAACCATGTCAACGTCAAGGAGTGGATCGAGGGTTTGTCCGTCTTTCTTCGCGGGTCCTTGGACGAACAAATTAAATATTGCTTTAGCGTGTATGACCTCGACGGTGATGGCTACATCTCCAGGGAGGAGATTTGGAGAATGCTGGAGAACAGTCTGAGCAGAGAGGCCATCACAGAGGAAGATCCTGATGAAGATATCAAACACCTGATGGAGCTCACACTCAAGAAGATGGATCATGACAAAGACGGCAGACTGTCTTATGCCGACTTTGAAAAGGCAGTTAAAAAAGATAACCTGATGCTCGAAGCATTTGGAAACTGCCTCCCCGATGCCAATCGTGCTCTTGAATTTGAGGAGAACACATTTATTTGAGTGTCATTATGTCTCTTAAAACGTTTATTGTTGACTTTCCTGGATATAGGCTATAACGTTGTCTTTAATTATTGTTGGAATTCTATATCATGTTTTTCTTTTTCATTAGTGTATTGGTTTTCTGTATACTTCATTTACCTACAACAATGGATTTGATGTTTTCAGAGGGACTTATGATAGAGGTACTTTGACAAATTACAGCTCATTGTCACAAGCTGTAACCTATTTGTAATGATGACACATTCCACCTTGTGATTGGCCAATCCTGACCTATTTTCCTGTACTTATGTAGCTAACCCCAAGAGGGAAATAGCAAGACTCGCCATCTCCGGTTTACCTCCCGTATCTGCGTGAAGTGGGCGGAATCAGGTTCGGGTCTATTCATTAATTCCAATGGAATAGTGGACGTGAACACAGCTTCTGAATCATTCTGGTCACTGAAGTAAATATTGGACCTGTCACAACAAGCCGGCGGCTGTGGCTCGGGAGGTAGAGCAGGTCGTCCAATGATCCCTGGGTCGGCGGTTCAAATCCCGGCTCCTCCTGTCCACATGTCGAAGTGTCCTTGGGCAAGACACTGAACCCTACATTGCCTCCAATGAGTCGGTCGGTGTGAGCTTGCCACCATTGGTGTGTGAATGTGGGAAGTGAGGACACTGGCGTCGACTGTTCAGCGCTTCACCTCTCAATGTATGAATTAATGAACCATTGTAAAGCGCTTTGAGCACTTGGAAAAGCGCTATAAAAATGCAATTCATTATTATTATTATTATTATTAAGCCAGACAATATTCCCAAGATTTTCATACTAAAATGGCTTTTTTCAGAGAGGCAAATTAAGAGAATCTTCTTTATCAACCTTTTTCTGTCCCAGCAGCAACACACTCTTGCGGGATCTAACGCCACTAACCATGGGACGTTTGTGAGATTGTGTACCATGTCGCCTCTGGCTCCAATAGATGAAAAATATTTGGCTATTAGCCAATCACTGGTTTGTCATGTTGGTTTGTAATGTTACGTTTAATAAAATGTGTTCTGTATGAGTTGGGCAGTGTGCAGGTTATTTTATGATTTTGTTCAGGATTGCTTGCTACTGCTTCACCTACGCACCTGTCACACATACTTTTTTTCTAACCTGGTCATTGGGGTGTGAACCTTTCAGAAGGGGCACACAGCCATATCATGTATTTTACTTTATCTACCTTTGAAGCCACTATTTTAGCAAGAGAACCGGACACATAGTTAGTTAGTTAGTTTAATTTATTGTCCACATGTGGAAATTTGTCTTCGGCAAAAAATGCAGGACAACAGGACAGTGGCAAATACATTAAAACCAACAAATCTAGCGAGACATGGTATCATTTAGTGCCTTAATGGCATTTGGGATGAAGGAATTTTACAAAATGTTACGGTTAGCTTTTGGTACTTTGTACCATCTACCAGAGGGAAGTAGTTCGAACTCCCTGCAGAGTGGATGAGAGGGGTCATTTGCTATCTTGACAGCTTTTTTCCGAAGTACTTCCTTCTCTTAATCTCAATGATTTTTTAGGCTAGATTCCCTCTATCAGGTTCTTATAGACTGTTTCCATGATATGCTTGCTCACTCTAAAGGAGTTGAGCTTGCGTAGCAGGTGGAGTCAGTATTTTCACAGAAATTGAGTTTGCTGTCAATATATGTGCCTAAGTATTTAAAATTGTCTACTACCTCCACTATTTGTCCACTAATTGAGACAAAGACTGTACGACAATACATTAGTGACACACCTTTTGGAAGGTGGAGGACAAAGTCACCTTTTTGTGATCAAGAAGATTCAACATAATTGAATGATCTTCAAACTATCACGGTGTCGTATAAATTGAGCTCAAGTATCCAGACCTCAATTGAACATTGAGGTGGGTCATAGCCTTTCATACACCTATCGCTCTCTCGACATGAACATCATTAACATCTATTATTATTAATTAACTATCTATCTAAATCTGAACTAATATTTTTAGTAGTGGATATAACAAGTGAAGACATAAAAGTGAAGGCGCAAATTGTGATTGGCCGCTGTGATTGGCTGGACGATGTGCCATTGGCTGAGCATCGCATAACGAGTGTGCCACAGATGATGTCGCCGTATATTGTCCAATATGATATTGTCCAATCATTATGACAGTGGCTGGAACAATTGAACACGGGTGACAAGGTAATCCTGGGCCAATAAAGAGGGGTCGTTGTAAGTGAATGGGAGGACATAATTGGCACCGAGTTTAAGGCCAAATCCTTAGTGGCGAGATGAATCAATCCAGATTTGCACACAAGCATTAACAATACAATCCTGGGGAGTGTGTTTGCCTACATAGGCAATATAATACATATTGAGATGTCACCATATATTGGCCAATCATATGAGGGCAAAACAGTGTATAAACTAGAACTGCACTCTGGCGAGTGCCTACTTGCTTGTTGCCTACTAGTGCGCAAGCAGAGCGCGCAAGTAGCCTACTGGTGACGTATATGTCGATCAGTGTCGGGTGGATTAAAGGAAATGCCTCTATGTATATGTAATTTGTAGTTGATTAGCGCTATACTGTGGTTACTTTGCGTATGCATATGTATCGTAGCAGCATATGACGTCAGGGTATAACTGGTATAACTAGCTCTCAATGATGACGTAATAAAGATGTGGATTAAAGGACCCAATGCCAGGGTGTAATTGGTTTTCGATGGTGACGTAATGACGATATGTTTTAGTGTCGGGAGGATTAAAGGTAATGCCCCTATGTATACATGTATGTAATCTGACACCACTGCCATATCAAGCACAAGTAGTCATTACGTCATACGCTGGCACGGAGCATACGCATCAAACATCGCCCTGGACGAAAACTATTACTTGCGCAGGTAATAATACACTTTTTTGAGCCTCAAATTTGAGGCCGAAAAATGCTCATGTATGGAGCTATAGCCCTGAAACATGACAGTCATGGCGCAACTGAAGCCAGTTTTACGCTATCGCTACATTTAGACCTTCACTGAAAACGTGTACATAAACATTCAGATTTCAAATATAAAGTACTCATCACGTGGGCCTGCATTCCGCGTTGTTTAATAAAAAGCATTTTTATCCGAGCGCCCCGGCTACTTTTCTCAAACGGGGTGCGTTCGGAAAACTCACAGTTTCACACCGGGAGCGCACTCGCCTATTAGTCTGTATTGGCAGTGCTGTCAGCGTGCCTATATCGAACACACCCAGTGTTTCAGAGTGCAACACTCCTCCCGACCGATAGCGGCACCTAGTTGAAAGCCAATGGCAAGACCACTTCATAGTTCACCACCTTTCAACCGATAGGCCGATTTTTTTAAAACAAGATTTAAAACATATACTGTATATTTAGATTGTTATCGTGAGAACGATGGCTTCCATTTTCGCATTGCAACTTTTCAGGAATAGAAAGCCTGCTGTTTCTGTTAGCTTCGATTCTCCATTGATGATGTCACTGGTGGACGGGTCTCTGAACTGCCCACAGCCCTCCTAAGAGACACAGACTGTGTAAAAACAAGAAATGATGACATAGTCATATTATTACCAGCTGCTTTTATATCTGCGGTGGTGGTGGTCCACCATGTATGTAATAGACGAACAACACACATTTGTGCAGGTTGAGAAATTAAAGTGACGTGTGGTAACTGGTTAATGTCCACATGGCTGTTATTTAATTTCTACATGCCTAGTGTCGAACTTGGAGTGTGTACAGTATGTTTGGACTTTGGACTGTTCACGCACGCACGCACGCGCACACACACACACACACACACACACAGACACACACACACACACACACACACACACACACACACACACACACACACACACTTCGCATTACTTTACATCTTGTAGTAGAATCATGTTGACATTCTAATCTCTTGGTGTTTCATTAAGTTTCATAAAACTAGTGTTGGATGGTTTGACTATTCATGCCGTTCAGACTATATTGCTTGCTGTCCCATGGCTGAGAGGTCAGCAAGAGGAAAAAAGTGTCTGGTTGCCTAGAGACGAGGCAGTCAATCCATCCATCCTCTCACCCCCTCCCTGTGCCTTCATCACCCCCTACATCCTCTCACCCCCTCCCTGTGCCTTCATCACCCCCTACATCCCCTCACCCCCTTCATATCATTCATTCATTCATTCAGACAGACAGACAGACAGACAGACAGACAGACAGACAAGACAGACAGACAGACAGACAGACAGACAGACAGACAGACAGACAGACAGACAGACAGACAGACAGACAGACAGACAGACAGACAGACAGACAGACAGACAGACAGACAGACAGTGATGTCTCGGTCTAGGGGAACCGAGACAACATAAAGTGTGGAAAACCGACCTTCCCAGCTCCCAAGAAAACCGCCGTCCAAACAGTTTACTTTTCGATGTTTTCTTTTTATTTGTTCTCTTCACTTCAGGCAACGGGTACAAAATCTCCAAGAGCGGAGGACTGAACATCAAAACAAAACTAGAAAGAAAAAGTGAATGCTTGCCTCAATGAATTCAAAACCAAAATACAATCGCTAACCTCCCTGTCAGAAAACAATATATAAACGGAAAACAAAAGATCAGCCCCCCTCCCTTATCTTTAGCTGAGAGCCCTGTTCAAGTCGGACTGTTAGATATCTGTTAGCTACATACTGGATCAAGTGCGGCAATGTTGTATTTGACTACATATCTGTTCAGCTTCACATGCAGCGGTGGCCGAATGGATTGCGGAGCGGTCTTGATACCGGAAGGTCGCCAGTTCGAATCAGCGGTCCGACACGTTAAAATTACCACCACTGAAGTGCCCTTGAGCAAGGCATTGAACCACTACCATGAAATGTTCTATGAGCAGGGCCTGGCTGGAAACAAGTTCTTGAGCTTAGCCCAGATACCCTGGGTAAATATAGTAACTTTGCTTTGCTTTGCTAACAAATGGCTACTGCTAACAACGGAGCGGACGGGTTGGGAGTCAGGAAGGCACGGGTTCGCTGTCACCGGCTCTCTGACAGCCTTTTAAACTTGGCGTCGTCCTCTGTGCACCAATCCGGCGACGCTGCGTCTGTTCCTGGGACTCCCCCTGTTACAATCACCCACTCACACCACGACACACACGCACGCGAGCCTGCACACACAGGCGCGCGCGCGCACACACACGCAGACTACACAAATACACAGGAGAAACACTGCCCGACTTCCCCTGCATATAACCTTTAATATCATCACACAGACAGACAGACCTATCTCCCTTTCCCTCCCTCTATCTCCCTCTGACAGTGTGTGTGTGTGTGGTGTATTATGAATCATAGCATATGCATAATTACATGGTTAGTCACAATTGTACATATAACTTTAACTTCTGCAAGCCATTTCTCCCTGATCCATGATCCAGTGTCTCACCAAAGTGACCCACTAGAACTAAAGGTCTAAAGGCTATCTGTAGGTAGGGTCTGTGACCACAGGCCGTGGCTTACGGCAGCTGTAAAAATACCTAGGCTATCTTTGGGGTCTGTTTCAACATCTTTTATTACTCAGGATGCTTTACAGGAGCATTTTATTATAGTGCCTGTCACAGGTGGGGGTCTTTGACTTAGCTTACACACACACACACACACACACACACACACACACACACACACACACACACACACACACACACACACACACACACACACACACACACACACACACACACACACACACACACACACACACACACACACACACACACACACACACACACACACACACACAAAGGTGACACCCACTGCATGTTATATTGGTATAAAGAGATGGGACACAGAAGAGGTGGGAGATTGGTTGGGGTGAGAGAACGGAGAGGACAGGCTTGGCCTGGCCTGAATGTGCTATGTAAAGATGACTTGCTTGTAACTTGATGTAACTATGGGATATGCCTTGATTGAATAAAAGAAGGACTTTGCCTGGGAAATCACGACTCATTTCATGCTAAAGGAAAATAAGGTTATAATCCACGGACCTGTTTAATGGAAAGATTCCACATGTGTGTGTGTGTGTGTGTGTGTGTGTGTGTGTGTGTGTGTGTGTGTGTGTGTGTGTGTGCACGCGCACGCGTGTGCGTGTGTGTGTGTGACCCAGTACGCACCAGAGGGCAGCAATAGGCAGGCAGTTCCTAGAGGGTCATTTGATTATTTCATCAAACTCCCCTCAGCTCAACCCAACCTTCATCTCTGTTCATATGTGCGGTTAACACGGTATATGAGGGCGTTGTAGCCCCGCGGCTACAACTCCTTCTTATGACTTACACCTTCTTTGAGAAAGCCAAGGAGATGGAGCAGCATTGAAAAGCAATGTAAGTGAATTCAGTTAGTTTCCTACTTACTGTCTTGCTTATTTGACTTTACTCTACCCCTATATTGTTTAGCCTATACCTACAGATAGTGCTTGTAGGAATAGATCATGCAATTCAACAAAATGTCTGCATGACCTTTTTTTTGTTTGCTTTATTATTTTATTTGTCTCTGAATTTGTCCCATATGATGCAAACAAACTCTATAACATTATAATTGATTGACCACATCTTATCAGTTTAATGTCAATATGCAGTGAACCTGAACATATACTGTAGTGTAGTTGTTTATTTTTACGAACAAGGAATACTTTACATTCACTGTACACGTACTTACATTAATACTATGGCTCACTGGCTCAGGTGTTGCATATATATTACAAATAGATACATATCACATAGATATTATATGAGATAAAGAAAAGAAGGTACTCGCACACTGTGGGCTCCGAAGCTCGTGAAGTGCCTTTTGTTTGCACAAAAAATTGACTGACATTTCGAGCGTAATGCTCTTCCTCAGACTCTCAGTCTACATCCTCAATTGACTTCAGTACAGATATAGGAAGGTTTTCTTCATTTCCCGAAACATTTATATTTTTCAATTCCTGAAAAATTAACATTTGGGAGTAAGGTGGTTAACAGCAGAGATATATATAGATATATGGGTTAATATATTAACCCATTTTGGGCGGGAACCCCTTTTGGTGTTAGCATTATGTTATGCTTTAGCTATTGAAAAATAGCAGATCTACAAGCTCATAGCGCGCCACCGAGTGGCGCGCTACGAGCTTGTAGGTCTGCTATTTTTGAAAAATTGAAGAACGACTGACATAGAAACATAGCTTTTTCAGAAAACTGTCAGGATGTAGAAGACATTTTTTGAATCTGATCTCAGGTCAAAATGGGTTGAGAATAATAATAGTCCTGAATGTGTGGTTGCATGTGACAACATCTCAAGGCCCACCGGCCTGGACTTGTCTCATAGCACACAGGTGTGCCTCGTGGAACCATTTTGGAACCATTTGGCTGTGTTTTCCTATGCTTTGATGTTCTTGTTTTCCAATGTTTTTAAATGACCACTTCACCACTTTTCAACCTATCTTCATATAATAGGACAGGTCCTCACTAATAATCATTAAAAAAAATCACACCCGTGTGAACTGAGTGGTGTAAGGTTTTATATAGCATGATCAGCTGTGGTCTGACGTAATGTCTGACGTTAAAGATCTTTGGCTAGGTAGACTCGTCTTCTGATGTGATGATTTGTGACCATGAAGTTGATTCAGCTGGAGTTTTTGTCCGATGTGAGGTATTATATAAGGTAAGGTATTATATAGCCTGATCAGCTCTGATCTGACGTAATGAAATCACACCTGGATGTGATTTCACAACTGGCTTTTTTTGTGCAGAGAAAATGAGCATGGTTGCTACGGTCATCCAGTTCACCCGGGTGTGATTTAATTACGTCAGAAATTATTTTGAACATAGCAACCATGCTCATTTTTTTCTGCACACAAAAGCCAGTTGTAGGAGTGGTTTACACCACTCAAAAATCTACTCGAGTCATAGGAGGGCTGTGAGCAGTTCAGAAACCGTCCTCCAGTGACATCATCGACGGGGAATCCAAGCTAATAGAAATTGCAGGCTTTCTAGTCCTGAAAAGTTGCAATGCAAAAATGGAAGCCATCGTTCTCACGATAATGAAAATCTAAACATTTTTGTAAAAGAAATCTTGTTTAAAAAAACAATCTGCCTAATGATGATGTCACTGGAGGACGGTTTCGAAACACAGACGGAGTAGAAAGAAATCGTGCCATTTTATCATGATTATTAGTGAGGACCTATTATATGAAGATAGGTTGAAAAGTGGTGAAGTGGTTAAACTCGATGTTGTCCACTGTTATCAGTTGTAGAATTATATAGCTTGCAAAATGTTACTTGGTTTATATGTTGTAAGCCCATGGTGACATTAAACTGTGAAGACATAAGTAGAAAGATAGGAAAAGCGTCTCGTTTCATAAACTGTCATTGTGACATTTTCCCTGCATTTTCACAGCTTCTGGTAGATTTCAATGTTTACAGTTGTAAAGTGGTTAGCTAGGGTCCACCACATCCTCTTCACTCTCGTCATCATCATAATCATAATAATCATTATCATCACTGATGACAGCAGCCAACAGGTACATGAGAAAAGACCAGACAGCCTGCAAAATCTGTCTTCTGCCATCCTTGACCTTAGGGCAGCGGTGGCCGAACGGTTTGCGGAGCGGTCTTGATACCGGAAGGTCGCCAGTTCGTATCCCCGGACCGGCACGTTAAAATTACCACCGCTGAAGTGCCCTTAATTAAGGCGTCTTACTGGTAATAATAATAATCCTTGGGGGTCCCCGGATATCAATTTGATAGATCCACTGCCCTACAGTACACCCTACTTTATGTCATTTCCATCTGTGTCAAATAATTCATTAATAATAATTAAGTTGCTGAGAGGCAGAATTAACCAGGTTGCTAAACCTAAAGCACATTTCTTCTTTCCAACACATACATACTGTTATTTTCAGGATTCAAATTCAAAGATAGCAAAAGTTGCAGATTGACAAGCTCAGAAGTTTCGAGCTTAGTTGCAGACCTGCTACCGTTGACACTTTTGTGTGATGCTTTAGTATGAGCAAGTTGGGGATTAATTTACGAAAAAACAAACACAAAAAACATGGAGATATACAAGGTTTCTGCCCGACAGCAACCGTGTATGTAGGCCATGTGCTCTAACAGTGACCTAGCTGCAGATATCCTCTTCACTCAGTTTCCTGCCCCTTACTGTATACAGGTATGTGCTCTAACAGTGACCCAGCTGCAGATATCCTCTTCACTCAGTTTCCTGCCCCTTACTGTATATGTGCTCTAACAGTGACCCAGCTGCAGATATCCTCTTCACTCAGTTTCCTGCCCCTTACTGTATGTATGCACGTGCAGAGTGTAGAGTAGGAGAGTAGCGACACGCTTTGATCTCGCCGCAAAGCGGGTGCCTATAGGCTATAGTTCCAAACATTGGAACTATCCCATTGAGTTAGAATGAGCACTTCCGCATTCCATTGTTACAATGGGAGTCAACGCTAGTCACTCTCTTACTATATTAGTCTGTGCACGTGTACCTTCAGAGTTGACGAGAACCCTCAACAACCTGCGTTCTTTTGGCAAATAGTACAAATAGTATGCATTATCCCGTATACTTCATCCTAGTATAGGGGGCTCGATGAATAATTATGTTTATACACACTAATGATTAGGCTTACAGGCTAACTACATAGTGACTGATTGCAGCGTCGGCTTATTGTGTAGTGTGCGCCCAGCAATTAATATGACAGAAAGGGCTTTGATTGATACCAGTAGTCAACTTAGTGCAACCAGGCAGGACCCAAAGCTTTTTTAAGGTGACAGCTCTAACATATTGTTGTAGGGGGGGGGAGTGTTGGTAACAGATATGTAATGCACAATTCAATTTATCTTACAACCCTCACAGCACGGCGAGGATGCGAACATAGCAAGCTTGTAGATCGGATGTTTTTCGGGCGTACGACGCATAAATCACGGCTCAACTCAGACAAATGGATTCGTTTCTCCGTTTATCTCCATGTTGTCTCCAAGGCGGGCAGAAGGAGGTGCGTGGGCGCCCGTATGAGCAGGGCCTGGCTGTAAACAAGTATCTGATGCTTAGTCCAGTTACCCTCAGGGCCGCGGGAAGGTATTTACAGTAGGAGGTGCTGAACGTTTAGGAGGGGGTGCGCACGTGTAAGCGTTCCGCAAAATGCGCGTGCACACACCTCGTGCACGCACATTTGTGCATTTTCACACGGAAAAGTGGCTTTTACTTTCCTATATACTATAATAACCATCTGCCTCCCGTGCCGCAGTGAACTAACGCTACGCTGGATTTTTGTCACGGACATACAAAATAAATGGTCAATAATTTTACCAGAAACCCAAATAGCTAGCCCTAAATGTATACAAATGGCCTCATAATGTGCCATAGTGACTATGCCTGTGTGCTACACATTTTAAAGGGGGGCTAATTCAAGAAGAACAGAAGGGCCCAACAGTCTCATTGTGGGCATGACATCTATTTAGCCCTTGCCTTTTCATCTTATTATAGACCACTAATTCAAATGTGTAGGCTATAATTATGAAAAAAATCTAACAATAATAAAAACATTATTTATGATTAACATACTGATGATTGCACCTGACTTGATAAGGCAAAATGGTTGAAATTCTTCCATGTACACAAATACATATGGCTGAGATTTCAGTTCTTTATTTCTTGTTCTCAGTTCTCTGTTTGCTGGAAAGTTCTAGTCAAATGATTTGTGGTTTGTCCGCAAACGTCTTTCCAAGTTCTCTTTCTTCACCATCACTGTTCAGTTCTTGCTGATGAGACAAATAATTACAGTAGAATAATGATGAGAGAGCTCTATCCAGTATGGTATGGTACATATACATATGGCTGAGATTTCAGTTCTTTATTTCTTGTTCTCAGTTCTCTGTTTGCTGGAAAGTTCTAGTCAAATGATTTGTGGTTTGCCGCCAAGTTCCCTTTATTCACTATCACTGCATATAATATGTCTTTTGTGTCATGCCGTCTGTTCCCAAACTCATTTAACTGATGTCTTGTCTCATTAGTAGTAGCTAATAATAAACAGGAGGTGCTCCAGCCCCTCCAGCACCCCTACTTCCCTCAACCCTGGGTAAATATAGTAACTTTGCTTTGCTTTGCTTTGTCAAGACGCCTTATCAGACGCGCGCATAAAGGCAGCAGAAGAACACCACCTCTCATAAGATGCAATGGAAAAGTTCTAACTGCACTCACATGTAAAAAATGCCCCATCAAACTTTCAGATGCTGATTTTCTCCCAGTGTGGAGGAAGAATGATTAGGATTTTTATTGTGATCTCTCGCCCTTGAAATATATAATCCTTGGTTTCTGTTGTGTTTGAACAATAATAGCAATTCAAAACAGTTGTCCTCAAAACCACACCTCTAGTCGCTGTCATAAGAACGGGAGGTGCGCTCATGAACACGGAAGCGCACCTGCAGTCCATCAAGTATAATTTATGCTTCGTCCCGCGATGGTGTCGCGCACGCAGACCTCTACGCTCACAACAGTCGCATCTGCGATGCGATGTGAGCTTGTATATCAGCTGTTCTCTGTGCGCAATACTGTTGGGCTTTGAAGTATAAATGTCTCCTAGGGTGCATCTCATCACTAGCCAACTCACAAGAGGAGGTTGAATGGACTGAAACCAGCGCTCCCCAAAACAACAGGTTTGGAGATCTGTTGGGAATTGATTACATGAAACCTGTCACCTGTGCGCCCAGTCCCAATGTTTGTAAATAAATAATTGGTCTATGGGTAACTTAAGCCCCCAGTGCAGCTCTCCAACGTTGAATCACTGGGCCCTAGTGAAACCCCAGTGCAGCTGGGCTTTAACATTGAGCGCCCGTTTGCACTTCCACATTTTGGGCACCAACTTTTGGTGCCCAAATCGAAAAAGCTATCACTCCGGTTCAGTCTATCCTTTTAATACTCTATCTATGGGTTTAGGCCCCCAAAAGATTGGCTCAGCTGTTCGCTTGTAACAGGCCAGTGGGCGTGGTCTTCTGGGCCCACTTAAAAATCAGCCATTTATTTTTCCATATAAATATTTAGAACTACAAAAATATTGTTCCTGAAGAAACAATGTGGGCTTGCCGCAAGCAAAAAATAGTACAAATTCAGTTTGACTTGGTAGGCCTATCTATCTATGTCTGTGTGTTGAGTGTGGGTGTAGGTTTGCCTCCGGTTAATCAGATTGGGAGCACCTGTTTCCATTTTCAAAATTGTTATCAGTTACACACCTGCTTGCATAGCCAATGGTATTGGCCATATTCAGACCGCAGCCATCTTGCCAGCAAGGTGATACCGGGTGATACCTAGGTGATACTTCCCATAGACAGCCCATTCATCCAAACAGAAAAGTCCTCTCTAATTATATTAAACAATATCAAAATCACCAACATTGCAGCTGTAGGGAAAGCTGGAATTAACCTCTTTCAATCTTTAAAGTTTTTGTTTAATACAAATAGACATGTTATGAGCTACTTCCTGTCAAGAAATTCCTTGCAGATGATTATTTTCTAAGTCAGAGTTTGGAAGAGCTCGTTATCAGTAAAGCAACCTTCAAAACAGGTGGTACGAAGGGCCGTTGAGTGATATTCAACGAGCACTCCCAAACTCCAGCATGCAAGGAATTTCTTGAATAACATTAGGTTATCTCAATAGGATTCAGGAAAGGAGAATAATTAAAGTGGAAGGAATAGAACAGAAAAATGCTCTAATGATGCCAGCAACTGCATGTGTAGTGGCTGAGATTGGGTTGGACCCTCTGGCTCATGGTCAAACCATGATTGAGCACATGGTCAACCACAGTTGCCCAAATCTCATTAGATGTGACCATTCTCCTTTCTTCTTCCTCTTCCTTCTCCTTGTCCTCCTCCTCCTCCTCCTCCTCCTCCTTCTCTCTGTCCACCCACTCCTCTACCTCCTCCTCGTCCTCCTCTCACTCTTACCCCTCTCCTTATCTGGTTGTCGATCTCTTCACCCCTCTCCTTATCTGGTTGTCGATCTCTTCAAGGTTCTCCGTTGTTCACCCAACAAAACGGAGGCTCTCAAGTCCCTTTTATGCTGCAGTCCTGATTGCAAATAGCTCACCAGATCTGAATGTTTAGAGATTTGACTATTTGTGTGTTGTAGGTTGATGCTTTGAGATTTTATGTGAGAAGTGTGTGCAACAACTGAACATTGTGTGTAGTGTTTGGACAACAAGGTAATGTGTAATTGACATCAGAGTGTAAAGAAGGAAAGTCAGAGTCTAATGCAGATAAGGGAGTGTGATGTTGTGCAAATTGTGCCAAGTTTTCGATTTTTGTGTGTTAACAATCGTGAAAAACTGTAGTTGACAGATGTGCTCATGCAGGCAGGATCTTCAAGCAACAACCATATGAAAAGGCTAATACACAAGTATTAAAAGAGAGAGAGAGAGAGAGAGAGGAAGGGAGGGAGAGAGAGGAGGAGAGATGTACTGAGGAAAGGGAGAAACAGACAGACAAGTGAGACAACGGTGAGAGAGTTGAGTGGGAGTCAGCGAGAATGCATCGTTATCTGTGTGTTGGACCCTGACTTCTCGGTTTCCCAGAAGAGAAGAGAACCAAGAGAAAAGATTAAAATAATGGTACAATGAACAACAATATCGTTATATGAAAAGAATAGTAAATCTAGTGAATATAATTGGTTACTAAATGTCCACTTAACTTCAGTGAGTGCTACATAGCAAACACAGGAGTAAGATGGAAATTCTCCGTCAGTAAATTTGGCATCGACCGGGTTAACGGTGCCGGAGATTAGCTGGTCACAGACGGACGGACGGACGGACGGACGGACACACGGACACACGGACGGACGGAGTGCAAAACATACTCTCTCCCCATGCCTTCGGCCTGGTGGAGACAATAAGCAGGGGCTGCAGGGGTTGAGTAGCACTGCTCTATAGTAGACTGAGGTGGACTGACTGTATCTGTCCACATCATGGACATCGTTTCAGAAGTGTCCTTTTTCAAACCAACTTTGTATTTAAGCAGTCAATTTCTGTTAGTCAGGGTTATTTTTACCCCTCGTCATTTTGGATTCAGACTTGTTGGGCTATCTCCAAATAACATGTGAGTTTTCCATGTATTTCTGTAATGGTATGTCTCGCTGGGAATAAATTGTATCCCACATTGATAGTTTGACAACAGTTTCTGTCTCCGTTTATTTGCGCAATGTTTACCATTCGAACAGAGAACTATTACAGTAAATTCACATCAGTAGGTAGGGTGTTCTTTGTTTGCAATACATTTTTATTGTTGGACCTCACGGGTATGGCAATCCGACTCAACAAAAAAATAGCAAATCTTCAAACTCTTCCTTCTGACACTTGTAGATCGACTATTTTATTTGGTGCCAGGGATGTGCACACATAGATATCAAAGGGGGCTATAGGCCCCTGCCCTTTTACCCGTCTGTAAAACAACTGCCCTCTCCAGACCACGAATGCAGCATTTACTATGGCGAAAGAATGCGTCGCAGCGCGACACGTTGTGAGCTTGTAGATCTGTCATTTTCGCAATTTTGGGCCAAAAGTGCCCTCTTATGGGATTTCAGCCACTGCCTCTCTGCACGTGCCTGTTTGGTGCTCGAATGATTATGTGTAAGAAAGAGGGTACTTCCTTGGATCCTGGTGCTTCATGCCCTGGGTGAGCAACTTCAATGAAATAAATAGGTGGGGGCGGGGCAGTCCATTCTCTAGATTATAACTCTACGGTGTCCAGAGCCATATATGGGCATGTCAATGTCCAAGCATGATAGACACAGTATGGAATTTGACACACCTAAAACATTGCCTAAAGTGCATTGTTGAACTTGCCCCTATCTATATAACACGCCTATACTTTGTTGTTGTCCTCATACCTGACGAAGTTATTTTTGAATTGAATACAATTCCTGTGAGAGCTACGACAGTGTGCGGAGCTAAAACAGTGTGCGGACTATACTTCTCCTTCTCCTGTACATGTCTTTTTGTTCAGCACCTGAACGTTTTTTTTTTTAGAGATGTGCCTACTTTCCTTTGGATTCCGTTTCCCGCATGGCCAATTACACGCACAGTACATTTTGGTTGGTTCTGACATGAAAACATCTTTCTGAGTATACCACTGTTCTGATCAAATCTCCATCTGCATGTATAGGTGGGACAGCTAGCTGCCGCGGGAAGCAGTCATGGCGCTGAGGAAACTGAAGCGGCTCATGTGCCTGAGTCCTGTCATCCCCCTTCTCTCTCTCGCACTGCTGCTTTGGGCATACAGGTAGGCTATATGTGACTAAATTTTGAATTTTCGTTTTGTCATATCATATGAAAGCAGGGAGTAGCTTCAAATAGCTTCAAATAGAGATATTGGTTGTTGAGTTTGACCCACCAGTTTTGAAGATGCGGCTTATAGAGTAATGTCTTGCAGAAAACAACAAGTTGAGAAAACAGACTTGAAAGGTTCACTTCTGTGGTCTCTAACATTACACCTAGCACCTAGTTTAAGCATTTATTTCATATTTACATGTCAATTTCAGCTCTGACACTTATTCCAGACATGCTCTAGTATGTGAAGAGTCTGCCTGTGATATTAACTCATTAAGGAAAAAACGTTTTTCTCCTCTGGTGAAAAGCTGGAATTTGCGCGATGGCAGGCTCTCAGTCAAATCTGGTCACATATGTCACACAACTGGTCTGACCGTTGTGCACTATGCAAATTACAGTATTGCATAATTGCAATAAATCAGTTGAAATTATATTTTTGCATAGGTTTATATATTCTAATGTGACAATTATATTCTCAATTAAATTAGGCTATTTGTATTTTGTTATTGGTTCAAAAGGGAAAAGAATAAAACTGTATAAACAATAAGACATAATGGGCCCATATGGCCCTATCTTGTGTTGCAAGAGGAAGAAATAGAGTCCGCAACACTGGTAGAAAACTCAGCTCCACTGGTTTATTGATTTATTATTATTATTATCCTGAGATTCATACATGTGTCTCCTTTATAGACAAACAATTAAGAGTCAAACATGGAACTATTTAGAAATACCCTATTGGCCTGAATATAATATAATATAGAAATATAATATTTCTCCAATGGAAATATCCTAAAAAAAAACAGGGCCGTGTTATAATTGGGGAATAGACAATTTGACATTCAATGTTATTTTTCCACAAAAATGATTCTTGAAAAATGGGGGTCGTCTTATAATGAGAGTCGTCTTATATTCAGGACAATACGGTAGTTCCTATATAGCTGACAGACTGAACTAACAGGTGAATACTGTGATATCTAAATAGACCTGCAGAGACAAGGCAAATGTCCTTCTTCAGTGGAACGCTCATAGAAGCTGTGACTATAATCATGAATAAGAATAGTATAGTATTGTCATCCTTCTATTACAACGTGAAGAGGTGTAAAACACACCCAGTGCCCACTTTGTACCTGGAGACTGAAGAAGTATTTTTTTTCTGGTTCTTCTCTCCGCGACCCGCCTGTGCCAAAACGAGGGACCTCGTCTTTCTTTAATTTCATTTAATCGAGTAATTAAAAAATAAAATTACTTTTTGTTTTGTTTTTAAGTCAGGGCGATAGGCCTACTCAAAACCTGTCAATGCGAGACATCAGTGCACTGACTTAAACTGGATATATAGGGGTGGGTATTGTGTTCTCAGCAGTGTGATGTACAAGGGTTGTTTGGAAACTCATGGAAAGGTCTTTGCATAAGGCTGATAAGGGGCTATACGCATACAGAGTACGGTATAATTAACATGTCTGAGAAATTGATGAATTAATATCAATTGTTCTGTGGCAGAGGCGTATTTACAACAGAGGCGGCAAGGCAGGCTTCAGCTTCCTCCCTAACTCCTTTTGAAAAACATGAGGAAAAACACCAAACCCGAGAAATTAGTGAGTCTCACCCATAGGAATGCATAGGAATGCAAATACATGGACCATCACCTGGCAGGAGAAAAACCTGTTTAGTGTTTCTGATTGTGCAACCACAAAGTCGTCTTAAAAGTGGGACGTCAATGAAGTTAGTACAGCCTGAGAACGCTTTGTTGCCACTCAATTTACGGAAATTAAGTGTCCTTACTTCCAATCGCAATGTTGAAACGAGACACTAATTTGTGCAGGACGTCATGTTCGCCTTATCTGTAATGCTGCATATGTAGGCCTATACTGTGCTTTTTAAAAATACAAACAATGATTACCGTCTTTCAGTTTTGAAGTGTTGTTTCTTTTGTCCATAACGTTTTTTTTTGTGGACAAAATAAATCTTTATTTTAACCTTTGCCTTTATTTTTGTCTATACCCAAAATGTCATCCCTGCATACGCCACTGTTCTGTGGCAAGATCTGTGATTGGTCTTGGGACAAGGCCTGTTTTAGATAGCTTGGCCTTGGGCCATGCCGTAAAGAGAGAATGGAATGAATTCAGATATGTTCTCATTGGACCTACTGTAGCCCTGATGGAATGGCCGAAATGTGGAGCCAGAACTACAGATTTAAGTGCAAGTTACCTCCAGAACCTCCTCCACCACAACCAGGTGATGTCCTTGTTTCTATGTTTGATAGGTCACCCTACAGCCCTGGGTATAACAGCCCTTTATTTGTTCTGCTCTTGGCAGTGCGTAGCAATTCATTGAATTAATTCATGATCAGAGACATACTTACTTAAATAACAAAATGGGGTTTGTTCGATTTTTTTTCTCCAACTTTTTTCATTTTCAAAAAACAAAAAAACACACCAAAGGACACTATGAGTCACCAGAAAAATGGACGGGTATTTTCGATGAATCATGGTTAAAAATGGAGTTTAAAGTTACAATGGGAGGGGGCCGGGGCAGCTAAAATGAATATCAAATATCTAAATACTGAATCGAGCAACTTAAAAACTGGGGTGTTCACATAAGCCTGAGTAGACGATGAAATTATGTTTTTTTTAAAGTGAAATATCCCTTTAATATCACTAACTAACTAGAAAGGGGCGCTCCGCGGACCGAACATCTCTCTGCCAGGCTGCATATTGCCTATAGCCAAGGCGGTGTAGCATGCATTGCAGCTATGTAGCTGCAATGCATGCATTGCATTTCTACATGATACAGTGTGCAGGGGCAGAGATAAAGAGTGGCTTACGCAAATCTGACATTAATCATGGATATTTTTCCCGCCAATATTGCGGCACATCTGTATGTCTGAGAATGAAAAAGTTTGCAAAAAGATGAATTGCCACACACTCTATAGACTATAGAGGGTATGCGCATGACATCATCGTACCTGGAAGTTATGCGGGAACGCCCACTGAGTGGCAAAAAAACACTTTCTGGCCTTGACAGCCCATTCATCCAAACAGAAAAGTCCTGTCTGATTGCATTAAACAATGTTAAACTCACCAACATTGCAGCTGTACGAAAAGCTTGAATTATCCTCTTTCTATCTGCAAAGTTTTTGTTTCATAAAAATCCAAATCCTATGAGCTACTTTCTGTCAAGAAATGCCCTGCATTTGATTATTTTGATTGATTATTCTAAGTGTCAGAGTTTGGAAGTGCTTGTTTTCAATAACACAACATGCTGCCTCCTGTATTATGTGGCTTCGTACACACATATCAGACGAACATGCTCTGTGCTGTCCGTGTTTTATGGCCGCCTCAATGCTTTTCCAATGGAAGTCACGTGGTTTGACCAAACAAGCCTGAGACATTTAGAAACAGGTGGTACGCAGGACGGTTGAGTGATTTCCAACGAGCGCTTCCAAACTCCAACACTCCATGCTGCTCAATGTTTTGCCACTCAGTCTAGATGAGGGGGGCGTGTCCTGATGGGAAAATCACTGCATACTCTCTATATACACAGTCTAATCTCTATAAGATTAGACTGTGTATATGTGTTGCAATGTGTGTTTCATAGCCTACAAGGCCGCTGGGTCGCAAGACAAATTTCAGTGCAAACTGACAATAAAGTACTATATATTATCATATCATTAGACTAATAGAAATAATGTCATTCATGTTCCCTTCCCTCTGCTGTTCAATGCCTGCATCCACATGAAGAGAAGGTGCCCCTACAGTAGTTGCGGTCAATGGGACGCATACACTGCTGCTCTCGGCATACATGGAGCACCGAACATTCAGAAAAAAGGTTTGCACTTATATGCAGATCAATATTTATATCTGATACTTTTTTTGTAATGAAAATATACTATTATGAATCTTCCAAATACCTGCTAACTGAATCTGCAGTGTGCCTTCAGTGTGCAGGTCAATCATCTCTATCTAGAATCTAGATTGCATCAAGGCTGCAAAAGCTGGTTTAACGTTTAGCTGGGATGAAAGCTTGTATTCTCGTGGCATTCATGGCACATGCAATCCTGTCTCCCTCATCCTCTAAGGTCCGTGTCATTGCTGTAGCACTGCGGACAGAAGCAGTGGCCTATCGCTGCGTCCTCTCATGCCAAGGAGAGTGCCGCACCTCCGTGGGCGACAGCTGGATTCACTCAGACCACTTCGGCTTTGAGTACGGAACAGTGGATATCCTGTGCCGCCACCCTTGGGATTGTGGGGTGCCCTCTCATGTCGCTGTAACTTCTATTGGCACAGATGGTACTACATGAAATTAATGGTTGGATGCAGGGAGTATAGAGCGTCCCTTTCATGACGACGACAGGCACAGGAAATAATTCCCCATTCATTTTCCCCCGTAGACATTTCAAAAAGTATTTATTTAAAGATCTGTAAGCCTCGAACAAAGCCAACTGGGTTTGTGACAAATCATGACAACAAACACAATATTTTGGGCCAAACAAATAATTAGAAAGAAAGAAAAATGGGCAGGTTACAACACTTTTTGTTGTTGTTTTTCTTCTTTGTAATTAATTGTTCAGCCCAAAAAAATGTTGTCATGATTTGTCACGATCCGAGTTGGCTTTGTTTACAGATCTTTAAATAAATACTTTTTGAAATGTCTATGGGGAAAATGAATGAGGAATTATTTCCTGGGCCTGTCGTCGTCTGCGACGCTCCATAGAGGAGACAGAGCACTTTACTTCATCAGTTTTTAGAATGAACCTTTGAAAGGATAATGATGGTAACATCCAAAACATTTTGGCCGGTGAAAGTTACATATTTTCAAATGTAACACATACCCGCAAACCCTTTATTCAGTAAAAAAATGCAATTGTATTAAATATTATTTATTCAAAATTGACCTTTAAATGATGCTGTGAAACAGGACAATTGACGCGTTACTATAGCAAAAAGAAAATCCGTACATACTTCGGTGAGTGGATTATTATAATAATTGTTTTCTGTGACAACCGTGACATTTTAAAGATATGTTTTGGCGTTCTTTGCCGTATTGATAGGGTACAGTAATTGGACAGGAAGGGGGGAGAGAGATGGGAGGGCATGCGGCAGGGGCCGACAGGCTCGGGACTCGAGCATGCGGCACACTGTCAGGCTGGATTACCAGCTGAGTGGTCCAACCGGCTGGGCCGTGGCTGAGTTATATACTCCAGTTATATACTGAGTTATATACTCCATTTGTATATAATTCACGTATTTTCGATTATGTTTTCAGAGTGTACAGTGTATGTGTGCGTCTGAATCCGGAAGCTGCTTGATCAGTATCAAAGTTCAGGTGGACCAATGCAGTGTTTCTCAAATCTCAACCTGTGTGGGTCGACACCTGATTTTCAGGGGGTCCCCAGGTTACAGTGAAGTGACAATTTAAGGACTTTTAAGAGTTAAGACCTAATGCGTGTGACACGTCACTAGTTTGGGTTCTGGAGAGATATCAAAATTCTCTTTTTGGTCTCGAGCTAAAATGTTTGGGAACCACTGCTTTTTCGACCATATACTACAGATGGTTGTGTGTCTTGTTTTTGTCTGTAAGGTGAGGAGCAGCAGCCAGTGTTTCTGGATGTGTTGAACCAGCAGATGAGAAGCGACTCCTTTCCTCACAACTTTACAGTTTGCCTCTCTACCATGTTTAACTTCACCAATGCACTGCAGGTAGGCTACCGGTCTTGCGTCACCTCGCATATCCCATATCTTTGTCAGGCATGCCCAAATATAACCTGACTTCGCCAGATTGCGGCAGTATTGAGTTCACCAGTTCCCTCCAATAGGCACGTTAGCAGCGAAGAAAGCTTGACCTGCATAGCAACCGTTGCTAAACTATTTGGATTGGCATTGGACAATCACTTTTTGGGGTGGGATTTAGTGAAGGGCTGATTGATATATCTTTACTTACTTTGTCCTAATATGGACTTCTAATTAGCAATGTCTCAAACCAATCTGTTAAATAGGCAAGATAATAATAACTACACCTGCTCCTAGAACTCCCACTATCAATTTTGGGAATTGTCTCCCGGACTATCTCAATGCTTAAGAATGCACTCAGAGCATAAGATTTGAACCAAGCGTGTAATCACGACTTAATTTCCTGTGATAAATATGAGGTGTGTATAAAATCAGTAGTGTGTGTCGCCGTGCCTTTCCGTTACTCACCGAGGCACCAACTCAGCTCCTTTTTCGGACCCTTTTATTCAATTTTTTTAATTTTTTAACAACTTAGAGAAATGATCCAAACTGAAGATAATAGACTTTATTTATTTAGCTCAGCACAGCAAAAAAGGCATTATAGAAAAAAAGTATTAAATGTTCACAAATAAAAAACACGTAAAAAAACACAAAAATGGAAAACTGGTTTCTTAAAAATAGCCTTTAAATTTAGGCTGGTTCTTCTTCATTAATATATTATATACTTCTTAAAGGATTACATATAGATTAAATATTGTGAATACATCTGCAAAGCTGCTCATTTATATATTTCTTCTTTTCTAGTGCTTGAGCTATGATTGTCTGTAATCGCATTACACACTGCTGTCCAACCACTGTCTCTCCTCCATCTCTCCATCTCTCCATGTGTATGTGTGTATGTGTGCGTGCATGCGTCCATGTGTGTGTGGCTGTGTTGCCTAATGAGCCCGCAGGTCATTAGGCCCTGGGCGCCTGTTCTCCATGAGGAAGACAGGGAGAGAGAGAGAGAGAGAGAGAGAGAACAAGAATTTATATTCCATATAATATCGGGTGAAATATACTCAGGTCTGATGGTTTAGTGTTCTAGGGTTAATACACTAGCCTATAGCCTGTAGTCAAAGTTGTGGTTTGAGAAACATTACTTGTGAGTCATTTACAGACCGTATACCTTGTGTGGTGACCCTTTCTTTCAGCTGGTCCAGAGCATGGAGATGTACAGGTTACTGGGGGTGACCAGAGTGGTCATCTACAAGACCAACTGTAGCGCAGATATACAGAGGATTCTGGACTACTACACACACACAGGTAGATGATTGTGTGTGTGTGTGTGTGTGTGTGTGTGTGTGTGTGTGTGTGTGTGTGTGTGTGTGTGTGTGTGTGTGTGTGTGTGTGTGTGTGTGTGTGTGTGTGTGTGTGTGTGTGTGTGTGTGTGTGTGTGTGCGTGCGTGTGCATTTTCACGATTTTTCAAAAATAGCAGACCTACAAGTTCATAGCGTGGCACTCAGTGCCGCGCTATGAGCTTGTAGATCTGCTATTTTTCAATAGCTAAAGTAGAACATAATGCTTTAAATTAAAACACCAAAAGGGGTTCCCGCCCAGAATGGGTTGACAATAATGCAATTCTTTGATCCCTCCAAGGTCTGGTGGAGGTGATTCCGTGGTCCATGGCCAGTCATCTGAAGATGTCTGCGAGCTGGCGCCCTGAACTGGGTCCTGGTCAGATGCATTACTACGGCCAAGTCCCTGCTCTGAATGACTGCGTCTACAGATACATGTACCAGACACAGTACATCGCGCTGCACGACATAGATGAGCTCATACTGCCCCAACAAGTGGACAGGTATATCTCTGTGAAATGTCATACCCTGCTGTGAACGACATAGATGAGCTCATACTGCCCCAACAAGTGGACAGGTATATCTCTGTGAAATGTCATAGATGAGCTCATACTGCCCCAACAAGTGGACAGGTATATCTCTGTGAAATGTCATAGATGAGCTCATACTGCCCCAACAAGTGGACAGGTATATCTCTGTGAAATGTCATAGATGAGCTCATACTGCCCAAACAAGTGGACAGGTATATCTCTGTGAAATGTCATAGATGAGCTCATACTGCCCCAACAAGTGGACAGGTATATCTCTGTGAAATGTCATAGATGAGCTCATACTGCCCCAACAAGTGGACAGGTATATCTCTGTGAAATGTCATAGATGAGCTCATACTGCCCCAACAAGTGGACAGGTATATCTCTGTGAAATGTCATAGATGAGCTCATACTGCCCCAACAAGTGGACAGGTATATCTCTGTGAAATGTCATAGATGAGCTCATACTGCCCCAACAAGTGGACAGGTATATCTCTACATAGATGAGCTCATACTGCCCCAACAAGTGGACAGGTATATCTCTACATAGATGAGCTCATACTGCCCCAACAAGTGGACAGGTATATCTCTACATAGATGAGCTCATACTGCCCCAACAAGTGGACAGGTATATCTCTACATAGATGAGCTCATACTGCCCCAACAAGTGGACAGGTATATCTCTACATAGATGAGCTCATACTGCCCCAACAAGTGGACAGGTATATCTCCTATGGAATGCCATTCCTGCCGTATCTAGATATAAATACATAAATAAATAAATGCATTTATAAAGCATGAAATGCTCAAATAAATAAATAATTGTGCAAAGAAATATACAATTAAATATTGAAATGTATTCATTTATGTGACCATTTATGTATTTAATTATTTATTTATATATTTATTTAATTATTTATTTCCTTATTTATTTACGTATTTATTTATTTAATTATTTATTTAAACATTTAATTATTTATTTAAACATTTAATTATTTATTTATGTATTTATTTCCTTATTTATTTACGTATTTATTTATTTAATTATTTATTTAAACATTTAATTATTTATTTAAACATTTAATTATTTATTTATGTATTTATTTCCTTATTTATTTACGTATTTATTTATTTAATTATTTATTTAAACATTTAATTACTTATTTAAACATTTAATTATTTATTTATGTATTTATTTCCTTATTTATTTACGTATTTATTTATTTAATTATTTATTTAAGCATTTAATTATTTATTTAAACATTTAATTATTTAATTATTTAAACATTTATTTAAACATTTATTTAAACATTTATTTCATGCCGTATTTCACTGACGGTATGTTAATGAGGGGGCGTGTCTTGCCCATTCAGGCTTGAGCAATCAAACCCAGAGTGCCCAGGTGGGGGTCCGCGGGGGTCCACGGGGGTCCGCGGGGTATGCACACACACGCACGCGCGCACGCCGCACACACACGCGTGTGTATAGAGGGAGGGCGGGGGGTCTCAAGGTTCGGGGACCCCTGTCTCGTGCCCAGGTGGGGGTCCGCGGGATATCTCGGCCGTCCCTGGGCCGTTTCGTACGGGGTGAATCTCGTTCGAACCGGGCCGCCGTCCCGGACGCGCTCCCGGTGGTCTCGTGCCCAGGTGGGGGTCCGCGGGGGTCCGCGGGGTATCTCTTTCATTTCTCAACCATTTTGTACGGGGGTGGGTTCGTTGGAATCGTGTCACCCCCCTGGGGGAGTTTTTGGGGGTCTCAAGGTTCGGGGACTCCTAGGGACCCCCAGGGACCCCCCAGGGACCCCCCAGGGACCCCCACATGGTAACTCTCTCATTTCTCTACCATTTTGGACGGGGGTGGGTTCGTTGGAATCGTGTCACCCCCCTGGGGGAGTTTTTGGGGGTCTCAAGGTTCGGGGACCCCTAGGGACCCCCAGGGACCCCCACATGGTAACTCTCTCATTTCTCTACCATTTTGGACGGGGGTGGGTTCGTTGGAATCGTGTCACCCCCCTGGGGGAGTTTTTGGGGGTCTCAAGGTTCGGGGACCCCTAGGGACCCCCAGGGACCCCCCAGGGACCCCCACATGGTAACTCTCTCATTTCTCTACCATTTTGGACGGGGGTGGGTTCGTTGGAATCGTGTCACCCCCCTGGGGGAGTTTTTGGGGGTCTCAAGGTTCGGGGACCCCTAGGGACCCCCAGGGACCCCCCAGGGACCCCCAGGGACCCCCCAGGGACCCCCACATGGTAACTCTTTCATTTCTCTACCATTTTGGACGGGGGTGGGTTCGTTGGAATCGTGTCGCCCCCTGGGGGTGTCTTTGGGGTTCTCAAGGTACCTATGTAGACTCACTTTTTGACGCTGCATCCTGTTGCTGTGCGACGTCTAGAAAGTGGTGAAATAGCAGACGGAAGGGGAAACACATAGTATAAAAATGAGCATGTACTTATCTAGACTTACTTTTCGACGCTGAATCCAGATATCATAATGTTGAGACTGTCCGATCCCAGGAAAGTGGTCAAAAATGGCACCAAGGTTTTGTAAAAGTGTCACAATATTTCGACCCGATTCCAACGGTGGTGGTCTTATCTCTCTACGATGTCAGGAAGTGGGTGTAAACGCCTCCTATCGGTCTCTTGCCCTCGAAACACGTCTGGGAAAAAGTGAGACCATTTTCGGACTCAGCACGACAAGCTGAACACGCTGATATGTGTTTCCCAGCACACAGACTTACGGTTCTCTTAACTGGCTAGCGTTAGGGTTAGTTTTCAACGCGCGATAGCTCGGGAACGATAGGTTCGTCAGCCAAGTAATTCACATGGGCGCGTACAGCTCTCCAAGATCTACGCTCCGATAGGTCCGACATTCTCGTGCGACACCCGTAGCAAGAGTTCGCCAACTCTGACCTGTAATCCACAAGCCATATAGACATGATAAACCGTACAGTGTATTGAATGGTAAAATGCTAACCCTAATTTTGAGAACCACACGTCCGTGCGCGGGGAGACACATATTGGCGCGTTCGTCTCATGGATAGCTATGCGTGGATGTAAAGCACGCCCATTTTCGACCTTTGTGGGAGGAGCTATCACGCATCAAAGTCCCAACCCTAGTTTTCTGAACCACATGACCGTGTGTGGAGAAACACATATCAGATTGTTCGTCCTGACAAGCTATATAACATACTAAAAGATGGGCCCCTAATATCCAATGGTTTTTGACTTAGAGGCCTTAGAGAGGCTAGAAAAATAACAAAACATTATTTTTCAACGGGACCAATTCCATTAAATCCAGCGTGAAAAAGTGAGTCAGACTAAGTCGTTTTTGTAAAAAAAAAATATATATATTTGTGTTTGTGGGGTCCAAAAAACGTGTCTAAAAAAATATCTAAAATATTTAGAAGTGTCGTAGAGACTTGAAACCAATTCCATTGGATTCCCTGTGCTTCAGACATGGATAAACACCCTTTGTTTTAGAAAAATTGGTTATTCCCTGTCGATTATAGCCTTAAAGGGCCTCAACGCCATACAAAGGTCACGGGCGTGACCATTGATAGTTAGAAGTGTCGTAGAGACTCAGGACCAAGTTCATTGGATTCAGCTGGATGAGAAGAAGAACAAATTTGCCTGCTCAAAACAAACGGACACATTTTGGATTTTTAATTGATTTTAACGCGTTGGAGGCCACTAAAAATCAAATTTTTTAAGGATTCCTCTAAATACACTTCCCCCCCCTATGTCAAGTAAGGGAAATCTAATGGTGTTAGTTTTAACTGTCTAGAAGACTTAAAATGGGTCAAATTGCTGTTTGAAAGTTTAAAAAAAAATCATATTTTCTCGAATTTTAGTCAGTTTGCTCCAAAACTCCTTCTACCCCCACTAAACCTGAATCAGAATATGTAGGTTATATCTCAATCCGACAACCAGAAGTGCCTTAATTGGCCCTTAGTTGGCTAATTATACAGTTCGATTTCGCCTCAGATTGTTCATCTCGACGAGCTCTATAACATATCCAAAGATGGGCTTCTAATATCATTTCCCCATGGAGATATAGCCCCTAGAAGGTTTACAAAATAGCCGATCTACAAGTCCTAGAAGAATTGCACTAGGACAGCCAGGATTTTGGCTACCCCCCCCCTAAATCAAGTGCACTGAGTTCGATGGATCTGACAAACCGGTCAAACTGGTTCTCAAGGTATTTTGAGGATGGACATTCAACATTTCGTCACCTTATTAAACTATTTGCCTAAGTCATTTTTTCAAGGTTTTCAGGAACCACAAAAAACTGTGCCAAATGTAGAATATATTATATTTCTTAATTATTTCAATTCCAAAAAATATGAAAAAATATGACTATTGACAAATAAAGTTGTATGTCAATCATGTAACATGTAAGGATAAAATGACTTAGGCCAATATCTGAACATGCCATTTTATCTTAGGCAATTATAAACCTTATTTGGGCCAAATTACTTACTGCAGTAAGTGACTTAGGCAAAATGTTTTTATTCCAATTATTTTTAATAGACCATAGTTTACGGTCAGCCACAGAGTGTTTAAAATAATATCAGAGCACAAAGACATTTGATACTGAAGAGGAGTGAATGGGAGTGAATGGGAGTGAATGAGACTGAATGGGAGTGAATGGGACTGAATGAGAGGTACTGTTACTATGGGACTGATACTATGGGAGTGAATGGGAGGGAATGGGACTGAATGGGAGGTACTGTTACTATGGGACTGATACTATGGGAGTGAATGGGAGGTACTGTTACTATGGAACTGATACTATGGGAGTGAATGGAAGTGAATGGGATGAATGGGAGGTACTGTTACTATGGGACTGATACTATGGGAGTGAATGGGACTGAATGGGAGTGAATGGGAGTGAACTGGACTGAATGGGAGTGAATGGGACTGAATGGGAGTGAATGGGAGTGAAAAGGATGAATGGGAGGTACTGTTACTATGGGACTGATAATATGGGAGTGAATGGGACTGAATGGGAGTGAATGGGATGAATGGGAGTGACAGTCCCATAGTAACAGTACCTACCATTCACTCCCATTCACTCCCATTCAGTCCAGTTCACTCCCATTCACTCCCATTCAGTCCAGTTCACTCCCATTCACTCCCATAGTAACAGTACCTCCAATTCACTCCCATTCAGTCCCATAGTAACAGTACCCCCCATTCACTCCCATAGTATCAGTCCCATAGTAACAGTACCTCCCATTCAGTCCCATAGTAACAGTACCCCCCATTCACTCCCATAGTATCAGTCCCATAGTAACAGTACCTCCCATTCACTCCCATTCAGTCCCATTCACTCCCATAGTAACAGTACCTCCCATTCACTCCCATTCACTCCCATAGTATCAGTCCCATAGTACAGTACCTCCCATTCACTCCCATTCACTCCCATTCACTCCCATAGTATCAGTCCCATAGTACAGTACCTCCCATTCACTCCTATTCACTCCCATAGTATCAGTCCCATAGTAACAGTACCTCCCATTCATTCCCATTCACTCTCATTCACTCCCATGAATTCCCATTCACTCCCATTCACTCCCATAGTATCAGTCCCATAGTACAGTACCTACCATTCACTCCCATTCAGTCCCATTATATCAGTCCCATAGTAACAGTACCCCCCATTCACTCCCATAGTATCAGTCCCATAGTAACAGTACCTCCCATTCACTCCCATTCAGTCCCATTCACTCCCATAGTATCAGTCCCATAGTACAGTACCTCCCATTCACTCCTATTCACTCCCATAGTATCAGTCCCATAGTAACAGTACCTCCCATTCATTCCCATTCACTCTCATTCACTCCCATGAATTCCCATTCACTCCCATTCAGTCCCATTCACTCCCATTCACTCCCATAGTATCAGTCCCATAGTACAGTACCTACCATTCACTCCCATTCAGTCCCATTATATCAGTCCCATAGTAACAGTACCCCCCATTCACTCCCATAGTATCAGTCCCATAGTAACAGTACCTCCCATTCACTCCCATAGTAACAGTCCCATAGTAACAGTACCTCCCATTCACTCCCATTCAGTCCCATTCACTCCCATAGTATCAGTCCCATAGTAACAGTACCTCCCATTCACTCCCATTCACTCCCATAGTATCAGTCCCATAGTAACTACCTCCCATTCAGTCCCATTCACTCCCAGTATCAGTCCCATAGTAACAGTACCTCCCATTCACTCCCATTCACTCCCATAGTATCAGTCCCATAGTAACAGTACCTCCCATTCACTCCCATAGTATCAGTCCCATAGTAACAGTACCTCCCATTCACTCCCATTCACTCCCATAGTATCAGTCCCATAGTAACAGTACCTCCCATTCACTCCCATTCACTCCCATAGTATCAGTCCCATAGTATAGTACCTCCCATTCACTCCCATTCACTCCCATTCAGTCCCATTCTATCAGTCCCATAGTAACAGTACCTCCCATTCATTCCCATTCACTCTCATTGTGGCAGCGGTGGCCGAACGGATAGCGGCGCGGTCTAGATACCGGAAGGTTCCCAGTTCGAACCAGCCGTCCGACACGTTAAAATTACCACCGCTGAAATGCCCTTGAACAAGGCATCAACCACTACGATGAAATGTGTTCTATGAGCAGGGCCTGGCTGGAAACAAGTTCTTGAGCTTAGCCCAGATACCCTGGGTAAATATAGATTTCATTTCATTTCATTTAATTTCACTCCCATTCAGTCCCATTCACTCCCATAGTATCAGTCCCATAGTAACAGTACCTCCCATTCACTCCCATAGTATCAGTCCCATAGTACAGTACCTCCCATTCACTCCCATAGTATCAGTCCCATAGTACAGTACCTCCCATTCACTCCCATTCACTCCCATAGTATCAGTCCCATAGTAACAGTACCTCCCATTCACTCCCATAGTATCAGTCCCATAGTAACAGTACCTCCCATTCACTCCCATTCACTCCCATTCAGTCCCATTTTGAAAGGTGTGTTAAAATGGCCTAAGTCACATTTTATTATAATAATAATAATAATAATAGCTCAAATTTATATAGCGCTTTTCTAAATACCCAAAGCGCTTTACATAGGAACACTAGGAACAGACTTTAATAAGAAAAAAACTAAAAAAAACAAAGCAAAACATAACATAGCAGTACAGGGTTAAAAAGATAAAAGGATAAACGAGGGAAGGGGGGGACATCCTATCCAGACCTCAGCTGGGGAAAGCTATCCTGAAGAGGTGGGTTTTGAGTGAGGTTTTGAATGAGAGGAGAGAGGGAGCAGCTCTGAGATGGTTGGGGAGTTCATTCCAGAGGTTGGGGGCCGAAACAGAGAAGGCCCTGTCCCCCCAGGTGCGGTGCTTGGCCTTGCGGACCTTCAGGAGGTTGGCTTCACTGGACCTGAGGGAGCGGAGGGGGACATATGGTTCGAGAAGATCGGAGAGGTAGGGGGGAGCCAGGTTATTGAGAGCTTTGTAGGTGGTGAGCAGGATTTTGTAGTGAATTCTTTGTTTGACGGGAAGCCAGTGTAGGTCGTGGAGGACGGGTGTAATGTGGTCTCTGGAGCGTGTACTGGTGAGCAGGCGGGCAGCGGAGTTTTGTACGTGTTGTAGTTTGTTGAGGATTTTGGAGGTGGTGCCATTGAGTATACTGTTGCAGTAGTCGATCCGGGATGTGATGAATGCGTGGATGAGGGTTTCGGCAGCAGGGAAAGACAGAGAGGGCCGGAGGCGGGCAATATTCCTGAGGTGGAAGAAGGCGGTTTTGATTATGACTTAGGCAAAATAAAATGGCCTAAGTCTCAGTCTTGACATAGGCCATTTTTTTAATAGGGTGTAACAGGGAGGCCTTTTACGTTAGGGCTTAGGCGATTTTACCAGAGGTGGCCAGCATCACCAGGAGTTGATTTAGGCCAAAAACTCATTTTCGGCAAAAAATGACTTAGGCCATTAGTTTAATAAGGTGACGATTTTAAAGTTCATAGAATGTCAGTTATTTAATCATGATGCATTTTCTTTGTTTAACAACATTTTAAAAATCAAATCCTCTCAAAGATAATTTAGACTAATTGTCAAGGCAAAATTGTGTTCATATTTATTTATATATTTAAAAATATGTGGGGGTCCCTGGGGGTCCCTAGGGGTCCCCGAACCTTGAGACCCCCAAAAACGCCCCCAGCGGGGTGACACGATTCCAACGAACCCACCACCGTCCAAAACGGTTGTGAAATGAAAGAGTTACCATGTGGGGGTCCCTGGGGGGTCCCTGGGGGTCCCTAGGGGTCCCCGAACCTTGAGACCCCCAAAAACGCACCCAGGGGGGCGACACGATTCCAACGAACCCACCCCCGTCCAAAATGGTAGAGACATGAGAGAGTTACCATGTGGGGGTCCCTGGGGGGTCCCTGGGGGTCCCTAGGGGTCCCCGAACCTTGAGACCCCCAAAAACTCCCCCAGGGGGGTGACACGATTCCAACGAACCCACCCCCGTCCAAAATGGTAGAGAAATGAGAGAGTTACCATGTGGGGGTCCCTGGGGGGTCCCTGGGGGTCCCCGAACCTTGAGACCCCCCGCCCTCCCTCTATACACACGCGTGTGTGTGCGGCGTGCGCGCGTGCGTGTGTGTGCATACCCCGCGGACCCCCGCGGACCCCCACCTGGGCACGAGACAGGGGTCCCCGAACCTTGAGACCCCCGCCCTCCCTCTATACACACGCGTGTGTGTGTGGCGTGCGCGCGTGCGTGTGTGTGCATACCCCGCGGACCCCCGCGGACCCCCACCTGGGCACGAGACCACCGGGAGCGCGTCCGGGACGGCGGCCCGGTTCGAACGAGATTCACCCCGTACGAAACGGCCCAGGGACGGCCGAGATACCCCGCGGACCCCCGCGGACCCCCACCTGGGCACGAGACAGGGGTCCCCGAACCTTGAGACCCCCCGCCCTCCCTCTATACACACGCGTGTGTGTGCGGCGTGCGCGCGTGCGTGTGTGTGCATACCCCGCGGACCCCCGCGGACCCCCACCTGGGCACGAGACAGGGGTCCCCGAACCTTGAGACCCCCCGCCCTCCCTCTATACACACGCGTGTGTGTGCGGCGTGCGCGCGTGTGTGTGTATGCATACCCCGCGGACCCCCGCGGACCCCCACCTGGGCACGAGACCACCGGGAGCGCGTCCGGGACGGCGGCCCGGTTTGAACGAGATTCCCCCCGTACGAAACGGCCCAGGGACGGCCGAGATACCCCGCGGACCCCCGCGGACCCCCACCTGGGCACGAGACCCCCGGGAGCGCGTCCGGGGCGGCGGCCCGGTTCGAACGAGATTCCCCCCGTACGAAACGGCCCAGGGACGGCCGAGATACCCCGCGGACCCCCGCGGACCCCCACCTGGGCACGAGACCCCCGGGAGCGCGTCCGGGACGGCGGCCCGGTTCGAACGAGATTCCCCCCGTACGAAACGGCCCAGGGACGGCCGAGATACCCCGCGGACCCCCGCGGACCCCCGCGGACACACGCGTGACCCCCACCTGGGCACGAGACAGGGGTCCCCGAACCTTGAGACCCCCGCCCTCCCTCTATACACACGCGTGTGTGTGTGGCGTGCGCGCGTGCGTGTGTGTGCATACCCCGCGGACCCCCGCGGACCCCCACCTGGGCACGAGACCACCGGGAGCGCGTCCGGGACGGCGGCCCGGTTCGAACGAGATTCACCCCGTACGAAACGGCCCAGGGACGGCCGAGATACCCCGCGGACCCCCACCTGGGCACGAGACAGGGGTCCCCGAACCTTGAGACCCCCCGCCCTCCCTCTATACACACGCGTGTGTGTGCGGCGTGCGCGCGTGCGTGTGTGTGCATACCCCGCGGACCCCCGCGGACCCCCACCTGGGCACGAGACAGGGGTCCCCGAACCTTGACACCCCCCGCCCTCCCTCTATACACACGCGTGTGTGTGCGGCGTGCGCGCGTGCGTGTGTATGCATACCCCGCGGACCCCCGCGGACCCCCACCTGGGCACGAGACCACCGGGAGCGCGTCCGGGA
The DNA here is from genome assembly GCF_951216825.1 of Electrona antarctica. Taxonomy (NCBI): domain Eukaryota; kingdom Metazoa; phylum Chordata; class Actinopteri; order Myctophiformes; family Myctophidae; genus Electrona; species Electrona antarctica. The sequence goes on along the minus strand of NC_136792.1, from coordinate 10,382,240 downwards.
CGGCGGCCCGGTTTGAACGAGATTCCCCCCGTACGAAACGGCCCAGGGACGGCCGAGATACCCCGCGGACCCCCGCGGACCCCCACCTGGGCACGAGACCCCCGGGAGCGCGTCCGGGGCGGCGGCCCGGTTCGAACGAGATTCCCCCCGTACGAAACGGCCCAGGGACGGCCGAGATACCCCGCGGACCCCCGCGGACCCCCACCTGGGCACGAGACCCCCGGGAGCGCGTCCGGGACGGCGGCCCGGTTCGAACGAGATTCCCCCCGTACGAAACGGCCCAGGGACGGCCGAGATACCCCGCGGACCCCCGCGGACCCCCACCTGGGCACGAGACCCCCGGGAGCGCGTCCGGGACGGCGGCCCGGTTCGAACGAGATTCCCCCCGTACGAAACGGCCCAGGGACGGCCGAGATACCCCGCGGACCCCCGCGGACCCCCACCTGGGCACGAGACCCCCGGGAGCGCGTCCGGGACGGCGGACTGAAGGGAACAAGGGAACGCCCCTTTTCTGTTTCCGTTTATCTGTTTCCGTTTCCGCTTTTCTGTTTCCTTTCCTCTGGCAGATGCTCCCTGAAGCGGACTTCCCCCCGCCCCCCCCCTTGCAGCACTTCCTGGTCCCCTGAGCGGACTCTGCAGTCAGACACTCTTGGTTACTTCCGCCAAATTCAACCATTTCCGGTTGCCATTTCCGGGGAAACACAGACAAGTATAATCGAACTGTGAGCTCCCACATCGATTATCCAATGGCTGTTAAGTGACATCAGCAAGGACCACCCCTCATTAACATACCGTCAATGAAATACGGCATGAAATAAATGTTTAAATAAATGTTTAAATAAATGTTTAAATAATTAAATAATTAAATGTTTAAATAAATAATTAAATGTTTAAATAAATAATTAAATGCTTAAATAAATAATTAAATAAATAAATACGTAAATAAATAAGGAAATAAATACATAAATAAATAATTAAATGTTTAAATAAGTAATTAAATGTTTAAATAAATAATTAAATAAATAAATACGTAAATAAATAAGGAAATAAATACATAAATAAATAATTAAATGTTTAAATAAATAATTAAATGTTTAAATAAATAATTAAATAAATAAATACGTAAATAAATAAGGAAATAAATACATAAATAAATAATTACATGTTTAAATAAATAATTAAATGTTTAAATAAATAATTAAATAAATAAATACGTAAATAAATAAGGAAATAAATAATTAAATAAATACATAAATATATAAATAAATAATTAAATACATAAATGGTCACATAAATGAATACATTTCAATATTTAATTGTATATTTCTTTGCACAATTATTTATTTATTTGAGCATTTCATGCTTTATAAATGCATTTATTTATTTATGTATTTATATCTAGATACGGCAGGAATGGCATTCCATATATCTCTACATAGATGAGCTCATACTGCCCCAACAAGTGGACAGGTATATCTCTGTGATGAGCTCATACTGCCCCAACAAGTGGACAGGTATATCTCTACATAGATGAGCTCATACTGCCCCAACAAGTGGACAGGTATATCTCTGTGAAATGTCAGACCCTGCTGTGAAACATGCTTCACTAATTCCTTTACATCTTTATAACAGTGGTTCCCAAACGTGTTCATGTCAAGGACCCCCAAATTGACACTAATTAGCCTGCGGACACCCATTAGAAAATATATGCCAAAAGAGAAGATTTTTTACGGCTCCAACAGTGATTTCATTTCAAGTAAAGCTGAGAGACTCCCTATACTCCGTCTGCTCGTCTCATTTATTCGCTTCCACAGGATTTCTAATTGGCTGCAGCACTGCAGTTAAACCAATCAAAGGCCAAACCCGAAACAGGGATTGATTATTTTGTTCTGCAGAAGCGGTAGTTGCAAATAAAGGCTTGCACACGAATGAAAATGTGAAAATAATGCAAATACATATAAGCTGGCAAGCTTTCAACACAACACAAGAGTCATGTACGATTTTGATATTATTAAATATTAGCAAAAATCTTTTAACGAAACAAAAGTGCTAGAAGGAGACTGCACTCACTTTGGATGACATGATGTTTGCAAGCAGTGTTGTTTTTGGCAGAACATTTTGATTTTAGTTTTAGTCGTAGTCTCTTGAATAGTTTTCATTTAGTTTTAGTCACATTTTAGTCACCTGGAATGTTTTAGTGTTAGTCTAGTTTTAGTCGACTAAATGTCATAAGATTTTAGTCGACTAAATCTTCAGTTGATTAACTTGATTTAGTCAGCTAAAATGTATTTTGGCAGGCCTTGATGTTGTCATAATGACTGATTTTACACTTGCTGAAAATAGCCGATCTACAAGCTTGTAGATATGCTATTTTCAGCATGCAACCAAGTGTAAAAGGACTTACACTGGTCCACTAGTCCCCTTCCTAGCATTTTAGTCCAGTTTTTAGCTGTTTATAGCTTAGGTCTTGTCGACAAAAACAACATTGTTTGCAAGCAGATAACACAGACCTGACATATAAAACATTATCTATCACCCAGTTGGCCAGAGCTCCTTCCACTGCTGGAGCAGAAATACGGCGCTGACGTTGGCTATATGTTTGAGAACAACGTGTTTCCTACCACCACCACCGCCGTCGTCGCCTCGCCTCCTCCTCCTCCCACCTCCCAACGTCCTCATCGGCGCCATGGCGGCTGCTGCCCCGATCAGTGGCGGGAAGTATCCGGGGTCAACATCCTGGCACACCTGTACCACGAACCCACGACCGACAACCTGTTCGTGAACTTTAAGATCATCGTCAACCCCCGGGCTGTGTTCACCACCACCGTCCACGGACTGCTGTATTCCAAGAGGGGTTGTATTCGGGTCGAGGACGACATGGCAAAGATGTACCATACTAGGTAAAGATGGACCATACTAGGTAAAGATGTACCATACTAGGTAAAGATGTATACTAGGTAAAGATGTACCATACTAGGTAAAGATGTACCATACTAGGTAAAGATGTATACTAGGTAAAGATGTATACTAAGTGAAAACTATAAGCTATGATGACTAAAACTATAAGACTAAATATACTGACAATTTCGTCAACAAATAAAAACTAGACTAAAATGTTAGGAAGGGACTAGTGGACAAGAGATCCAGTATAATTTTACACTAGAAGATAGATAATAGACTATGTGACAACCGGGAATAGTCATGGTGACAACCCGATAGATGGTTGGCAGCCGGAATGTAGACGGCACCCGGGTAAGCAGTTTGGGTTAGCGCCCCAGCCTGTGTTCGCCGTGAGGAGGACGCCCAAAAACCCACGTGAGGCCTTTAGGAGGGCCATTCAAGCCGCAAGTGGAGCCTAGCTGCGGCACCACTGTTACCTTGCCGGTGGAGCCTGCGGAATCCACCACTCCCGAATGAAGTGTCTGGTGCTGGGAATCTGGCAACGCACAGGTCCTGTTCGTACTCCTGGTGAGAGCAGGAGAGGACCTGATGAGACGTAGGAAGTGCCCGGCCAGGAGTCAACCCACAGTGCCTAGTCCCTCCACGCGCCGGATGGCACGCCCAGTACCGGCAGAGTAGTTCTGGAGCAGCGGATTGTGTCCCTGGTCTTTCCCTAAGGGACTGATCAGCTACTGGGACGTAAGTCGGGACTTGATCACCCCGGCTGGGTCACCCGAGTGAGCTGTATGATGTTGGAAGACCCGAAACCCTGATGACCTTGGGATACATCACTGAGGATACGTCCCAGTTGCATCCTAGCGATGTTTTTTAGTTCTACACTTGGTTGCATGTGTGTAAAAGTGTAAAATCAGCCATTACGACACCATCAAGGTCCGCCCAAGTACATTTTAGTCGACTAAATCAAATGTAGATTTAGTCGACTAAAATCTTATGACTTAGACTAACACTGAAACATTTCAGATGACTAAAATGTGACTAAAACTAAATTAAGTTTTATTCCAAAGACTATGACTAAACTAAAATCTAAATTTGCTGCCAAAAACGACACTGTTTACAATGACGATGACAGTATGTGAAGAGTAGACCAAATGTGCAGATAAGCGATTAATGACGCAGCGGTAAAGTCCCTTCCTGTAGGTTTAAATCCACCGTGGTGCATCCGTCTTTACGACAAGGTCTATTATTGAGAGGTCAGGAAGCGAATGACTCCATCTTGCTTTTGATCGCAGGTCCTTATAATATAATATATAGTTTTGCAACTCTTCAAAAAACTCAGACAAAATCACATAGTGAAACTGACTATTAAATAGTCAGGGATAAAAACTCATTGTTGTAGTTCTTAAGACTGTGGTATGATATGGCTTTATGTATTAATTGTATGTTTAATTTATGTGCGTTTTAGAGTTAAGGGCAGTATTATGCGTGTCTTAAGTACCATGTCTTATTACTTAACTTAAGACCTGGAGGCGTGGTAAATGCTGTTTGGCCACTCAGAATAGCCAAATGGCATTGATCACGCCTCCAGGTCTTAAGTTAAGTAATAAGACCTGGTACTTAAGACACGCATAATACTGCCCTAGTTTTTGAATATACCCCTTTCCTGTGAATGGAGCAGTCCAAGCTCTAGCTGCAGCTGGGTATAAAAGGCTGCAGGTTGTCATATGGGGAGGAAGGGTGGAAGCTGGACACTGTGTAATGCCAATGTGGGTTCAAGATTGAATGTGATCAGTATAGAGCGCCGAAGTCCTGACGTCACTCGCTCATCCCCTGGTTCACAGAGGTTTTTCTCTATGGAGAATAACACAGGGACGGGGTCATCTTAAAAATGGTCTCATATAAGAATTGTGGTCCAAAAATAAACAAACTGTCTTGGCGATATTTGTCGGGGAGCTGTCTCTGTATCGTTTAAGACAAGTCGGTCATATATGATACAGTCTAACAATTTAACTAATTCAGTACAGTAGCAGTAACATTAGTGTTTTCTTTCAGTCAGTTGATTCTTCATATCCATATGAGTGAAACGGCCAGGATGATTTATTATTATTTTTCAAACACAGTTCTTATATGAGGCGATCTAAAACCCCCCGAATACAATGCAAATGCGCCCTCTACCGATATTGACGTCAGACTTCGGTGCTCTATTGGTATTTTGGTGAATAAATACACCTTTGGTTCAACTCTATACAATTCCTCTGCTGCCTTCCAACCACTAAAGACGGTCATTCCTACACAAGTTAAAACCATCTGGCCAGACATTGGTCGCAAGTCGCTGCGACCACGGCACAAGTTAAGACCATGCGCTATGGCGCAATCCTCCGCTGTGAACATAGGGAGTTTATTGTGATGCGTTGCTAAAGCTATATGTCCTACCTCTTTTATAGAGCTTCAATTCAGACCGATATGACGGCAGATGACCTGGTGTATGATGGCCGACTGCTGGACTACAGCACACGTCTCATCCCTGCTGTGAACACTGTCCTCACGCAGACTGGACTCATGATGCCACTGCACCACAGCAAGTAGCAAGGAGAAAGGACGTGTTTCGGCCAGGCGGGCCTTATCCTCAACGTTGTCACCTGGCCCGAAACGGAGGTAATAAAACATGTGAAAAGGACATTTTGTTGTGTGCGGGCACTTCCTTCTTTCAATTTCGTATTTTTGAGCCTTATTGCACTGCCGGCTACAGGAATATAACACTCTAATTTGGAGTGTTGCGGCTAAATCTACAGTTGATTTAATCGACTAAAATGTATTTTGGTGGGCCTTGATGCCGTCGTAATGACTGTTTTTACACTTGCTGAAAATAGCATATCTACAACTCGTTGTGCTGCGATGCGTTGTGAGCTTGTAGATCTTCTATTTTCAGCATGTAACCAAGTGTAAAATGACTTATAACTTAGTTTTAGTTATCATAGCTTAGTTTTCATTTAGTTTCCATTTAGTTTTCAGTGAAAAAAGTTAGTTTTAGTCGACGAAATCAACACTGCTGTAGAATGACACTTTGTTTTCATGTAGTACTGAATGTGATTTTGTGTACTGACTGAATGAATGAAATATGTACGGAATTTGGAGTGGACTTTTAATTTTTATTACTTTTTTTATTAATATATTTTGGTTAATACTTAATATTGAGGAATAAATTATTGTATTGTTCAATGTTTTTGTTTTACATTTGTTTAATTAGATAATAATGCTGTTCAGTGACGATTCATGTTCTGAGAATTTCAAATGTCGTACAACAAAGATTGATTATATTGATGATTATTATCATTCTTCCTGCATGGTCTTCTAATCTATAGGTCAGGTTGTTGTGTTTTTTATTCCCCTTTCTTTCAGAATCGGAAGCTATGGCATCCTTGAACTTCAAAAGACCTATGTTTAGTTTATTTGTTGGTAATTTATTGTTCATTTTCTAACAATTGAAGTAAACTTAACTTTGTGTCTCCCGAATGAGGCTACTGTATATCTTCTGTGTAGGGCGGCTGTCTCAGCAGGTAGAGCAGGTCGTCCAATGATCCCTGGGTCGGCGGTTCAAATCCCGGCTCCTCCTGTCCACATGTCGAAGTGTCCTTGGGCAAGACACTTGAACCCTACAATGCCTCCAATAAGTTGGTCAGTGTGAGTTTGCCACCATTAATGTGGGAAGTGAGATCGCTGGCGTCGACTGTTCGAGTGTTCGTCGCTTCACCTCCCGGCTCCCAATGAATGAGTGAACCATTGTAAAGCGCTTTGAGCTCTTGGAAAAGTGCTATAAAAAAATGCTATTTATTATTTGTTCAAGTTTAAGTGCTACTTACAGTGTATTTTCTGATGAAACAAGAAAAAAGGAAAACATTTTACTGGTTTGTATTGTGATTGTTTTACTGATGGTTAGAGGCCATTGGACCAGAGTTTCTTTATAATGAAATAAACTAGTTTTCAGTGCTTTTATTGTCATGGTGGCTGCACACCACAACTGACACAGCCCCCTGGGTAGGCTACCAGGCCTGGCGGCGATCTGAGCTCCAAGGAGGGCCCTTTCCTATACAATTTACAATTTACAATTTAGGCATTTAGCAGACGCTCTTAATCCAGAGCGATTTACATTAAGCAAGAACAAAAAGCATGGGAATACATCACATATGTAAAATGCATTTATCGCGAAACATGCGTAAGCTAAGAACGTGACTAGAACATATCTATATAATGACACTATACATATAAACTATAACTAGAACATATCTATATAATGACACTATACATATAAACTATACATATATGCTATACTATGCTGTACATATATACTATGAAGTGCTATGACTACATACAATGCACTTATTGTGCTGTCTACATGACATGCTATAAGTCTGTTTCAAATGCTATATAAGTCTAAGAAGTGCTGTCTAAGGGGGGTAGGGTAAGTGCTATGGGCCATGATGGAGTCTGAAAAGGTGGGTTTTCAGACTACGGCGGAAGATCGGGAGTGATGCTGCAGTTCTGATTGCAACGGGAAGTGCATTCCACAGTTTTGGGGCCAGAAGGGAGAAGAGTTTGGGACGTGTGGAGTGTTGTCCCTGCGTTTTTAGTGAGGGTACTTCCAGCTTCCCTGCGTTGGCTGATCTGAGTGCGCGGGAGGGTTTGTAGGGTTCAATCATGCTGGCAAGATATGGGGGAGCCATACCTTTGGTTGCTTTAAATGCCAACATCAGAGTTTTGTATTCTGTGCGGGCAGCGACCGGGAGCCAGTGCAGTGAGCGGAGCAGGGGGGAGACATGTGAGAATTTTGGCTGGTTGAAGACCAAGCGAGCTGCGGCATTTTGGATAGTTTGCAATAATGTTGGAAAGATACAGTATGCGGTTCAAGTGCAGAGTCACCAAACCCTGCAGGCAGCTACTGTATGTAGCACTAAGAATAGGCCTACACACTGAGTATACAATTCTGGATGAGGCCGCAGCTGGTCAGTTTTGGTTAGGTGTTTGCCTGAAGTCCCCCGCTGAGGTCATTTATTGTGTTCAAGGTTCAAGGTGTTTATTGTCACACAGATGTACAGGTAGAGCATTGTGAAAAACTTACGTTGGGTGATGCTCCACAATACACATAAGTAAAAAAGTAAATAATTAAATAACGATACTAAGTATAAAAGTTTTAAAAAGTTTAAGGAACTCAGATCAGTATACAAGGCCGTAATACCATGGCATGTTCAATGTTCATTCATTTAGGCTTGTTAAGCAGCCTTACAGCCTGGGGGAGGAAACTGTTCTTTAGTCTGCTTGTGTTGGCTTTGATACTTTGGTACCTCTTCCCTGAGGGCAGCAGCCTGAAAAAAACTGTATGGGGGTGTACTGTATGTAGCTAGTACTGGTTCCACGGCCCAGTACTAGCTGTCCTCGTCCTAATAAGGACGTCTCTCTGCCTGAGTCTTATTCTCACGTGATAACTTCAAGTACACAACATTCCGTCATTAACATTCCCACCCGGCACATGTTTGCTGCATCCTCATCATGTTGTATTGTTGTCCAGGGACGTGCACACATAGATATCAAAGGTGGCTTCAGCCCCATGCCCTTTTACCCGTCTGTAAAACAAACTGCCCTCTCCAGACCACGAATGCAGCATTTACTGATGGTGGAAGAAATGCAAATGCCCTGCCGGAAAGGAAGGCAGCATTCAGGAGAATTGGTTTTTTCCCCCAAAGTCTCCTGAACTTGAACGCAGCATTTTGCAGTCATACACCGCATCTCCAGTAGATAAAGAGTGCAGGGTTGCGCCCCGAAAATAGCTGATCTACAAGCTCTCAACGCGTCGCAGCGCGACGCGTTGAGAGCTTGTAGATCTGCTATTTTTGTTATTTTGGGCCAAAAGTGGCCTCTTATGCAGGGATTTCAGCCCCTGCCTCTCTAACATTCTGCACGTGCCTGAGTATGGATCCAGCCCAGATTGGATGTCTCTCAGTCTGGAAGCAATAGAGAGCCTACTGGAGCAGGCCTTCTCAAGGTGTCACCCTATATATGCCTTGACGCATGTGGTGCCTCAGAATAATACTTTGATAATATTTGGAATTTATCAATGATGTCACTTCAGTTTAAACACCCTCTATACTAGCCTGGGTTCCAGCCTGAATCGCGGCCTTTCCGTAAATCTAGCTGTTTTGTCACTCGCTACTTGGAGTCTGCAGGCCAGCAGGCAAGCAGACTCATATTTTATAACGTCACCTGTTAAGGTGATGGTAATAAGCCTATCTCACAGAATTTCCCCGCCCCCCTTAATACGCCCCCTTTTGGGGTTAGTGGTGATAGCGTGACGTCACTCCATAGACGCTACATGTTAACAGGGGTAATTTAAGAAGTCTACAACTTTTGTTTTCTCAAGGTAAGGTTTGTTCTATCTGTTCGAGCTGATTTACCATCTTGTTTGCTTCATAATAATATTGGTCTGTCACATTTTTACATTAGAAAATGTACTTAGATTCTCCAGAGAAAAAAACGTGTAAATGCTAATGTTAAAGTCACCACTATTTACCGGAAGTGGGCGTGAAAAGCGGGCTGTGAGATAGGCCTATTATTTAATCATTATTTAATTTCGAGCTTTTCCCCCCCACATCACGCCCATATCCCCACTCCCAACACAACAACGTGGTCCCGCAGGTTGATTCTTAGTCATGACTTATATATGTACTGCGTACTGATTTGCGCGATTTTTGGACAAAATGTGCGTGCAAAATCTCAAGGACATCGCACGCTGTGTTCATGAGTTGAAGCATTTTGTTTTATTTTGTTTTTGTTTTTTTCAAAAGAAAAGTAATAGATAAATCTTGGGGCGAACAACAAGCGAGGCAATGTGGCATAGGAGTGGGAGTGAACCTTGTATTTATAGCTAAACCAGTAACAGTGCAGAGGGGCGCTTGGAAGTTAGAACCATGTGAACAAGTGGTTCCCAAAGTGGGGTCCGGGGACACCCTAGGGGTCCTTGAGAGAGTTCCAGGGGGTCCCCAGCTAAATGAAAATTAGGAACCAAATGGACCCTTATGGGTCTGTAACTCAGAGAGTGTACAAATGTACATTTGTACACTCTCTGAGTTAAATTAAGTTTGATTTTACAATATACATTGGGGTCCCAGAGATAGAAATGCCATTAAATGGGGGATCGTAGCCTAATTCAGGTCAAACTGGTTGAGAAACACTGCTAGAGCTGTAAAAATCTTCTCTTATGGGGGTCCCTGGCGTATATTTTCTAATGGGGGGTCCGCAAAATTAATGAGTGTCAATTTGGGGGTCCTTGACATGAAAACGTTTGGGAACCACTGGTGTGAAGTTACCATCTGTCCTCATCAAAATGTGTCACATCAAACAGGTGACATATAGTCAAATCCTGTCAATCCTGCACAAACATGCAATGTTTTACATTGATGTTAAGTCAAATCAGCATGTTTAGTGTGGCCTGTACTGTTACTTGGGGCAGACAGTATATCCATCATCTCTACTCAGTTGGAAAGACTCACCACTTCCTGCGTGCGTGCGTGCGTGCGTGCGTTGCGTGTATGCGTGTTTGTTTAGGGCGTCGCAGCAATTGCATAGTTTGAACTTTGAAGCTATTTCCTCTCCGGTGTTTTAAATTGGAATTGCTGTCAGAAGAAAGCCTGCCATGACCTTCTGACCCCAAAGACCGCAAGGACTTTTTTTTGGTCATATCCTTTTGGACTAAGTGTTTGACTGTATACCGTTTACATTTCTGCCAATAAAGTATTCAATCAATCACACACATGCACGCACACACGCACGCATGCACGCACGCACGCACGCACGCACACACGCACGCACGCACGCACGCACGCACGCACACACGCACACACACACACACACACACACTAGGCCAAGGAAGAACCTCCACCCCATTTTTTCAAAACGTTCTGTTATAGTGCCACCATGAGGTTGATTTTTACAAAACAAATGTATTGCTACGCTAATAGTACAGATTTTGTCCAAACCACACAATTCGTCATACCTAGTCATGTGATCAAGAGATACCGCTTTAGCCTGGTTCTCATCCTACTTATCGGAGAGATGCTTCTCTGTTAAATTTGGTGACTTTGTATCGTCCTCCACCCCCCTGTCCTCTGGAGTCCCCCAGGGCAAATCTCTTCTCCCTATATCTCCTTCCCATTGGCCTAATTTTTAAGAAGCGTGGCATTTCTTATCACCTTTATGTGGATGATTCACAAATCTATAGCCTATGCCCCTTAAAAAGGACAGAAACGGCTCCCTGACACCTCTGCTTGACTGCCTAAGTGACATCAAGGCGTGGATGGCGCTAAACTGTCAATGAAAGTAAAACGGAGGTTATAGTGTTTGGACCTAGTGGTCCTGGTATCGTTCCCACTGACCTAGGCTACCTGCAGCCTGTGAAACCTGTGGTCTCTAACATTGGCGTCAAACTAGATACCGCCCTTAAACTTGATAAACAGGTAAATGCGGTAGTCAGTTCAAGTTTTTATCACCTAAGGCTGCTGGCAAAAATCAAGTCTGTCTATCCTTTAGTGATTTTGAGCGGGTTATGCATGCCTTTATTTCTACGTGGTTGGACTACTGTAATGCACTTTATGTTGGTTTAAATCAAGCCTCCCTTGCTCGACTCCAGCTAGTCCAAAACTCTGCCGCATGTCTACTAAGAGGAACTTGCAGGCGTGAGCATATCACACCTGTTTTGGCCTCCCTTCACTGGCTCCCTGTTCGTCCTCTATATCTGTCTGACCTTATTGAGGTTTAGCCTATACTCCTCCAAGGTCACTGCGGTCTGAGGGCCAGCTAAATCTCAAAGAAGACCCGCTTAAAGTCCAGAGGCGACCGAGCCTTCTCTGTTGTAGGCTGTAGCCCCCAAATTATGGAACGCGCTCCCCTCCCGCACGTCAAATTGGCCCCTTCATTCGAGACTTTTAAATCTCACCTTAAGACCTTGGCTTTTAACCCCGCTTGAGTTTCTTCTGTCCTTGTAAATGTTTTGTTTCACTGTCTGGAACTGTTGTGTCTTGTACTGTTCTGTGATGTGTCTCAGTTGTTTCACTGTTTGTACTTTGTATTCTTGCTGTAGTTTGTTCTGTGTGGTACAGTAGCTACATATAGTGTATTTGATTTGATTTCCTCCTGTACAGCGCTTTGTAAACCCATGAGTTTTGAAACGTGCTATAAATAAAGTGGATTGGATTGGATCAAGATGTATCTGTCAGATTTCTCATAATCTATTATTGTCTCCACCAGGCCGAAGGCATGGGGAGAGAGTATGTTTTGCACTCCGTCCGTCCGTGTGTGTGTGTGCGTGTGTGTGTGTGTGTGTGTGTGTGTGTGTGTGTGTCCACTGTCCGTCCTTCCTTCCGTCCGTCCGTTACCAGCTAATCTCCGGCACCGTTGGCCCGATCCATGCCAAACTTTGCACACGCCCTCCCTAGATGCCAACGACGGACCTCTGCCCCAAATATTCCTCAACGACCTGTTATAGCGCCACCATGAGGCCGATTTAGGCAAAACACATTTCTGTAGATTACTCGTACACATTTTATCCATACATCACGCAATTCGGTATACACTATCTCCATAGTCATGTGATCAACACGGATCTGCACCATTTCCCGTCTTCCATCCTGATTGGCTAAGATTGGCTTCCAAAGCTCGCATGATTGGTCCGTTTTGAACAAAATGCCACAAATCACAAACACAGTGTGCAATTTCCGTGAAATTATGCACGCACATTTCCACTAGGCAGAGGATGACAAGCCACTATTTTTTTCCCAAATCAGCCTCACGGTGGCGCTATAACAGGGCAATTCCTGTTTTACCTATAACTGCATCGATCTGTATACAACTTATGTATGCGCACTCCCTAGAGGCCATGGAAAAACAGTTTCCCTGCATCCCTCCACATCTGCCGGTTATAGCACCACCATGAGTCAGATTTCTGGAAAACACATTGTTTATGTTAGTCGCACAGATTTCATCCAAATCTCACGCAAATCGGTACACATGATCTCTGTAGTCATGTGATCAAGACGAGTCTGTTGGATTTCTCAGATTCTACACTGATTGTCTAAGATTGCCTTCCAAAGTTTTCAGGAGTGGCCCGTTTTGTACAAAATGCTGCACATGTCCTGCTCATCCAGAATTATATGCTCAGAGATGCTATGAGTGATCTGGATCTGCATTTCCTCAACAAAATGAAGAAAATTGTTGCAAAAAACAAAAACAAAAAAATATATTACTAAACATTTTGACACACACTCCTATCCTCCTGGTGGAGACCTGTGCCCAGAGGGCACTTTTTATTATTATTTTATTATTATTAGAGGTTAAACTGTTATTGACACTAGGCTGTACACACAGTGTCAGCCACACAGAGTAGACCCTGCCCCTCTCAAAGGAGACTGGAAACTGGAACAGATTCCAACTTTCACATTTCTGGGATTGGGAATCCAAATGTCTGGGGACCTCTCCTGGCCTGCAGAAGGCACAGCAGTGAGTGTTATTGTATGACCCCTGGTACTGCTTTCTGAGAGTATCCCACAGACCCACACTGAGGAAGAGGCAGCTATAGGGCCAAACATGTTCTTGCTTGTTGCTGCTGTTGGGTCATCATCAGTGGTGGAAAGTACTTTTACTTAAGTACTGTACTTCAGTACAATTTTGAGGTATTTGTACTTTACTTGAGTATTTCCAATTTCCAGTACTTTTACTTCTACTCCACTACATCTCAGAGGCAAAATTTGTACTTTTACTCCTCTACAATTATTTGAAAACTTTAGTTACTAGTTACTTTGGCGATTTTAACGTACATTAACCACTTCAACCCTATACATTTCGGCCATTTGAAAATAGACGCATTGTGAGCTTGTAGATCGGCTATTTGTCTCCACCAGGCCGAAGGCATGGGGAGAGAGTATGTTTTTCACTCCGTCCGTCCGTCCGTGTGTCCGTCCGTCCGTGTGTCCGTCCGTGTGTCCGTCTGTGAACAGCTAATCTCCGGCACTGTTAACCCGGTCGATGCCACATTTTGCACACACACTCCCTGGATGCCAACGATGAACCTCTGCCCCAAAATTTCCAGAACGGCCTGTTATAACGCCACCAGGAGGCCGCTTTGTGCAAAACAAGGTTTTGGACAGTACACCTACAGATTTTGTCCAAACATCACGCAAATTGTTACACAGTCTCTCTAGAGCCATTCAACCAAACGGGTCTTTCAGATTTCTCAGACTCCATCCTGATTGGCTAAGATTGGCTTCCAAAGTTCGCAGGAGTGTTCAGTGTCAAACAAAATGCTGCAAATCATGAACACATTGTGTGATTTCCGTGAAATTGCGCACGCACATTCCCACTAGGCCGAGGAAGAAATGCCACGTGAACATTTTCAACTCAGCCTCATGGTGGCGCTATAACTGGCCGAAAAGTGTTTTTACCTCCAACTGCACGGATTTGTGGATAACTTTGTATGCCAACTCCCTAGAGGCCAAGGAAAAACCTTTGCCTGGATTTTTTCACATCTGCTCTTTATAGCGCCACCAGAGGCCGACATATGTAAAACACATTTTCTAATATTACTCCTTCAGATGTTATCCAAATTTCACGCAAATCGGTACACATGCTCTCCATAGTCATGTAATCCACCTTCATTGCCTACGATTGGCTTCTAAACTTTTCAGGAGTAGCCCGCTTGGTACCCGTTTTGTACAAATCGCCACAACTACTCAACGCAGCGTCCGATTTCGGTGAAACTGTGCATGCATATTCCCACTAGGCTGAGGAAAAAATGCCACTTGACAGTTTTCAAATCAGCCTCATGGTGGCGCTACAACAGGCCAAGCTGTGTCACACACACACACACACACACACACACACACACACACACACACACACACACACACACACACACACACACACACACACACACACACACACAAAACATGATTATATTACTCCTAAACATTTTGCCAAACATCACACACAATCCTATCCTCCTGGTGGAGACCTGTGCCCAGAAGGGCACTTTTTCTAGTTAACATTGCTTTTACAATATAAATTGGGGTCCCAGAGATGACCATATCATGAAATGAGGGTCCGTAGCCTAATGCATGTCAAACTGTGGGTCCTTGAAATTAAAATGGTTGAGTATCACTGCTAGAGCCAAGTTACGCATGGAGAACGGCCCGAGGCCCAGATTAGGCTTCTAGATGAGTTGAGCCTCACACCTGTTGATCTCCTGTGATAAACTAGGGCTGGACAAAGATTAACGCTGTGGCCCTGTGGGTAGATTAACAGAGGGATTTAATTGTTTAAATGGAACCTCAGTGTAAACATTCTTATCATGGTCAGCTGTTGACCCAGCCCATCAGCATACAACTGGCTGCAGGGTTCTTTGACCATTTTGCCAGGCTCGGTCACATTTGTCCCTGTATATGCGCATGCTTAAAGTGAATGGCACATCGAGTGGCAAAGCAACAGGCAAAGTGAGTTTAACATTGTTTAATGTTGTTTAATGCAATCAGATGGGACTTTTCGGTTTGGATGTGATGTGTCTTTTCCTCAGGGTTCTGTGGAGATTTTACTAAGTTGCTGTTTGAAATGAATAGGGAGATCCAAGCAGGCACATAATCCTTATTTCCGTTTATTGGTCAGCAATCAGTTACAGACAGGTTACAGATATCATCGTTCCATCGTATTGAGGCCTGCATCTCATGCAGGGCCCCCCTTGTCTCTCTCTCTCTGTATCTCACTGACTCTCTCCTTACTGATTCCCTGCATCATGTCTTATACATTCTTAACATGTGGGTGTCGCCTTGTTCCTGTGTGTGTGTGTGTGTGTGTGTGTGTGTGTTGTTGACCCTCAAGGCTTAGTCAACAAGCTACCACAGAGTCAGCAATCAGTCACCACAGCAGGGGTCCTTTTGTAAAAGGACTCCTGAGTGATAAAAGTCACTGTCCTTACTATAGGACAGGAAGAACTCACAGCTGTTTGTAAGCTGACCATCCCAAGTGTCCCTAGGCTTAACTCTTCACTCATTGAGACTCAATGTGACCTCCTAAGCCAAAGTGTTGTGTACAATTATGACATATGTTGAGATGCATAAGCTATCAAAATATACATCAGACCCCCCTTCTGGGGAATTAAATATTCCCCAGACATAATTCATATTTTATAAATGACCAAAATTAATTTTCCAAAAAAAATGTTCACTTTTTTCTTTTTTCTCAAAAAATCCCAAAATGTTCAAATTCCCCAAACGGTCTCCCTTCGTAGGTAATTACCCTCTTCCCCCCTGGATAATGTGAAGATGAAACACAGTCAGGTTGACACAAAACTCAAAACAAAATGAACAAAATCAATCTGTTAGACAATGACCCTATCAGTCCGAAGCTGTTTGTTGTCACACCCAGATAAAATAAATTCAAGTGAACTGTTCCTAGGCTAATTACTATACTATTTTTAATTTGTTCCCCAACATTAGATAGGCTGATTCCTGTACCTGTATAGACATCAATATTTGTTTGGAAGTGGATTCCAATATCGACTTAATAAGAAATAATATAATATTCCCTTCTCCCCCCCTTCTTAGTTAGTGAGCAACTTTCATGGAATAATGGATGAATGGCCCTGCAGAAACCATCCATCCGACACTCGGAAAGTTGCACACAAACTAAGAACTAACATGTAATACTCATGGTGAGGTTTCAACCTGTATCAATATTATATGTGACTATTAACATAGTAACATTATACTGACTCCATCAGTTCAACATTGTCTGCAATATATTACTCGATAACCTAAAGCCTACGGGTTACTTCATCCTGTTTTAGTACTTGGTAATGTTCAGTACTTTGGTCTGTTCCACCCATATAAACAAGCACACAGAGGCGACCCCTGTGAACACCTGCCACCCCAGGCGGCAGTCAATTTAGTGCATGTGTATACAGGTTCCAATACCAACTCACTCACATTTTCTGACGTTAACTTAATATCCTAATGTAGGCCTATTTTAACTGACAATTAAACAACATTTGTATTACTAACTAGAATATAATTCTCTTTTTTTTTTTTAACTACCTATATTGTACCAAATTAGAACCGAACAAGCATGGGGCTTGTTCCGTTGTATCTTTTGTATGACAGACCTGAAACTGAACCATATTTAAAACAGAAATTAAACTCCTTATTTAACTGAAATCCTATTTAGACTAAATCAAATTCCTATATTGATTACATCCTGTTTAGACTAAATCAAATTCCTATATTGATTGAATACAAATAGCCTACCTGTAAATGAAAAGTTAACACTCATAGCATGACAAAATGGTTAATCATAAAAACAAACATCCCTAAAACAGTACTATTTCAGTACCTTGTTATATCTACTTTGACCTGTCAGAACAGAATACAATATTTTCCAACATTAATCACAATTCAGATGAACCGCGATTTTTTTTTTTCCATGACGCAAATTGTTCAGACGTTCAACGCGCTAGGGAAATGGTTCCCACAATTCTTTTTTCGCCTACAGAATAAAAACGCTTGGGAAATCCTTCTTGATTCTCAGAGCTTGCACATAGCTCTCAGATCTGTAGGTTTGAAGCAGACTGTTGTCACCATACGCTTCAGCACACGTGAACTACAGCTTACTGCAGTCGACAGTAGAACTCCCTTCGAGCATTCACAAGGCTCGAGTGGACAGTAGATTCTCCTCGAGCAATCACAAGGCTCTAGTGTACAACTTCTTGCCTAGCCATGTCAATCATGACAGCAGAAGCATTGAAACGCTCCTTTCCTCCATTGTATCATGAACTTTGGAACGGTCTCCCTTGGACCTCTCCTTGGTCCAGAGCAGAAGGAGAACCATGTTGGCGTGGGCCCGTGGGCCGTAGCCGCAGAATAGCGCTCAATCCGACAACTCCTGCAGCGAACACAGGTCTGTGAAAGTCACCTGCTGTTGATTTCCGACGGTAGAAGCTGATTCAGGAGCTCCCATCGCAGTATCGTCGTAGTGTTGTCACACCCCCCTGGACTCTCTGCCCTCGGGATGACCTCCTGTAGGCGCTGTCCACACCTATTAACAGGAAACATGCAGGCTCCCTCTACAGAAGTCTCTCACAAATATCCCCAATCATTCGTTAGGATATTGTTGACACCACAAACTACTCAAGATGACCTCTCTGGCCTTGATCTCATTCTTTTGCTAATCTCCCTAGTTCTGGCATGGCAAAGGAATGTAATAACCATGGTGTTGAGAGATTACAATGAGACTATTAAATGAGAGTCATAAATAGTGTCGCTGAACTAACTAAATTCACTGATGTCACGTCACCAAACGTATTGATGGACAGGTGTTTTGAGCTGAGGGGCTGGCTTGCTTTAACCCTGAAAGGTTCAACCGTGGGTCTAGATCCCCCGGTTAAAACTTCCACTCCTGGAGATATGGGTCAAATCCCCCTCAGTATGCTACCAGCAAGTCTTGTGCTCAGAACACAGGGTGGCGAATTCCTGTGATCACCGTTATGCAGTAAGGCTGTAAGCCGTCGCCTCCATTACCCTACACACAAACAGACACTTTTGACTAAAACCAATACTTAAAATTCACACCATAATACACCCTTACAAATGTAGTCCTTAATTGCGACCTACTTGTTGACATCAGACTCCAAAAGCAGACTTTCTTCCCATCTTTTTCTCTAAATAGCACCCCCAATAAACAGCTCACAGCGGGTCAAACAGAGGTAGGAGGTATGGACAGGACAGGACAGGAGGTCCACAGGAGGTCCCTAAAGCCCTCTCCCTGTTATCTGAAACTAAACAAGGTATTTATTTTAGGGTGAGAAGGAAATTGCTCTCTCCCCCCTCTTTCCCCTAAAGCACATTCCGTCAGAGCATGCTAAAATTGTCATTGCAATTCCCCACACGTAGCTCTGTATGTATTTACTCATTTAACTATCACTTTTAGAATGGCTCCTACTAGCAATATTTCACCGGACATAGCTTCATACATAAGTCTAGTATGAAGTACATTCAATCATTCATTCACTCACACATACATTATTCTCAATCAATTCTCGTGATTTCATTCACACTACAAACCCTCTCAGGCTTGTGTGACCTTCTCATTGAAACCCCTGGCTGGTGTCTACCCCAAACTCAAGCTTCATATGGCCTGGCAAACATACTGTACGTTTCTTCTGACACCTGTGACAGGTGTACCAAGCCATAAATCCACCACCAAAATAAAAAAGATCAACCGTAGACAAGTCTACCATTGCTATGCCTTTTTCAATGAGAAGTTCCCTTGCCTGTAGCCTACACTCTCATACAGAGTTGATTCAAAATACTACCACAGTGTAGTAGTATTATTTTCCAACCCTTCAAACATAACTCACCTAACTCACTCACTTCACACAGTCGAACAGAGAGGGGAGAGGGACCCCCCTCGTCTCACTCACTCATGCACTCAATCAGGCGGTGTCCCCTTTCACACACACATTTCAATAGAGAGGGGCGTGTCAAGTCAACTGTCAAAAGAAGAGCATGGCACTTCTCCTTTAGCTGTCCTTCTCATCCATGAGGTCCGGTCAACTTGACTTCCCTCAAAGTTTCCCATTGTGGTTTCTGATCACATTGTCCAGAAAAATGACCATATATCCCACATTTATGGCAAACACCTCTCATCCTCCAGCTTTCCGGGCTGTGACGTGTCTGTGGCTGTACTGCCCCCTGATAGGGTCGCACAGGTGGCTGACATCCCCATTGTACTCTCCATGGCAGAAGTGGTTGTGGAGGTTCCCACTGTTGTGGCAGCGGACGGTTCGGCAAAACAGCCGTGCAAAAACGCTGCAAGTGCGTCACATCGCCACACCTATAACAGCCTGTGTAATAACGTGATCCACTTGGCTTGGGATTATGTGGATGAAACTGTTCGGGCTGAGTCTTGTCAACCCTGGGTGCACTGGGTGGGTCAGGAGCCGCCTGGGGCTCAACCCCAGCTGTCACGACAGCCGCTTGTATGATCTGTTGTGCGACCTCCAACTGGGTCTTGGTCAGCAGTCGAACCATTTCTGTGTGACTTTGTTCCTGCTCATCTGCCTCCTTGCGAGCAAGTCCAACGCAGTGTACAATGTGATCCACGTACAGAGCAAGGGGC
Organism: Electrona antarctica; assembly: GCF_951216825.1. Taxonomy (NCBI): domain Eukaryota; kingdom Metazoa; phylum Chordata; class Actinopteri; order Myctophiformes; family Myctophidae; genus Electrona; species Electrona antarctica. The sequence continues at coordinate 10,362,137 of NC_136792.1, read as the reverse complement.
AATTTCGCCAGGCCAACCACTGTCTGCAGATTGGCCCTGACTTTCTCAGGAAGACCTTGTTCAATTTTTGAGTAGACAAGAGACCGTTCAAGATCATTACGCTCAGGGTCCTTTCCTGTGGCATCCCTCCATTCCTGGCACACGCGGGCGACATATTTACGTGGTGGTTCGGAGACCCCCAGCGGAGATATCGTAATCGTATCCGGATGTACGACAGTGGGGTACAAGACTCTCAGCGCCCGCCATAGTGCTCCTCTGTGACTCAAGAAAAGGTCTGCGTCTCCAGCCGTCGTGCCTGCGTACAGTCTGAGTCCCGCACGGATAAGAATGTCATCTAGGCCGTCTATGTCAATCAGATTTGCCAGAAGTTGTTTTAAGTCACCCACAGTTAGCTCTGTCCCAGTCAAAAGGTCCTCAAACTTCGATATCCAGCGGTGCGCACCATCCCGCAAAAGGGGAAGTTGACGCACAATGTCAGTCATGTCGACGGACGCCCATGGCTTGTATTCCATATGTCTGCCCTTCCCCAGCATCGGGAGCATCCTGGGGCAGTTATCATCAATGTCAGGTGTGGGCCTCTTTGATCTGCATGGGCATTTGTTCAAGGCCCCCCTGGAGTCTTTCACACGTCTCCGGCTTGAACGTGTGCGAGTGCCGGAATGGCTCTCACAATCACTGCTGTCCTGTTCAAAATCCTCATCACTTTTGTTGACGTACTTCCTCTTACTCCCACTCTGCCTGTCGTGACTCGGTAACACACGTTTCTCCGTGCGTCCAGCAGCTCTGTCACGGCAGTGTTTGCTCTCCAGCTCTTTCAACGCATCAGAATGGTCATTGTACAATCGAACCAAGTCTTTTTCTTGAGCAGCCAATCCAGCCAAACGCTCCGCCAGGTACGTAATATCGGCTGAATCAATATTCTCCCGCTCAATATTCTCTATCACAAAAATCTGCCCACGAAGAACAGTGAGACTATCGCCAAGAGAGTTCAGCATCATGACAGCGTCCCCCCTCACTTCCTCCTGTGACAGGTTGCTGCCGCTCATGGCCGGATTGGGGCTTGCTGTCCTTCTGTAGATGTCATCACCTCCATGTAAACTGTGGCTGTGTGCAGCCTTGTCACTGAGATCACCGATCAACTGTTTCTCCCTCACTGAAAGTTCATTCAACTGCGTCTCAATCATACGCAGAAAATGTCTGTGTGCCCTCGTTGACACAGTCAATTCACTGATCAAGTCCCTTTTCAGGCGCCGGACCGATCCCAGCTCCTCTTTAATACAGTCTGCTTGTAGCCCAGGTTTTGACTGCTCAGATGTTCTCACGTCCCTGTTGTCCACCTCAGTCTGTGCTGAGTTGTTGCTGTGACCCTCAGTGTCAATGCACTGGTTGTCTGTGCTGCAATCAGCGGAAATCTTCTCATCGGGCAGTACTGACACAGGAGACAATGGTACGGACAATTTCCTGCTCATCTCCTCACTGTCAATATGACTCGTTCTCAGCTGTCGACCTATTTTTACTTGAATCTGATGCCATTTTTCTGAAATTCTGGGAATATTCTTAGATGAGAATTTGTTTTGCACAATGTGCACTGGAGTGGAAGCCATAACTACTAAATTGTAGATAATCTCACTCACTGTCATAAATTCTGGGTGATACACTCTGTACTCTGACTGCAGTCTCCTCTCACCTCACACAGACACGCATACTCATTTGCATACTAGCCCCAAAGAATGAGTAGATAGTCTACAAACTCATGTAAAAACATGTAATACTTTCTCTCTCACACCATCCACACAGGAAAATGTAACATAAAGAAATGAGAGACAAACTACACATAAAAATAAACATAGAAATACCTCTATATATATTTTTGTTTAGACTAGCAGCTCACTGACTTAGGGAAGAGACCCCCCTTGATCATCTCACACCCACGTCACTCACTGTCCTCATTTACAGGTACATGTAAGCAACGGTTGCTGTAGTTTTGTCCCTAAGGTCAACTTACTTATACAGACTATATATATATTTTGACTAAAACTTTTAGGCTTAACAATCCAAATTAACCTATCTAATTTTACAAAGGATAAATGAAATATCCTAAATGTGATAATTTACAATGAGAAATGTATTCTCATACTAAACTCTAATTTAAGCTTGAACCCCAAATTAAAGCCAATTTAACCTGAATTAAATCCCCATTTTAATATCTATATTACTCCCCCTCAGAAACATGTTCCACATGCTTCAGAAATACCTAAAAGAAAAAATAATACTATAGGCCAACCCAAATAATAACACCCAAGCCTAAAGCATAAAATCCTCCCCCGCTCTGTCGCAAAGACAAAGAAAAAGGCCTCCCCAGCATGCGGCATTCAACCCCAACTTACAAAGATGCTCTAGCACACACATGTACGCACAATCATACCATACAAGCTACACTACCACTTAACTCTTAAACTCTGTCAACTCCCTAACAGAAGCAGACTCCAAGAACCTAATTACTAACCTAACCAACAACCTGCCTAACACAGCGTTCAGATGTACACTATGGCCCTAACACGTACGCTTAACACAAGAATCACAAACCTATTCCATCATCCTAACTTCAGTCCTGGGTTCCATCCAAAGTCACGTTAAAAGCAACAAAAAATCCACAGATACGCAGGTCCGTCTCGCGTGGCGCAGAAAATCCCCAGACTTTTCCTCACCAACCACCCTCCAACGTCTGGCGCCATTTGTGATGTGTCTTTTCCTCAGGGTTCTGTGGAGATTTTACTAAGTTGCTGTTTGAAATGAATAGGGAGATCCAAGCAGGCACATAATCCTTATTTCCGTTTATTGGTCAGCAATCAGTTACAGACAGGTTACAGATATCATCGTTCCATCGTATTGAGGCCTGCATCTCATGCAGGGCCCCCCTTGTCTCTCTCTCTCTGTATCTCACTGACTCTCTCCTTACTGATTCCCTGCATCATGTCTTATACATTCTTAACATGTGGGTGTCGCCTTGTTCCTGTGTGTGTGTGTGTGTGTGTGTGTGTGTGTGTGTGTTGTTGACCCTCAAGGCTTAGTCAACAAGCTACCACAGAGTCAGCAATCAGTCACCACAGCAGGGGTCCTTTTGTAAAAGGACTCCTGAGTGATAAAAGTCACTGTCCTTACTATAGGACAGGAAGAACTCACAGCTGTTTGTAAGCTGACCATCCCAAGTGTCCCTAGGCTTAACTCTTCACTCATTGAGACTCAATGTGACCTCCTAAGCCAAAGTGTTGTGTACAATTATGACATATGTTGAGATGCATAAGCTATCAAAATATACATCAGATGCATATGGGCTGTCAAGGCCAGAAAGTAGTTTGCCACTCAGTAGGCATTCCTGCATAACTTCCGGGTTTGATGATGATGTCACGTGCATACCCTCTATTGCAATGCGTTAACTTGTGAGGTTTATTGTCTCCACCAGGCCGAAGGCATGGGGAGAGAGTATGTTTTGCACTCCGTCCGTGTGTGTGTGTGTCCGTCCTTCCGTCCGTCTGTTACCAGCTAATCTCTGGCACCGTTAACCCGGTCGATGCCAAACTTTGCACACACACTCCCTGGATGCCAACGATGAACCTCTGCCCCACATTTTCCAGAACGGCCTGTTATAGCGCCACCATGAGGCAGCTTTTCACATTTTTTACCTAAAACTGCACCGATCTGCGTGAAACGTTGCATGCACACTCCCTAGAGGCCAAGGACAAACCTTTGACCTGCATTTTCCGCATCTGCCTTTTATAGCGCCACCAGGAGGCCGACTTTTGTAAAACACATTTTTTGATATTACTCCTTCAGATTCTGTCTAAAAATCTCACAAATCGTTACACAGTATCTCTATAGTCATGTGCTCAAGTCGGATCTGTCCGATATTCCATATTCCATCCTAATTGGCTATAATTGGCTTTCACAGTTTGCAAGATTGCCCCGTTTTGAACAAAAGCCTCAAATCATGAACGCAGCGTGCAATTTACGTGAAATCTTTCACACATTTTCTTACTAGGCTGAGGAATATATCCCACCCTTTTCACATTGGCCTGTTATAGCGCCACCAACAGGTTGATTTTTGCAAAACACATTTTTGGAACAAAATGCCTCAAATCATCCAATTGCCATCAAAGGCGTATGAAGAAATGGCACCCTTTTCACATTGGCCTATTATAGCGCCACCAGGAGGCCACAACCTGACCTGGCTTGGTGGAGACCTATGCCCCGAGGGGCACTTTTTCTAGTTTCAATTGATTTTATACACATTTTGAACTTGTGAAATGGGACATTCTGCAATATGAGTACTTTAGTACTTTAAGTACATTTTGATGCCGATACTTTTGTACTTTTACTCAAGTACATTTTCAATTCCGTACTTTTACTTGTAACAAAGTAGGGCCTACTTCTAAATTGCAGTATTGGTACTTTTACTTAAGTAAAACAATTGAGTCCTTTTTCCACCACTGGTCATCATTAATAAAACAAGATGTTGGTCTTTTTAAGCTTCTTGGTTCCTTCCAGAGCCGTTCACCCACCAAGTGTGAACTATTATAACTGAGGAGTTATTGTTATGACCTATATTGATTATATATGAGGATCTTATATAGGCCTATGAGGATCTCCTCACCGGTCAACAAAAACACCTTGAAGACCCTAAAAGGAGCCCTTGTAGAAGTTTTCTTCGGCTATGCATGCGCCTCTTTGGTACCACAGCACCTCAAAGGCCCTTAAAACTAGGCTCCAGACTTCCCAAAACAAACTGTTCAGGCTACTACTTGGCCTCACTCCCCGAAACCCACCACACCCCTGCCCACTTTGACAGGCTGGAATGGCTTATAGGGTTGACGACAGATTTGCTAATTTGCAATGGGTCTGGTCCACAAGATTCGCTACACCACCAAGATACCCATGTACCTGTCTAAATACTTCCTTAATGTTAACGTCCACACCCACAACACCAGAGGGAGCTCAACAAACAATGTGCAACCCAGATTCGGCACAAACAAGGGACTAAATTAATTTCGCTCCTATGCCACCAAAATGTGGAACGCCCTACCAACAGTCATTAAGACATGTGAATCCCTTGACTCCAAAACCGCTCTCAAAGGACACCTACGGATGGCTGCAATTCAAAACTGGCCCCCGTAAACATCTGAGCACCCCCCACCCCCTTTTCCCCCTCACTGTATATATTTTTCCCCCTTTTTACCTCCTGATTTCCTGTTTTTCCTGTTCTGATGAATTGAACATGGTGGACCCTGTTGTAAACAAGTGTAATGCTTAATTGGGTCGTCCACTCACAGTTAACAGCCTTTGTATTGAGTTTGTGCTTGAAATGTACTGTAATTCTGCAAACTGTTAATAAAATTTTCAATCAATCAATCAAACCCTTTATGGTGTCGTCCACAGTTAACAGTTTTTGGATTGAGTTGTGCTTGAAATGTACCTATTCTACAAACTGTTAATAAATACTTCAATCAATCAAAAGACCCATGTCTCAAGCCAGACATTATTCTCCCTTTAAATAAAAACGTCTGGGTCTCCGAGGCTAGACATTATAGACTCTCTTCCACAAAATCAGTCTTGAGAGACTCTTTCTTCTACAGCACCACCTTTGGCCTGAAGGTGGTGCTGTCAACCTGTTCTGTGTTCTTCAGTAGGATATGCAAGATTCAAGTCTCTTTATGTTTATAATCATACCACAAATAGCCTATAGGCTACAGTAAAACTCCTCGACATTGCAGCAACATGAGAAACAAGAGACAAAGAAAATAGCAACAAATAAAAATAGCAGTTTAAATATACGAGTATATATATACAATAATAATTGGTTATTGGTGTGTGTGTGTGTGTGTGTGTGTGTGTGTGTGTGTGTGTGTGTGTGTGTGTGCGTGTGTGCGTGCGTGCGTGCGTGCGTGCGTGCGTGCGTGTTCCTGACCTAGGCCATATTTGGGGTCAAACTAATGGCCTAGGTCAGGACAAATTAAATTGTACTATATTTCATAAAGGTTTAGGCAAGGGAGTTCTAACAGTAGCTCACATGAGAAGATAATAATAATAATAATAATAATAATAATAATAAAACTTTATTTGTATAGCACCTTTCATGACATGAAATGCAGCTCAAAGTGCTTTACACAAAAAAGAAAAGAAAGGCAGGGCATAAACAATACAGTGAGGACATGAATAACGTTTTTTTTTAAAAGACAAATAAATCAATTAAAAGCAAGGGTATAAAAGTGGGTCTTGAGCTGAGCTTTAAAAATGTCTACAGAGGCTGCCTGTCGAAGGTACAGTGGGAGTTTGTTCCACGCCGTCGGCCCGTAGAAGCAGAAAGCTGCTTCCCCGTATTTTTTAGTTGCCATTTTTTTAGGCAAAGCGAGCAGGCCAGCAGTGGAAGACCTTAGGGGGCGGTTTGGGACATATTTCGGCAGGCAGTCATGTAGGTAGGAAGGTGCGAGACCATTGAGAGCTTTATAAACAAGTAAAAGAATTTTAAAATCAATCCTAAAAACAACCGGAAGCCAGTGCAATGAGGCCAAGACTGGAGTAATATGTTCTCTCATCTTAGTTCTAGTTAAGACTCTGGCTGCTGCATTTTGGACAAGTTGTAATCTGTCAGTTGATTTCTTAGGCAATCCAGAAAAAAGTGCATTGCAGTAATCAAGCCGAGAAAAAACAAAGGCGTGGATTAGCGTTTTTGCATCGTCCAGTGACAAATAGGCTCTGATTCGTGCAATATTTCTAAGATGAAAAAAGGCAATCTTGGTAACATGATTAATGTGTGAATTAAAATTCAGTTCAGAATCAATAGTGATCCCCAAGTTCTTTACTGTACTGTTACTTTCTACAGTCAGGTTGCCAAGTCTGCTTTTTATCGATTCTTTCTGCTCACTAGAACCGATTATGAGAACTTCTGTCTTATCCTCATTTAGCTTGAGAAAGTTCTCACTCATCCAGCATTTAATGCTAGACAGACAGGTCAACAGCGGGTCTAAGGCACAGAGATCATCTGGATCTACAGAAAGATATAGTTGGGTATCATCAGCATAGAAATTAAAATTGACTCCGTGATTGGTAATGAGTTCTCCCAATGGCAGTATGTACAGGGAGAATAACAGAGGACCAAGAATTGAGCCCTGTGGAATACCAGAACTGATGTTGTGTTTGTCTGAGTCAAACTCAGCTAGATTGACAAAATAGCTTCTGTTTGTTAGGTAGGAGGAAAACCAGGACAGGGCCGTGCCAGACAGGCCTACCCAGTGCTCCAGACGCTGTATTAAAATTGAATGGTCAATCGTGTCAAATGCAGCCGTTAGATCTAGAAGTAAAAGAACGGAAACATGTTTCTTGTCAGCAGACACCGTAAGATCATTCATTACTTTTACAAGTGCTGTTTCTGTGCTGTGGCCTTTCCTAAAGCCAGATTGGAATTTGTTATGCACATTGTTGTTCTGTAGAAACACATCCAATTGATGAAAGATGCATTTTTCTAAAAGAAGATGGTCTTGCTCCATCTTCTTGTGTGAACTAAACTGTTAATTGTGGGGAATGCCGCTGTTGTTTCCTTCCCCAAGAACACTTCTTCAAATATCACCCATGAAGAAATGGGGCTTTCACACCACACACACACACACACACACACACACACACACACACACACACACACACACACACACACACACACACACACACACACACACACACACACACACACACACACGTCAGTGACGTCACACACACACACACACACACACACACACACACACACACACACACACACACACACACACACACACACACACACACACACACACACTAAGGGATAGGGCATTTTGCAAAGTGTCTCACACTCTGTGTGACTTATAACAAATACTGATTGAAATACTGACAGAATTCCTCAACACCATCCTCCTCACCACCGCCAGGTAAGTCCAGGGTCCAGCTGTACGCAGGCTGCTGTTATGGCCTGGGTCTTGTCTCTGGAGGGGACTAAGACTGCTTGAATGCTGAGCTGTAGTCCAGCATCAGCAAATCCTCCTTTTGTGCCTATTAAGTTTGCTTGGTTTTCACAATTTCCTTCCTATCAAAATGTGCTTGCTCATACCAACAGCAATATAACAATATAATTATACATATACATTTCCTCTTCTCCAGGTTGATTGTTGTTGCGGCTACGGTGTCATCCATGGACCTGTTTTGCCGGTAAGGCAAATGGAGGGTGGGCGGTAACTAACGCTATATGCATACATTAGATCCTTCACAATGCTTCTCAAAACATTTGCTCAATATGGGAGTCCATATTTAAGCATGTCACCTTGCTTTTATTTTATTTTTTAAAAATGTAATGATTTGAAGCAGCTAGTATAGGTACTATACACACAGGGAAATGAAGAGGGTGCCATATGCAAGGTGCCATATGCAAATTAACACGCTCTCAATCTCATCACCTGCCCTGGCTGGAATGCTGTCTTGTGTGGCTTTGCGGGTGTCGTTGACACGAAGGTCGTCTCTGATTGGTCTGGAGACTGATGATGACTGATACCCGGTCTCTGTGAAGTTTTAGAGGTCACTATAAGAGCAGTGCTGGTAGCTGTGGACGTGTGAAGCATCGTACTCGTTGACCTTTGGCATTCTCTCCTGATACTGCAGGTAAGACGTTTGTACTTTCCTTTTGTTTTCTGCCGGTGAATTTACTAGTTAATTAGGTGTTATCTGTAGGTCAGAGAAGCTTGCTTTGAGTACTTTAATTCTGCTCAACTTTATTTCCTTTCAGTTTCAGTACAGTAGTGCATTGTCATGGTTATAATAACAACTTGTTATATCCTCATTCCATGTAACCACTTGAACCGTCTCTATTCTAGGCATGTTATATTGTAATATGCAAACATTTGGCACAAATAGCAGATCTATTACCTCGTATATGTACTATTTTGGTGAAGATATTTTGTATAGAGTGGGGGAAAGGAGGGGGACAAGTTTAGACCCCTGGGGGACCACAATCAACTAATTATATAGGGACATTATGCGACAAATAGCTGATCTACAAGCTCACAATGTGTCGCAGCGGCAAGGGGATACAGTAGTACCTATAGGATTTAAGTGGTTAATCTAATCATTACTGGTTATATCCTCATGCAGTTTACTACTTATCCTCGCCACTGTTTACTGTATCGCATATCCTCTTTACTGGAAATGATGGTTGCTAGCTTCCTCATTGCTCCATAGTATACGGTGTACTGTAGGTGTCCTCACAACCTGAACCTGGTCATCATTATCAGGTCATGGGAGCACAAGTTCAGTTAGATTACTTGTCCGAGGACCTTCAAAGGCACTTTGGCCACCTTTAGGCTATATATTCTCATAAATGGTACTGTATAGGCGGCCGCATATTATCTACTCTTAGCTACACATTCCAGCAAAAACGCACATCCCTGAATTATATTTTTAATATCTCAATATTAAATATTTATATATATATGTATCAGAAATGTACATGAGTATCAAACAGAAAACAGAAATCACCCCAGCATGCAGGTTCATAGGACAGCTGTTTTCTGGGTCAGAGCCATAGAGTAAGACAGATTTACGCAAACTCCGTTCACTTCTTGGGGCCGGTCCAATGGCGGCTCTTCTACATAGACTTCTATTGAATGGGGACAACGAATAGGGACAACCGGAAGTTTACGGAATGCATTGGAGTCTATGGGCTCGCGCGAGTACATGAACCACGTGACCGGGCTGTTTTCTGCCCCCTCAATATCGTAACTCTTCTATTAGATGGCTCTGGCCTGGGTTATCCTCAGATCTTGTAAATCAAATAAGAGCTGCTGTACACTCATGCAGTTATAAAATGGCTGATACTAGCCTGTTTCCGCAATCATAATCATAAACCATCTACATTAGTTAATTGTTAAAGGACAGGTTTTGATATTCCCTCATAAAAAACATTAATTCATTAACAGACTCTCCAAACAAGCCAGAAACAGGATGTCAGGGTGCAGAGGCAGAACAGGTCTGGATGACAATGGCTTGTTTTGTTTTTTTGGTGGGGAACACAATATGTGCTAACAAGTGTAACTCAGGATTTAGACATTCACTATCAAAGGTATGCAGATACTACAGGTATGTGGGTGGGATGAAACCGGTCATGTTACCTCAGAAGCGTTTGACGAGGGCACAACTAGTATTTAGCAAATTGCTACGTATGCAGATACACAGGTTTGATAAGAATCTCCTCTGCCAGGACAGAGTCAGGCTCATCGATGAGGGAGAGGAGTTAAACCAGTTTTACTTGATATTTTGATTTCCATGATTTCCGTGAGAAACTGGCTGAGTTGCTTCAGAGTGCAGTCCGATTCAGACTACAGTCTCTCAAGACAGACTATTAAATTCAAAGGAAAAGAGGGCACGTACTGTTTTTCCTTTATTTTTTATTTTTTTTAAAGGTTTATTTATTGATAATGCAGACATCATCATTATTCAAAACAATGAATTACAGAATCATGATTTCCTTCTTTTTTTTTTAACAAGACAAGACAAACTCAAAAGAAAAAGACAAAAAACAGCAAAAAACAAACCCCCCCACCCACCCCCCACCCCAACCCCAGAAAGGTAAACTACACAGCTCTCATTACTCTGTATTGTACACAACATCACTTGACAACAACTCGGATAAATAAATAAAAATAACAATATAAATAAAACAAAATCAACCCAGAGGAGATATTGACGGTAGAACCTCAAAGAACCTACCCCATATTTCTGAGTGGTGTAAACCACTCCTACAACTGGCTTTTGTGTGCAGAAAAAAATGAGCATGGTTGCTATGTTCAAAATAATTTCTGACGTAATTAAATCACACCCAGGTGAACTGGATGACCGTAGCAACCATGCTAATTTTTTCTGCACAAAAAAAGCCAGTTGTGAAATCACATCCGGGTGTGATTTCATTACATCAGACATTACGTCAGACCACAGCTGATCATGCTATATAAAACCTTACACCACTCAGTTCACACGGGTGTGATTTTTTCAAAAGTAGCAGGCTTTCTCCTTACATTGTACAGTATGATGAAAGCTCATTCAGCCAGTGTCTCTGTGAAGGTGAGTTTTCAGATTTCCAATTAACCAAGATGATTTTCTTCGCAGCTGTACTGGCGAGTAACACAAAATACTCTTTATAATAATTTGTGTTGATCAACGTAACGTCACCCAGTAACCAAATTCTTGGATCATGTGGTATTTCAACCTCTATGATATCAGAGACAGTAGACATGATGAACTTCCAGTAATCAATCAGAAGTGGGCAGCTCCATAACATATGTAATAGGCAGCCTTCTGTTATCTTACATCTTTGGCACATAGGGGAAATGCTCCTATCAATCTTGTGTAACCTGAGTGGGGTAAAGTAAGTCCTGTGAAAAATGTTAAACTGCATCTGTCTATGTTTGGTGGAAATCAGAACCCTCTGAGCCCTCTCTAAAATTATTTCCCAATCCACATCATCATAAGTGCATCCCAAGTCTGTCTCCCATTTATGTTTAATATTCAATGTATTGTAAATTGGTAAATTATTATTTAGAATACTATATATGGAGGAAGTTAATCCTTTAGTTGAGGTGATAAGACTACAAAACATGTGATCCTCCAGGGGGGATTTTTCCGGAATATTCGGGAAATCTATAGATTTTGCTTGAATCCAATGTCTAATTTGAAGATATTTAAAGAGGTCATGGTTACGTAAATTAAATTTGGCTGACAGTTGTTGAAAACTTGATACTACATTGTTGCTGTATAAATCCCCCACAGTCCTGATTCCATTATTAACCCATCTCTGCAATACTCCATCAGCTATGGGATAAGGAATATTAGGATTTTCCCATAATGGTGTCTTTTCCTTTATTTTTTTGACGATGGGTTCTCAGATTGGATTCAGTGGACAAAATCGACAAAAGAGATAAAAGTCACGGGCATCAGCGGCTGACTGCTTAACCACATGAACCCGGTGACGGGCACATTTGGTAAAACTAGACAAACATTTGGCAAAAGTAACAGATCTACAAGCTCACAACATGTCAGTCACGTTGTAGCTTGTGGCTATATTATTTCTCTATGAAGAGGTTTGGTGTAGAGGGCAAAGAAGGGGGCCTCTGGAAGACCTGCTCAATGCAGCTTTTAGTTGTTACCCGTTCATTTTCCCCATAGACTTTCAAAAAGTAATTTATTTAAAGACGTTTACGCTGCGGACAAAGCCAACTATTGTGACAAATCATGACAATAAACACAATGTTTTGGACAGATCAAATAATTAGTAAGAAGGAAAAAAAAGTACAACACTTTTTGTTTTGTTTTCCTTCTTACTTGCATATATTTCAATGTTTTTCTTTTGTTTTTCTCAATGATAGGCACACCCAAAGGGTCACTGGTTTCCTGGGGACTCCACATCTGGTGCCAACTGAAGACAGCTATAATCACCTTTTCTCTGGATATTATCGCCCAATTTGTTCAATTCACTACTTAGCAATATGTTATCAAGGAGGCGCATCAAAATGGCCATTGTTTTAGCAATCCTGGCTGGTTTGTTTTGGTACGTAGTCAATCCCATCCTCAACCAGCAATTGGTCTACAGTCATTACAGTCGCAATGCTCCATCCGAAGACAAGGGGAGTGTCATGGTCATGGGCCCATGGCACAATGACACCGCCACCATTCACACCACAGCACCACCGAAGGTGGTGAAGAGGGAATACCTTCCTCCAGATGTGCGCAATTTGTCCTTCTCTGACACCTTTATGAAGACGATTCCCCAGAATGGAGCTTACTGGAACCGCCTGTTCCACACCATTCTTAAGGGAATGGCCGAGGGGGAAAACAAAATCAGAAATCAGAGTTGGCCCCATTGCAGGGAATCGAGTCACGAGGCCTTGCAAACCAATGTGCACGACTTTAATACCTATACAGAAGTAGCCCAGGACTTTGTGCGGGGCATGGACTGCAAATCTCCCCCGATCCTGATCGATCAGCCCAACAAGTGCCGGTCAGGCGATGGGAAGACTTTCCTCCTCTTCGCCATCAAGTCGACTCCTTCGAACTTTGCCCGGAGACAGGCTGTGCGGGAGACCTGGGGGAAAGAGCGGGTCTACGAGAGTGGACTGAGAGTGCGCACAGTGTTTCTCCTGGGTAGCTCGTCACTCGACGATCCCGATCTCAGTCAACTGCTGGCATTTGAGGCAAAGGTCTTTGGAGACCTGCTTCAGTGGGATTTCCATGACTCTCTTTTCAACCTGGCCCTGAAACAACACATGTTCTTCAAATGGACACAGAAGAACTGTCCACACGTCTCATTTGTGTTCGATGGGGATGACGATGTGTTTGTCCACACCCGACAAATACTCAACCACGCAAAGTCTTTGGAGCCTACAAGGGTCTCTCAGGCCTATGTCGGACAGGTTATTACCTCGGCCAATCCAATTCGGAACCCTAAATCTAAATACTATGTTCCTCTTAGCTTCTATGACGGCCCGTACCCTCCTTATGCAGGAGGAGGTGGCTTCCTGTTTTCGGGTGCCTTGCTAGAACCCTTGTATAATGTTTCATATGCCATCCCTTTCTTTCCCATCGATGATGTCTTCATTGGAATGTGCTTTGGCGCAATAGGAGTTCCAGCCGTGACACATACAGCCTTCCGGACCTTTGATATCAGGGAGGAAGATCGTGAGAACATCTGTGTGCACAAAGAACTGCTTTTGGTTCACCAGCGCAGCCCACAGCAGATTAAGAAGCTGTGGAGGGGCATTAACAACCCACTGTTGAGATGTTGACCTTGCAATGATGCTGACATTGTGTTACACCCGCATGGGGACGCAGACAGTGCTAAACCAGCTAACTCCACCAGAGGGGTGGAGTTAGCTGGTTTTGCCATCTCCCCTATCAAAACTTATATACAAAACCTCCTAACTCCACTTGAGCTGAATTGGGATAAAAGTGGGGATAATAATAATATAGTAATAGTGACAGTAGTGACTATAATGACAATAATAAGTACCTGACAATATATAAAGTCACAATACCAACTTTGATGATGCAGTATTGCCTTGTGGTTTTCTTCATTTCATGGAGAAAAAAAATGTTTTCATGAAAGATTATCTCAGGTTAATCGCAGGAAGACCACTACTATTGATAATAACACATTATAAAAACATTCATTATCAGTATTATTGTATTGTTACATTTTTGATTATGCAAAAAATATTTCTAGATAAGACACTGTATAGTTCCCTTTCACTTCTGGTTCCTTTGAGGGACAATCTAATGCAGCTGTGTATGATATGGTTTGTTGTCCTGCGAAACTCAATTACGGACGGTACTCCCAACATCTGAATTCTCTGTATATTCTCCTATTTGTTTTAACCATCATTTTATTCCATCCATGCCTAATTCTACTGGAAGATAGCCTACTGCATAGGTCTGAGAACAATGGCAGATCATCTGACACAGTATATATACACTAGCATAATCACTTTGCAGCTTTTGTTTCTTCCTCAACCCATTCTGTACGGGAACCCCTTTTGGTGTTTTAAGCATTATGCTATACTTTAGCTACTGAAAAATAGCAGAACTACAAGCTCGTAGTGCGGCACCGAGTGCCGCACTACGAGCTTGTAGATCTGCTATTTTTGAAAAATCGTGAAAATGTGGCACAAATCTTTGAATATAAATTAGGCTATTTCAGAGCAAACGTTTTTTAACTCAAATCTTTGCTTCTGGGAGGTCCCTGGAAAAACAAATTTTCAGATGGGGGTCCGTGGCCAAATAGTCTATACAGATAATTCCGGGGGTCCTTGACATGAAAAAGGTTGAGCACCACTGACATGGAAACATGAGGTTTTTCAGAAAACTGTTTTTTATTTAGAAGCCTTTTTTTTAAATCGACCTCAGTCCAAAATGGGTAAATCCATATTTATACTTTGTGGTAAAACGGTGCCACGCAAAAGTCATTGCTGTGAGCTTGTAGATCTGATGTTGCCTATTTCTGATACCAGGTTGAGCTGAGGAGGCTTGTTCAATGAATGCCAAGTCAATGATTCAGTACAAAGTTATGCACAGATTACAATATTCAAAAGAAAATATTAAATGTATTCTACTGTAGCCTATCTGATATTTGTAACAGATGTAACTCTATGAGTCACTGCATGGTTTCAAAACAGTGGGTCGCCGACACAATTTTATGGGTTTTAAAAAGTTGGGGAACCACTGCTCTATTAGGTCATTTAATTTCTTGTTTTGTCCCTTTTTTGGCAGGACATCTTTACTTTGTAATGTAAAATAGACAGATAGCTTGAACCTGATGCTCTTGCCTCGTTTGGCTGTCCCAAAGCTATTGTACACATGAGACCCTTATTTTTGGTATGTTAATAATAGCATACCAAAACATTGTCCCTTGTTTGTTCATTTTTTTTGGAATGCATGTATTTATTGCTTCATTTGTACAGTAGATGATCTTCTTTTGTTGCTTTTTGATATTTTGTTTTAAATAAAAGGGAAGCTATTTACATTAGTTTCGTTTTATTGACTTTGAAAACACCATTACTTTCTTTTTTTTTTTTGCACAAAACACCAAACATTAGATATGATGTATCAGAATCAGTATACAGTTGAATGCATTACAGTATAGCATCCGTTTACAAATCCAACCCTCCAAAATGTGGGCAGGTATACTACTAGTCTTAAAAAAAAAAAAAAAGTAACCTCTCCAAAATGAAAAGGATAATATAACCTCCACCACACACAGGGTGAATAGTGGGGAAACCGCCACAAACTGCTGCAATATAACCTCCACCTTACACAGGGTGAATAGTGGGGAAACCGCCACAAACTGCTGCAATATAACCTCCACCACACACAGGGTGAATAGTGGGGAAACCGCCACAAACTGCTGCAATATAACCTCCACCTTACACAGGGTGAATAGTGGGGAAACCGCCACAAACTGCTGCAATATAACCTCCACCTTACACAGGGTGAATAGTGGGGAAACCGCCACAAACTGCTGCAATATAACCTCCACCTTACACAGGGTGAATAGTGGGGAAACCGCCACAAACTGCTGCAGAGGACAGTTACTGAACCCTCCTGGGTGTCCCTACAGTACTTAGTCAAAGGAGAAGAGAGGGAGAGTCACCTGAAGGGGGAGCGAGAGGCCCAGGCCTCACTTGCACATCGACCCAAGGTTGCCATAACTGTGTGCAGGTTAAAAAATATAACTTTCATTACAGCATTGATTTACAATCGGTGTGCATATGATTCATGCTATAACTGGGCCAACTATTTCGTATGACTTGTTACTGCACTAGGGGAAGAAAAAAAAAAACGTACATGTATTGTACAGGGCAGGGCCTGGCTGGAAACAAGTTCTTGAGCTTAGCCCAGATACCCTGGGTAAATATAGTAACTTTGCTTTGCTTACATACCGGTACATTCATTGTACAGGTATGTATGTACATTAACAACCTCTCCCGAGGGAGAGAGGTACCGGAATTGCAATGACGTTAAAGCTGGCAGCCCATTCTATACTAGTGCCCAATCTCATCATCTTCAGGCAGTAATACTTGCCGACCAGTATGTTATGCGTCCTACACCAGGGGTGTGTCCTACACCAGGGGTTCTTAACATGTGGGTCACGAGTCGACCCCTCAGTGGTCAGATTCTTTTCTGAGTGTATATATTTTTTTTTTAAGTAACTTTTCTTTTTTGCAACTGAATGGCTGGAAATTAAGAAATAAACTTTAATAATTAACCCATTTTCGGGCGGGAACCCCTTTTGGTGTTAGCATTATGTTATGCTTTAGCTATTGAAAAATAGCAGATCTACAAGCTCATAGCGCGCCACCGAGTGGCGCGCTACGAGCTTGTAGGTCTGCTATTTTTGAAAAATCGAAGAACGACTGACATAGAAACATAGCTTTTTCAGAAAACTGTCAGGATGTAGAAGACATTTTTAGAATCTGATCTCAGGTCAAAATGGGTTAAAGCCATTTTTGGGGGTCCCCAGCCCAAAGGGTTGAGAATCCTTTTGGGGCTACGACCAGGGTCTAAAATGTAACAGTGCTTCCACTGCGAAGATCAGGGAAGATTACCTCCAACCACTGCACACCATGTGCTGGTTATACTTTATTAACATTCTCTACATACAGATTGGTTGGAAATAACGTTTTATTCCCGGACTGTAGCTTTAAATCCTGTTATAGACACAGGCAATATAGGTAAAAATCACAGTAAGCCTACTTTACACAAGAATTCAAACTACTGGTATCTGTCATTCTCTCCAACGTAAGGCACAAAACCCAGAGGTATGATCTGAATCCAGCTCATCCTTCCCTCCCCATTATTATTGTGCAGCAAAGACTTACCAAGTCATATCAAAACTATAATTCTTATGCAAACATGAATATGAAGATTCTCACTCACTGCCTTCACAGTAAAATCCCAGTGTTACTTCAACCACTCACTATTTTATGCTTTGCCGTATAACGGCTGTGTGTGAAATTAGCAGATCTACAAGCTCGCAACACATCAAGTGTTTAGCACAAATTTATGACTATAATTACATGCCCCAAATATAGGGACACCAGGTTCAAAGTGGTTAACTCTATGAGAATATACTAATGTACTGTATACTGTAGGGTTGGGATTCTTTAGGATTTTGATTCCCTCTTAACGGTCCGATTCCATCAGGGGTTGGAAATAGACCATTATGGGTCTGTAACTCTGAGAGTGTACAAATGGAACCCAAAATGGTTCCCGTGAGGATCAATTATGGTGGTCATTGAAATGAAAAAGTGTGAGAACCACCAGTAGAAATAATGTATATTTTTGAATAGTTCAACTAGCCAATCTACATTGACACGTTGTGAGCTTGTAGACTGGCCATTTTAACTATTCAAAAATGTTTTGCAAAATAGTAAAAAAAAAAAGGCAAAGAAGTTTAGGGATAAGGGGTTTAGCGGTGACGAAAATGGAGTCCACAAACTAGCTCCAAATGTGACCCCCCCCTCCCCCCAACCCTACTAATGCATCCTAACATTTGTAAACTCTCTGGAGCTAAAGTAACACTACAGGGATTTGACCGTGCTTGTGTTCCAACAGATCTCAGTAGTTATTATTTCTCATACAGGTCCAGAGGGTAGTGCTCCTTGTACTGCTGAATGTGTCTGTGCATGTCTTCCATCTGCCTGGTCAGGTTGGGCGTCATCTCCTCGTAAACGTCGGAGAACATCAGGTCAATATTGGGCTTGTGGCGCTTCTCCGCCTTCTCGAACGCCTCCATGACCATCTTGCGGGTCTCCTTGCGCCAGCTGCGCTCGTCGTCCTCGCTCCACCAGTCGCGGGCCGTCATGTAGTGCCTCAGCCGCGAGATGGGGTGGTCCTGCTTGTCCCAGTAGTTCACCTCGTCCACCGAGCGGTACGCCGAGCTGTCGTCGCTGGTGCTGTGGTGGCCAATTCTGTCGAATCGAGTGTCGTTCAAGTTAATTATATCCCCACGTAAAGTATATATTTCCTCTCTGAAATCATTTAGATTAGCCAATTGACCTATAGCTAAGCCCCTCCCCAAACTGCTATGGTCCAATCACAGCTAAGCATAACAAGGGTCAGACAAACCTCCACCAATAGTTTTCCTATAATGATAAAACATTGTCTTAAAAAATAAATGTCACGCACATATTTTTCCAGTGCATATGGCAGGCCGTTGTTGACGGATTTGGAAGAGATTTTGAAGGTCTGGTTCTAAAATTTAACCAGTATTTAATGTATAAATTCCTAGATATTTACATTGGAATGAATGAGTCCGGCTGGAAAGTGTCCAAGTGAGAGTGTCAAAGTGGGAGAAGGGGGCTTAGCTAAAGGACAATTATTGTTTAGCTCTTCTCATTATGCCAATAAATCCTCCCTTCCACACGCTTCTCTGGTTCTTTTCCTTTTTAGGCCTCACTCACACTGTTGCAACATGCATACAACATTTGTCTTGTGTCTGTGTTGGCCGCCCCAATGCATTTCCAATGGAAGTCACATGGTTTTACAAAACATTTTTGTTTGATGGCTGTGTTGTGCCCCCCCCATCTATCTGATATCAGCACTAGGTCGGCTCGGGCCAAATATAGGGATTGTCATACTAGACATGTCATATGTCATATAGCCCAACGTCCTAGTCAGAGTCTTCGTTACACCCCCGAAATATTGTACTGAGCAAATGGACTGTTACCACCTTCAATAATAATGATGATAATAGTCTTTATTGTCTCCAAATCATATATTTTCTTTGTCATAGACACTTGTACAGAACATTAATAATTCTACTCGAGTTGGAAGCATTAAGACCCATTTTAACCCTCAGTGGCTTCCTTTCTGAAAAATAACGTCATTGTAAAAAGATTCACGCGTTTAGATATTCTATTTACAATGAGAAGCGGACGAGAGCTGGTGCCACTTGGACCCGGAAGTAACGTAGGACTACAAAATGACGTCGGACTTAAATACAGAATAGACACTCTATGCTGTGGTGGATTTGAACCACTAGACTCCCTGGTGGTGGACAGGTGCATTACCCCTGCGACACCCGAGCGCACAAATACATTGGCCCTCATTTATCAATTGAGTGTAAAATCCGCCCCAAATTCGAGTGTAGGTTTCGTAGTACACCCACGTCGGGTCGGCATTTATAAAGTGATCGCAGACAGCTGATCCTTCCTAATTTCATTCCTAGCAGTAATAAATGTGACGGCTGAAATCAATCTGGCACGCCCTGTGAAATCAAGCCTCGCCCTCGTTTTTGCGACATGAACAACTGCAATACGACCTGGAAACCATGGATACAGGAAAAGCATACTGCCTGCCTCACCCCCCTCTCTCATACACACACACACACACACACACACACACACACACACACACACACACACACACACACACACACACACACACACACACACACACACACACACACACACACACACACACACACACACACACACACACACACACACACACACACACACACACACGCACACGCACACACACACGCAACTTGCAAGCCCAACTAACTGGTGTGTTGTATCTTCAATAAATAAAGAACGAACACCTGCATGAATTAAATAAAGCTGTAGGCCTCCTACCCTGTCTGTTTCCCTCTCACCTCGCTTTCCTTTCTGTCATGTCTACGCACGCACGCACGCACGCACGCACGCACGCACGCACGCACGCACCTCAAGGCTACATGACACATCGTATCACCATGAATGGAATACGTTTGTAGGCCTATAATAATTTTACCCATTCGTGCGCAGTGCACGGCGAAGGCGAACAGTGAGACTGCGCACTGCTGTGATAAGTCCTGTGGGTGAGTGATGCCTGCATGAGAGATAGGCTACCATGTCGTCAAGGCAGTCATAATCAACGTTTATGGAGTGATTTGATCATTGATGAACGAATCATAAACATATGGATGAAGGTTTGCATGTGTGCTGGTATGTGCTGGGCTGGCGACGCACGCCGCGGCCCCGTCCTCCCGACCCCCGAAAATGATCTCGCTTTTATCTGAACTGTCAAAGCGCTTATTTAAATGGTGAATGATTAAGCCCCTTACGCCTATAGCCTGCTACAATTGCAAATAGGCAAGCTGTATGATTGTCATTGTCACTTGGAAATAAAGGCGTGCCGTCCATGTGCCTTTTCACAGTGATTCTATAGGCATCTGATGTCACGCTCATGCCGCATGCGATGCGCTCACAAATCATCTCACAAGTGCGCTCGCATAACAAGGCCAGTAAAGCACTGTTTGATTAAGCACAATCTAATACATTGTAAACATGTTATATTGTTTTTAATTGCGCGATTTTAATTACTTGTAAAGTTGGAAATCTCTCTTTTTCTCTTTTTTTACATGTATATACATAGTTTTATATTAACATTTTAGGAGTGAAAACATATGTTTAGATGCCTGTGACAGCGTGTCAGCAGTTCAGACAATGCTGCTCCACTGTTCTACGACAGAAAAACAGGTGAGGACAAAGCGTACGACAGCTCCCGACCAGACGTGATTTTTGTCCTGGCTCAAGTTCAAATTCATGCTTTGGCGCAAATCGTAAATGCCGAAAATTGCGGTAATTTCGGCGTACACCCATATTTTGGCGTACGCACGGTTGATAAATGAGGGCCATTGTTTTTTATACCCCCAACCCCACCTGGGCTGCCAAAACCAACCTGTAGGTCATGGCCTCGATGAGAAAGGGCTGGTTCTCTGCCACGGCTCTGCGCCGCGCTTCCTTTGTGGCGTTGTACACCGCAAACACATCGTTACCGTCTACACGGATGGACATCATGCCGTAACCTGGCCCCCGAGCAGCTGTGGGAATTATACACAAACAGCAGTGTGTTTTATCTGGACACAGGAACGACTGCAACATAATATGTAATACAAAATGTTATGATTCAGATTATTCAGTTATGATAAACAGATGGTCTCTGGCAGCTGGCGGCTGGCATATAGCTGATTTTTTCCTCTGCCTTTAACACGATCCAGCCACATCTTCTAGCCCAGAAGCTAATCAATTATTTTAAAATGGATCTTAACCTTGTTGGCTGGATCATAGACTTCTTAACTGTTAGGTCTCAGTGCGTGAGGGTAAATGAGGTCCTGTCTTCTCTGCTGCTCTCCTCCACTGGTTCTCCCCAAGGCTGTTGGGGAGAACCACTACTCACTACTGTATATTCTGTATACCAACGACTGTTGTAGCAATCACCCTAACAGGTATATTGTCAAATTTGCTGATGACTCTGTGATTGTTAGCCTTCTTGAAGACAATGAAGTACAGCATGGGCCAGTTGTCAATGACTTCATATCCTGGTGTGACAAGTCATTCTTACAGTTAAATGTGACCAAAACAAAAGACATGATCATCAGCTTTAGAAGGACTCCACCCAGGCCTGCTCCTACACTCATTAAGGGCACAGAAATTGAAGTTGTAGAGAGCTATAAATACTTGGGTGTCGTTCTTGACAACAAACGATCCTTTGACTCTCATGTTGCCTCTACATCAAAAAAAGTTCCTTTAATGTCTCGTCTGTAATGATGACTCTTTTCTACAGAAGTTTTATTGAATCTGTTCTTATGTTTTGTATGGTTGCCTGGTACGGTAATCTGACCCTGGCAAACAAGAACAGGCTCAGCAGCCTTGTCAAAGTGGCCAGTAAGATTTCTGGGAGAACCAAAGCCCAACTCATATAACTGTACAAGAGGCAGATGCTTAAGAGAGCCTCCTTCCTCCTGGAGGTCTCAGATCACTCTTTGCACTTATTGCCACTAATGCACTTTTGCTGACTTTGCTACTATTGAATGTTATGAATTCTCTGTCTCTAGTGCCCTGTTCTTAGATCGTAGTTTGTATTGAATGTTGTTGTTGTGTGTATTTTTTACTATGATCTGGCTGCAAACCAATTTCCCGCAAGGGACAATAAAGCTAACCTTGAACCTTGATAGCTGTCTGAGCACCTTGGCTGGTAATCCATTTCCTGTCAGCCTACTTTCATCTATCCCTCTATCAATTAAAAGAAGAATAAAAAGGCGAAAGCCAAAAAAATATATATCTTAACCCATACTGGGCGGGAACCCATTTAGGTTTTTTAAGCATTATGTTATGCTTTAGCCACCGAGAGGCACG
This sequence comes from Electrona antarctica, assembly GCF_951216825.1. Lineage (NCBI taxonomy): Eukaryota > Metazoa > Chordata > Actinopteri > Myctophiformes > Myctophidae > Electrona > Electrona antarctica. The sequence continues at coordinate 10,339,398 of NC_136792.1, read as the reverse complement.
CTATGAGCTTGTAGATCTGCGCAAATCTTTGAATGTATATTCTTTCAGAGCGAACGTTTATAACTCAAATCTTTGCTTCTGGCAAGTCCCTTTTCAGGGGTCCTTGAGATTAATTATTTGAGAAAAAAAACATAGAAATATTGGTTTTTCAGAAAACTGTCATGATTTAGAAGACATTTTGTAGAATCGTTCCCAGGTCAAAACGGGTTAAACAGATGGTCTCTTACCAATGCCATCCCCTCTGTACTGCTCGTTAGTAGGGGTAGAGATGGCGTAGCCGTTGTTACGACAGAAGAAGATGAGCGGACACTCCAGAGTGGCGGAGAAGTTGAAACCAGCGTGTGCGTCGCCCTCACTGGCTGCTCCCTCTCCGAAGTAGCAGATGACGGCACGGTTGGCATTCTCCCTTTTGACTGCATACGCAGCCCCAGCCGCTAAAAAATATATATTACATGTCAACGCTGTAGTGATTGATGGATTGATTGAAATATTTATTAACAGTTTGCAGAGTTACAGTACATTTCAAGCACAAACTCAATACAAAGACTGTTAACTGAGTGGACGAACCAATAAAGCATTACACTTGTTTACAAGAGGGTCCACAATGTTCAATTCATCAAAACATTTAGAGACGTACAAATAGACACTTCTATATAGTCAAAGAACAGAACAGGAATTCATCATAGAGGTAAAAAGGGAAAAGAGACATATACAGTGAGGGGGAAAGATTTTTACAGGGGCCAGTTTCGAATTGCAGCCGTCCGTAGGTGCCCTTTGAGAGCGGTTTTGAAGGAGTCAAGGGATTTGCATGTCTTAATGACTGTTGGTAGGGCATTCCACATTTTGGTGGCATAGGAGCGAAAATAATTTAGTCCCTTGTTTGTGCCGAATCTGGGTTGTACATGGTTCGTTGCACTCCCTCTGGTGTTGTGGGTGTGGACTTCGTTAACATTAAGGAAGTATCTAGACAGGTACATGGGTATCTTGGTGGAGTATCGAATCTTGTGGACCAGACCCATTGCAAGATGCTGTACTCTGTCGTCGACCCTAAGCCATTCCAGTCTGTCAAAGTGGGCAGGGGTGAGGTGGGTTCGGGGGGTGAGGCCAAGTAGGAGCCTGACCAGTTTGTTTTGGGAAGTCTGGAGCCTAGTTTTAAGGGCCTTTGAGGTGCTGTGGTACCAGGAGGTGCATGCATAGTCAAATAAGCCTTGTACGAGGGCTCCTGTTAAGGTCTTCAAGGTGTTTTTGTCGACCAGTGAGGAGATCCTGTAAAGGAATCTTGTTCTTTGGTTGACTTTTTTGATTACGTTGGTGGCCATTGTATCACCGGAAAGATTAGCCTCCAGGATGGAACCTAGGTAGGTAATTTCATCTTTACGTGTGATAACATTGTCACCCACTCTAACCAAGAAGCCATTTGCCTTGCTGAGATTACTATTAGATCCAAAGAGAATGGATTCAGTTTTTCCCAGGTGTAAAGATAGTTTGTCATCAGCGAGCCAGTGATTAACAGCTGTTGTTAATTAACAGCTATTCTCAAAGTTGCATGGTATGTCACATTCTGATATATCCGTCTGACTGATATATCAGGTCTTTATTTAATTGTTTTGAACGGTATCGGAAGTTATGCAGCAGATGTATGCCGACTTTTTACCTTTACCTTTCAACCTTTTCTGTCCCTATATTTTGGGAATGTCATTCTTGGTGAAAAGGTTTTCAAAACATTACAAAAATGTATGATTTACAAACTATGTTTGGAGAGAAAAATTTAATAAATGATATAATATATGCAAAATACGATAAAGGCATCGCAACTGGCCCACCTTTACAGGCACTCGCCACTGCGCCATTCATTAAAACACATTGACTGCCAAGCACGTCATATTCTTTTTTGCCGATTTGATGTGACGTACATTCTCCAATCATTATCAATGGGAATGGCAATTTGTGTAGGATAAAAATACCGATTTGCTCGTCCACATATGACGTAAATTCTACATTCATTGGCTAGCGCCCCTCAGAAATCCACTGTAGACATGTTATGAGCTACTTTCTGTCAAGAAATTCCTTGTAGATTTTTTCCAAGTGTTTGAGTTCGTAAGTGCTTGTTGGATATCACTCAACATCCCTGCGTAACCACCCGTTTTGAATTTGCACCGATCTTTCTTTACCGAAACGAAAAATGGCAAGATGGCCCCGGTCTGCATATAGTCAATAACTAAAGACCCAATGATCACGTTTACAAAATTCGAGGACTCTCTAAAATCGTGATGGGCATCAGGGCTCATTGTTTGGCCCCGCTTAGCCTAGCTCAGACCCACAATGGAGTTGGTAGTACTTTTTAGTGGTGTGAGGCCATGGCAGTGGAAACCAGGCTTTAAGATACTGTTGCAAACAACTAAATAAGCCAGCAAGCAATCCCTAGCCCTTGAGGCAGCACCCCTTGCTGGACAGATTTAGTATTGTATGTATTGGTCAGTAAACCTTATGGTCCCCTTGCCCCTTATGCCTAGACTTTTTGGGGGCATTTTCTTTTTAACTATTTTGCAAAACATTTTAAAATAGTTCAAATTGGCGATCTACATCGACCCCTTGTATAGGCTACTGTATTTGCTGTCACACCGTCTTCCAGGGTGAAAAGTTGCAGTATATCGCAGTGGGAATTCAAGTTTATTAATTTTTTCCACCTTTCCTATGAAAATCAAACCTCAAATCATAAGTCGCTCGACAGAGAGTGCCCCACCCCGCCCCAGACAGCGGACCGGACGCACCTTGACACTTTTTTCGCTTCAATAGTCAGTCTTTATTGGCACGGCCAATCAAATAAGACTTTGACAGAAAGTCACCAGGGCTGAGCATCAAACTGTCTCTCTCTCCCCCAACACCTCTAAACAGAACAGACACCTTGTTGTTTTTGTTCTCATTTTAGCACCTCACAAAATGCCATCCATTCCATACTAGACATACCTATTCCATAACCTTTTTATTCTTGAATTCGTTCAAATCATTCTTAAACACAAATGTTTTGCCTGCATGTTAGTATGCAACTCCCTTTCTTGTCACAAGTCCTTGAGCTGTATGATGACCTCACAGGCCGAAGACTTCCCAAACTATTTATCAAAACTCTCAGTGTGTAAATGTTTAACAGTCATCTGCACAATATATTCACAATATCAATATTCAGGCAATTGGTCAAAAAGAATAGTGATATTTGTGTTGTCCCCATCGCCCAGTCCTAGATAAAAGCATACCCTGGGGAATCTGTGTGGCCAGAGGAGAAGAGATGGTGATGAAGTTAAATTCTTTGCTGCCATAGTGCACCGGCATCTGTCGACCCTTTCCAAGGTCATCAGCGTTGGCATAGCACTGAGCCATGAACATATCCAGTGGAAAGCCGCGGTACATCAGCACTCCTGCAGGGGGCATCGAAAGAGCAGGTTTGAGGGTCTTTAGTGAAATGACAAACACCAGACCAATAATCCAGTGGTGGCTAATCCTTATGATTCCGTCGACTAAAAATGTTTGTCGACTACCTTTTTCCACTGGCGAAAACTAAATGGAAACTAAATAAAAACTAAGCTATGATGACTAAAACTAAGACTAAATATACTGACAATTTCGTCAACAAGTAAAAACTAGATTAAAATGTTAGGAAGGGACTAGTGGACAAGGGATCCAGTATAAGTCATTTTACAATTAGTTGCATGCTGAAAATAGACGATCTACAAGCTCACAACGTGTCGCAGTGGGCTTGTAGATCGGCTATTTTCAGCAAGTGAAAAAAAAACCATCAAGGCCCGCCAAAATACATTTTGTTCGACTAAATCAACTGTAGATTTAGTCGACTAACACTAAAACATTCCAGGTGACTAAAATGTGACTAAAACTAAATTAAAACCATTCAAGAGACTAAAAATCTAAATTTGCTGCCAAAAACAACACCGATCCTTACCAGCTTCTCTGTACTGGCCGAAGACGAGGTCACTGGGGTCGAGAGCTGCAGCGCTGCCAATGTGTGTCCCTTCTTCTCCGTAGTTGGTCATATAAAAAGAGATCCGACCCTACAGAAAAGGACCTCTTTATTTGTATTTGTTATAATTTTTATCCCACGATTTTGTAACCCATTTTTCACCCCTGTGTCAATTATCTAATGTGATCCTGGGCTCTACACACCCTCCGCCAACCTGGGGAGAGCAACGGACTTGAACTCATGCTTCCTTCATGCATGAGTGTCCAAGTTGCTCCTTTATACCTAACAGGGGGGAGTTTCCCTGGTTGGACGTAGCGCGTGGAAGGAACACGTTATTCCAACCAGAAAAGGACCTCTTTAACAAAACCTCATAACAACTATGTTGTTAGTTTGTTCCATACATTGTTGTCATATCTGACTGAGCTAAAGTTTTGTTCAGAGCAAATTTGGGAATCGTGAGAAATATATATATTTTGGTGTCAGCAGATTAGATTCAATTCTCAAAAACAAAACACTATAAAAAGTTAGGGGCCATATTTATAAATGAGAATTCCTAATATTGTCAGATGTTTGTACAAATGAGGAATTCCGTCTTGGTTGGTGCATTACAATTAATAAGGACAAAATATATTTAAAAAGAAAACTGAATATACACAGTAAGCTCTCAATAATATTGATGAAAGTGAATAAATCAATATCAAAATAAATGTTAAAAAAAGGCAGAAAACTATGGTTATGTAAATAAAAATAATTATTTCACTTGTGTTCCACAAATATGGCAATACATCATGCACTGCACTATAGACTGCAAGAGAAATACACTCACCTGTCTCTGAGATTCGTACAGAATCCTGTCCATGGTATTGAGCATGGTCATCGCCTTATAAAACTTTAATACAGTCTCCTTGGACAACTGGTTGAAGGAACAGAACACCAAAAACCATTAACCCTTGCCATAGGCCTATCTCACAGCATTTCCCCACCCCCTTTCGGAGCTAATGGTGTTATTTTTTCTGTGGTCCATAGACTTCCATGTTAAAAGAGGTATTTTCACAAGCCACAAACTACCGTTTTGTAAAGGTAAGGTTTATTCTACTTATTTGAGTTGTTATACCATTGTGTTTTCTTCATATTATTATCGGTCTTTGACATTTTAACATTAGGAAATGTACTTAGATTCTCCAGAGAAAAAAAAGGTGTAAATGCTAATGTTAAATGACACCACTAGCTACCGGAAGGGGGCGTGGAAAGGGGGCTGTGAGATAGGCCTATTGTATCCAACAGTACATGTGCCAAGACAATAATTCTATGTATCAAATGTATTACTCCGCTTTTCACAGAGTTAAAAGGACTAGACTGCAATGAAATGCGATTTCTGTATGATACCCATACAGAATATCCTGTGTTCATTTAACTCTGAGAGTGTAGAGATGGAACCAAGTGGACTTTTACGGGTGTGTAACTCTGAGCGTTTACAAATGGAGCCAAACGGCACCCAATTTGGTTCCATCTGTATGGTTTCAGAGAACCCCAGCAATGTCCATATTCTGGGGGGGGGGACATTAGCCAATAATCACACTGGTGTGAAGTGAGAGGCTCCTCACTCACTCCTTTAGTATTTATATTGTACCACATGACGTCACATGATGTTTACGGCTGTGAACAAACATTGAATAGACTCGACTCTTTGTTAAAAGTGCTCTAAACAAACAATCATTTTGGGGCGGGAACCCCTTTTGGTGTTTTAAGCATTATGTTATACTTTAGCTATTGATGTGGCGTAAAACTATGAATATATATTCTTTCAGAGCGAACGTTTTTTAACTCAAATCGTTGCTTCTGGGAGGGTCCTTGGAACTGTAAGGCATCAATTATACTATAATAATGCTACCCATAGTTCACCCTGCAGCATCAGCATGACATTGCAGATACCAAGTTACAGGTACAGCAATGACACTACTGGCATCTAGTCAGTCTACTTTGTTATAGCACATGCTCCACAACAACACAGTGAACTCCAGTGAACGTTGTTCGTATGTCCCTATATATATATATATTTTAATATTCACAATTTTAAATATATTGTGTCAGGATGACATGCTCATTAATATGTTGCAGGAGATTTGTGGTACTGTATGCGATATCGGTACCACATTTGTCATGGTATGTGTGAGTCAAGTCAACTGTATGACCACAGTGGAAAAGAACATGGCATGACATCATTGTTAAAGAGCAGAACAAGTAAATAGTTGAGAGAAAGTGTTTCAAAGTGTCAAATTACAATAACAACTAAATCATAATAACACTCAACAAGCATAATTCATGGAAACCCTTGATCCACAGACCTCCTCAGCTCTGATCAAGGTTGGGCACCCTAATCAAACTACTATTGTGACACTGCATTCCTTTAAATCCTGACATGGCCTTCATCATGTACTTAATTATCTGTTTTACAGTACAGTACCACACCTTAATTGACACCACAACTATTTAAGCTACGTTGACGAACACAAAACTAGTTTAGCTTGTAGAACTTCCTGTCTCCTTGTGTCCCCAAGTAACAACTAATATGAAGTATACTGCGCACCCATTCACCTTTGCAGCTAAGTGTCCCTTTCTCGGACTGCAACTGTACTTATTGTATAAGACCCATTTATTGAAATCCCAAACATGGAATATACTTGGACCATGCATTATGCCACATAATGCCTGTCTCAGGACGGCCACCTGCCAGTATACAGTGGATAACTTCCCAGTCTAATTAATTAGTCTCATGTCACGCAGCTGTGTCTAGATTCTCCCGGGGAGCTGCCTATGCCATAGAAAGCATAGGTGGACCCCAGGCTAGTTTAAGTCTAAAGTAGAGGGTTTAAGTGGTTATTAACACGTTTAGACCTGAGGACGGTTCTACAAATGACCGTTTTCTGAAAAACCTCATGTTTCTGTCGTTCTCAAACATTTTCATGTCAAGGACCCCCAGAAATATATGAAATTGGCCACCGACCCCCATCTGAAAATATGTTGTTCCAGGGACCCCCCAGAAGCAAAGATTTGAGTTAAAAATGTTTGCTCTGAAAGAATATATTCAAACATTTGCACCACATTTTCACGATTCTTCAAAAATAGCAGACCTACAAGCTGCTATTTTTCAACAGCTAAAGTACAACATAATGCTTAAAACACCAAAAGGGGTTCCCGCCCAAAATGGGTTAACACTTAGGGCTTTACACAGCGCACCTGTGGATCTTCAGAAGGGTTGATGATCTGGCCCTGGCGGTCCATCACACGGTACACTGGGATACCAGAGATGACGTTGGGCTCAATGAACTTCAAGTGGTCCACAAACTCTGCTGAGGCTCCAGGGAACTGAGGCTTATCCATGGCGGCGTCAAAGGGCTCTTGACGGTGCACCGACTGAAAAGAGAGAGAGAGAGAGAGAGAGAGAGAGAGAGAGAGAAGATGATATGTCAAACAAACAGTGATAACAGTATGCTGTGGCAACTCAGCAGCTACATTGAGGGAATAAAGTATGATATTGATGAACAGTGGTCTGTATATGTCTTCCTAATAGCAACTTAAGAGAACACAACACGATGGTAAAATAAGACAATTTAAACACACAGTAAAATGTAGCATAACTATCAAAATTCCTGATGAAAATGTCATCTCATCATGAATAGTTGAATCATGAACTTGGGCCTTGAACTTGGAGTTATAAATATCACACATTCAAATTTTACAGGATACAGTCATCACTACATACATTACATGCATCAGACACATGCATTTGTATCTACTTTTAACAGAGTAGATGTAATTTCCTGTGTTCTGGTGAATTTGGGGAGTTTGATACTTTTATCATAATGCTTTCCTAGCATTGGAAAATGATGGCCATTAAAAGTAGGCCTACATAAATTGATTTGATGACTGAAGCAATGCAAGACCCATTGCTTCAGTCATCTTAAATAACCATTCATTCATTAAGTGGACATCCCTGTATGATTGCATGCACATTGCACTGCCCACACCCCAGAAACTTTTAACATACATAATGTCCTGTGTTCTGGTGAATTTGGGGAGTTTGATACCAACTCTAGGAGAAATGACAATCCACGAGCAGTGGCGTATTTACAATAAGGCCAAATCCATTTCTGCCTGGCCAAAATCCATACACTGAGAAAAGAATCACACCTGTGTGAACTGAGTGGTGCAACTCCCCTCCCCCCTCTCTCTCTCCCTGTCTCTCATTAGCAGGCAACAGTGCAGCACTATCTCTCTCTCTCTGTGTTTCTGGCACAACAGCGCCACTCTTGCCCCTACTGCTGCTCATAGTCACATAGGTTAACACGGACACTCAAAAAGAGAGGACAAAAACAAGACCCGAGAACTATTAGTGGACAGCGGATTGGCCGCTGCGTGCGACTCTTAATCACCCATTGGAATGCAAATGCAAGCCTTTCAATCCTATACTCGTCTGGCAGACGACGACAATTAACACATCTTGCCAGCCCAAAATGTAATTCCTGGAAACGCCACTGTCCACGAGTCCGCCAGGAGACTCCTGCAGGATCCAGATGGGTTGGCTGCCCTGCACTAAACGTGTACCTCTCCTGTGTTTCACCTGCTGTTATGAAACTTTGATTTATCTCATCTTATAAAACATATTCATTATTCAACTTATTATATCGTTTCAGTGACACACAGTAACCAGATAATATAAGATATTAAATAATTAAATCAATCAATTATAATAATTTCAACATATTGATATTATTGACTAGTCGGGACTTGATCACCCCGGCTGGGTCACCTGAGTGAGGGGTATGATGTTGGGAGACCCGAAACCCCGATGACCTTAGGATACATCACTGAGGATACGTCCCAGGTACATCCATGTATGTATGCATTTTGTTTAGTTATTCTATTTATAGTGACTCATAGGAATAGACTACGTGACAACCAGGAATAGTCTGGTGACCACCGGAGAGACGGGTGGCAGCCGGAAATTAGACGGCACCCGGGAGCAGTATGGGTTGGCGCCCCAGCCTGTGTCTTCCGTGAGGAAGAAGCCCAACAAACCCATGGTGAGGCCTTTAGGAGGGCCATTCAAGCCTCAAGCGGAGCCTGCGGCACCACCAAGGGCAAGGTGGAGCCTGCGGAACTGTTGTGGCTCGAGAATCCACCATTCCTGAATAAAGTGCCTGGTGCTGGGAGTCTGGTGCAACGCACAGGGCCTGACCTGGTGAGAGCAGGAGTGGACCTGGTGAGACGTAGGAGGGGCCCGGACAGGAGTCAACCCACAGAGCCTAGTCCTTCCACGCGCCAGAATGGTACCTCCCAGTCCCGGCAGAGTAGTTCAGGAAGAACGGATTGTGTGGCCCTGGTTTTTCCCTAATGGGACTGATCGAGGGTAGCTACTGGGACGTAAGTCGGGACTTGATCACCCCGGCTGGGTCACCTGAGTGAGGGGTATGATGTTGGGAGACCCGAAACCCCGATGACCTTAGGATACATCACTGAGGATACGTCCCAGGTGCATCCATGTATGTATGTATTTTGTTTAGTTTATTGATTGAAATATGTATTAACAGTTTGCAGAATTACAGTACATTTCAACTAAGTACAACTCAATACAAAAACTGTTAACTGTGAGTGGACGACACCATAAAGCATTACACTTGTTTACAATAGGGCCCACCATCAATGTCTCTGATCATCAGATTAAGCATGCTTATTTGGCAATAAAATACAGGCAACCATTCAATTAATATAAGTAAAGCTTTTGTTTTCGTTCATTCGCCACACACCCCTGAGTCTGGCCAATCATAATATAGCAATGTCGTAATGTCGTTAGCTTAGCTATGGCTAAATAAAACTAGCTTAGGCTAATAGCTTTAAAACCATTAAATCGCAACACTATTTGATAAGGTTATGGTTGGTGTCAAAACATTAATTTGTTTAACAATCAATAACCCAAACAAGTGTTTACGTTTAGCTTGACGGAGAATCCGTTACACTGAAATTGGTTAGTATATCGACCTCTGTGACGCCAGGGGCCGCTGTTGTGAAATTGTCGGGATTATTTCTGCCGGGTGCCCATTATTTAACATAAAATAACCACATTGACATGTTTAAAACTATTTAGGCATGAACATTACAACATGCAATGCTAAAAATGTAATGTAATGTAATAAAAAGGGGTCAGTTGTTTCCTGCTGTCGTTCCTTCTATATACAACAGCGACATCTGGAGTCACAGGAATCAATATATCACCAATGTCGGTTAAACGCTGCCAGCCAGGCGACCTTACATGTTATCTAAAGCGAATAAATAAAGGGTTCTCTTTACAAAAACGCACACATACAGTACAACTCACATTGACTCTGAAGGCCCTGTGCTGCAGCAGTCTTGCAGCCCGCAGCCCTGCCGTCTGACGGATCGCGTGGAAACACGAGCCGTACATTTTAATCATCATGCTACCGCTCCGCACGGCCGTCGCCATCTGTCAGTCTCACTGTCACTCTTGTGATTGTTGTGCTGTGATCGCAGAAGATGAGAGAACAGCTAGTAGACTTTTATAAGTGTCTTCTCTTGTAAACTGTCAGTCAGACACCACGACGGAAGGGTCGGTGGTGTGATGGGACGATTGCAACGGCCACCTCTCTCAGGAAGGAGACGATGATGCGATGATCTTGCCCTTGGTGAAGGCAAGGGAGCGTCGGGGGCAGTATAATGGGACGCAGCCCGACGCCACCCTCCTCACTACTGAGTGCTCATCTCCTGCCTCCTGGTGGAAGAAGTAGGCCTACTCAGATATTTTACTTTCAGTAAAAATTAGCAATAATACCACAATATTCAAATACTCTGTTACAACAAGTAAAAGGCCTGTGTTTCGAAATGTTACCTGAGTAAAAAGTAGGCAACTACAAAAGTATTGGCATCAAAATATAGGCCTACAACATTTTATTTAACAAAAGAGCTATAACTGTAATGTTTTTTATAAATGAAAAAGAATGTCAATAAATATATTGTTTTAAAAAAATATATATATATAGGCCTACTACCAAAAGAAAAAAAAAATATCGGTAGGTCTACCTACCTAGGTAGACATATTTATTTTTTAGGTTGAGTTTCCAATTACCTTTTATTTCTACTCCACTATACATCTCAGATGAAAATGTTGTACTTTTACTCCACTACATAGATTTATTTGAACTTTTTTTTATGATCAGCACTTTATTTGGATATTTTTACAAATAGACAAACACAAAGCAACAAACACAAGCAACAACAACAACAGAATATGTATGCATGGACATTATGGATAGACAAGATAAACAAAGAAAAATGAAACATGTTTTTTTTTAAATTAGTTTACACGACCAAACACGTAGCATCATCAACCGTATCATATGTATACTAAGACAGTGAACAATCAAAAGGGCACTGCCTGACCATGGATCACATCAAGGGCCTGCAACATGACTGAGGAACACGATCCACTTCGAATCATATTTATCTAACTGATCTTAAAAGATAACTTCTCCAAAGCAGTCACAATACCAAGCTGAGTGAACCATACATGTGCTGGAGGCAAATCCTCAGACTTCCATTCCTTAACAATGATTTTCCTGCCCACCATACGAATCGAGTCAGCTAGAGGTGCGGGGAGATGTTTTAATGGCGATGTATGACCCAGAATAAACAGAGCAGGTGTATAAGGAATATCCTGGGAGTGATTTGCATTATATTCTCATGAATAGCACTACTTTGTAGATTTTGATTATTATTACAACGTGCCTGCTAGTACCTACAGAGTACTTTCCTTTTTTTTCTCCATAGAAGTACGTTTTTAAATGTTCTGATGAATTGATGGAGGACCCTGATGTAAACAAGTCTTTTTCTGGTTTTATCCTTGTAGCAGTTTTATTGACTATTGACTTGTGCTTTCATTTGAAATGTACCCATTCTACAAACTATGAATACAATTTTCAATCAATCAATCAATCATCTACATTGTGGTATTGATACTTTTACTTAAGTACAAAATGAGAGTATTTTTTCCACACTGAAAGTACTGAAATGTAAAACAGCAGATCCACAAGGTCACAATGCGTTGTGACGCATGCGACCTTGTAGGTAGGCTACTATAGGTATAGGCTATAATATCGCTAAAGTGGTTAATGTAGGCTATGTTTACACCATTGACTATAGTATAGGCTACTTTAGTTTACCCCTAAGCCAGTGCGGTTCCCAAACGTATTCATGTCAAGGACCCCCAAATTGACACTAATTAGCCCGCTGACCCCCATTTGAAAATATATGCCAGGGACATCCCCATAAGAGAAGATTTTTACACTTCTAGCAGTGATTCTCAACCATTTTAATTTCAAGGACACCCAGTTTGACATGAATTAGTCTACGGACCCCCATTTAATGGTATTTCTATGATTGGGACACCCCATTTATATTGTAAAATCAATGTTAATTTAACTCTGAGAGTGTACAAATGGAACCAAATGGACCCGTTAGTTAGGGTCCATTTGAGTTACAGACCCATAAGGGTCCATTTGGTTCCAAACTGTCATTTAGCTGGGGACCCCCTGGAACCCCATTAAGGACCCCTGGGGGTCCCCGCACCCCACTTTGGGAACCACTGCCCTATTAAGCTATATTCTTTTTCCTTTTTTTCGATTTTGGCCTTAAAATCAAAAATCGAAATAATTAGTAAAAACCAAAAGTGGAAACTTGCTCAAAATACTTTCATATACTCTTTTATAACTGACTGTGAACTTCTGATGTGCCAAATAAAACTTCATAAAATATGAAGTTGAAAAAAAGTTTACTTCGCTCAGCCGAGTTTTGAAATTGTCTCATATGAATACAATATTCTCCAGCGCGACAAGGGAAAGGTTGCAGTGAAAAGGATTGGGACGCAGCCATATACAAAAAATGCATTACGCGTCATCAGCAAAACACAAACGTTGTTGTACGTCACACAGGAGCGACGGTCCATGCCTTCAGCAACAGAACAGAACATCACGATGGAGAAGCAGGAGCTTCATCATGTTAAACTGAGGGAGTTTGGCTGCGAGCAGAGCTTACTGTCCCGACCTGACGGCTCTGCCTCCTTCACCCAAGGTCTTTATTGATTATTGATTGATTGATTGATTGATTGATTGATAGGTAAACACTTAAGTAGCAGATTTGTTATCGCACCCCAACTCTGATCATTATCATGGTGTCGCTTGCCTACAACAACAGATTCGTTGCTTGCTGTACGGTTTCTTTTCACAATTCAATTGTTTTTTTTTTTTACAGCTGTTAACGTTTGAGATTATTTCACGTGCTGTTGGGTATCGTTGCATTATTTATCAGTTATGTTTTTGTCATATCTGCTAAGTAATAAAGCTATAGCTTTCTAATAATTGTAGTGGAGTAAACCAAACGTGCAATATTTGCCTTAGATGTAGTGGAGTTGGGAAGTGTAAAATCACACCTGTGTGAAGTGAGGGGCGCTCTTATCATCATCTCATCCAATCCAAGCCAATCACAATTTGCGTCCTCCTCACCCTAGGCCATTAAAACAATGCTCCAGACTTCCCAAAACAAACTGGTCAGGTTACTACTTGGCCTCACTCCCCGAACCCACCTCACCCCTGCCCACTTTGACAGGCTGGAATGGCTTAGGGTTGACGACAGAGTACAGCATCTTGCAATGGGTCTGGTCCACAAGATTCGATACAGCACCAAGATACCCTATGTACCTGTCTAAATACTTCCTTTATGTTAATGAAGTCCACACTCACAACACCAGAGGGAGTTCAACAAACAATGTGCAACCCAGATTCGGCTCAAACAAGGGACTAAATTAATTTTGCTCCTATGCCAAAAGTGGAATGCCCTAACAACAGTCATTAAGACATGCGAATCCCTTGACTCCTTCAAAACCGCTCTCAAAGGACACCTACGGACGGCTGCAATTCGAAACTGGCCCCTGTAAAATGATCCCCCCCCACCGCCCACCCCTTTTCCCCCTCACTGTATATGATTTTTTCCCCCGTTATTTCCCCCCTCTATGATGATTTCCTGTTGTTGGCTATATAGAAGTGTATATTTGTACGTCTCTATATGTTATAATTGAACAAGGTGGACCCTCTTGTAAACAAGTGTAATGCTTTATTGCGTCGTCCACTGACAGTTGACAGTTTTTGTATTGAGTTGTGTTTGAAATGTACTGTAATTCTGCAAACTGTTAATAAATACTTCAATCAATCAATGTTTGTGTTACGCATTTTTTGTGTTTACACAAACGCTCAAAATTGTCCATTCATTGTCAATGACATTTAATGTTTGTGTAGGACAAAGTTTGTGATCACACACACCAAAAGCTGGACATAGAAGGGCTAGTGCCCCTCAAAAATAATATAAAATGTAGGTAAATGTACCTAAAATGATACAGATCTAAGCATCATGTAATATATTATGCAATTTCCCTCTTTACAAATCTTGAACAATCCCCTACTTATGTATATACCGCTGTGGTTTTGTGACATTATTACTACATTCCGCAATACATAGGCAAATCCTACAACAAAAAAAACCCTTATGACAAAATAGTGAAAATGCCAGATCTTGTAGATGGGCTATTTTAGAAAATGTTTGAAAGTATGAAATGGTTAAACTTCTTATTTGGCATTACCTACTGAGTAATAAGACGTGTTATAGAGGCATGGATAATTGGGATATGAATACAGGTGTTCTTTGACATTCTGATTTGCGCTTTGATGTGCCTTGGGCACCAAAACGTTAGAAACCTTGAGTGGCCACTGATAATAATATGTATCTGTCCTTGCAGTGGCGCTGTCGGGACGTAAATAGTGGGGGGACAATATTCAAGATGGAGAGTTGAGACTAGAGTAGAGAGCAACTGCAGTTACTGCACGTAGGGTAGGCTATATAGCCAGAATGGTCATTGCGGCGAGAGGCAAGCATGCAGCGGCAGCCAATACACAATGACGATTGTGCAACAAAATGGGAATTGGGAACAGTGCTAGAGTAGGCTAGTGCTAGAGAGGTTGGCAAAAATAAATAAATATGCCCCCCAATAGTGCGGGGGGCATTCAGACCCATGTCTATGTCTATGGCGCCTATGTCTCCTTGTCTCTGTATACTGTAATATGATTCAACCCCTGTCCTGTGCTCTTGTGTCTGTGTGAAGGAGACACCAGTATGTTGGCAGCTGCGTACGGCCCAGCAGAGGTCAAAGTCAGCAAGGAGATCTATGACCGTGCAACGTTGGAGGTCGTGATACAGCCCAAAGTAGGACTACCAGGTGAATGAGACTTGCGTGTCTTGATCTGCAAGCTCAGCAAAACACATTGCAAATTGCAATGCGACCCTTGTGAGCTTGTATTTCAGCACCGTTAAAGGGGTATGAAATAGTTAACCCATTTAGGCCTGATGTCGAAATTTAAAAAATGTCTTCAAAATCCTGACAGTTTTCTGAAAAACCTTATGTTTCTGTATCAGTGGTGCTCAATATTTCAAGGACCCCAAAAATTATATGTAATTGGCCGTCGACCCCCATCTGAAAATATGTTGTTCCAGGGACCTCCCCAGAAGCAAAGATTTGAGTCAAAATGTTCACGCTGCAATAATATTTATTCAAAGATTTGAGGCACATTTTCATGATTTTTCAAAAATAGCAGACCTACAAGTTCATAGCGCGGCACTCGGTGCTGCGCTATGAGCTTGTAGATCTGCTATTTTTCAATAGCTAAAGTATAACATAATGCTTTAAAACACCAAAAGGGGTTCCCGCTCAAACACTGAAGTGTTTTTCCCCCCACCCCATCCCATCCACTCTTGTCCCGGTGTGTGTGGACAAACGTCTGTCTTCAATCTTTTTCCGTTCCGTCCTCAGGTGTCCAAGAGCGAGCGCGAGAGCAGTGCGTGCGTGAGACATGCGAGGCGGCTCTGCTGTCTTCCCTCCACCCTCGCTCGTCCCTCACTCTCATCCTCCAGGTGGTGCACGATGACGGCTCGGTATCCTTTTTCGTACAAATTCACTTTCTGTACATTTGAATCATTTTGTGGGATGGTTTTACTTTACAACAAGTCGTTGCTGTCGGGAGGAAACCTCATAACTCCATTTT
This sequence comes from Electrona antarctica, assembly GCF_951216825.1. Lineage (NCBI taxonomy): Eukaryota > Metazoa > Chordata > Actinopteri > Myctophiformes > Myctophidae > Electrona > Electrona antarctica. Next base: position 10,323,270 of record NC_136792.1, on the reverse strand, counting down.
TGAGGTTTTAGAGTTTTTGTTGGCAAAAAATCAGTGCTATTGAACACCCTTTACGTCTGTGTGTTGTTTCGAAAATATTGAACAATGGAAAGTAGTAAAAAGTGCTTTGGACAAAACCTTAACTCCATTGGACCCTCAAAATGTCTGATAAAGCAACTAACTCCACCACCTCTCCCCCTCTCATGGAAGTAATTGACAATATATAAAGTCACAACACCAACTTTGATGTGGATGTATTGCTTTGTTTTCAAAATATATGTTTTTCTTAATTTCCTGAAAAATGTATATTTTTCATTTCCTGAAAAATGAACATTTTGGGGTTATGAGGTTTCCTCCCGACAACAGAGAAGTGCAAGCCCAGAGCAAGCTTCAGCTACTATGCTGTCAACATTACAAAGAAGCAAAAGCACAAGAGTTCAAACGATGTTCCTCCTCTATTGTTAAAATTCCAGGTGAACTTGGAGAGGGTTTTATATGCTCCGGTGATGTTCAGACACACTTAAGTGCGATCTTCATTCAGGCTTGTTCAGATGTTTGATGTGCAAAGGTTTCTCAGATGCAAAAGAATGCTTTTCTAAGAGTTTTCTTATTACCATTTTCTCATCCTGAATATTCTAGTTATTTAAAGCCACTCTCCCCTTCCACAAGTCACACATCTATAGATATATAAGATCACTTACACTTTCATTTGTGTTTTTTATTATTGCTAGTCAATTTGAGCTTTGAAGTGCATGTGAACGGTAATAATTATGGTTGAAAAGGAATTCAGGCTCACAATGTCTAACTCCCAGGAGGCTGCTATTTGTTATGGAAAATATTTGCCTGCTCAGAATCTGGTCAATGCAGGCGATGTGCACTAAATCATTCTACCAGTAGATGTCACCATTGAGCCACTTCTAGGGCATGCAACAGTGCACTGTATTGCACACTTGCTTGACTGATATGACCAGGAATTTTACATTTAAGCAAACACAACAGAGTAATTTAGAGTTGTCACCCTTTATTTACTAATTCATCTTTTATGATTTATGCATTGACAAAGAGATCAAGAGTTGTTGTTGTTGCCAAGTGTTCTTCCTTATCCAGGACACAGCTTCTATCTTGCTGCTTGAACGCTGCGTGCATGGCTTTAATGGACGCAGGCATGGCCATGAGCTGCCTGTTCTCTGGAGTCACCTGTGCCATCGACACCGACGGTCAGATCATCACTGACCCCACTGCAGCTCAGGAGAAGGTAACCTCGCGTCACCAGGCTTTCCACCTCGGAGGAAAGCCTTGTCTGTGTTACAAAAGTGCCGTGTGTGAACCGGTCTGGAGCGGATGATAATATCGTTACGTCATGTTGTAGTGTTGTTTTGTAGTCATCAGGCAGGAAGAATCATCCGGAACTTCCTTTTCCCTCAAACAGGAAGAATGACAGTAAAAGCTCTCGTAGCTCTCTCTGCAGCTTTTATTGAGAAAAATCGGTTTGAGGGAAAAGGAAGTTCCGGATGATTGTTGACTACAAAACAATACTACAACATGACGTAGCGATATCATCCGCTCCCGACCGGATCGTAAACCCGAAAAGGAATGCTGCCCAGGCTAGGAGAAGGTAAATGGATCACAATTGGAGCATATTGTTGTTGCTTTTGACATGCGTGAGGCCACTTTCCCCCAATCTACACAGGGAAAAGGTGTTAATGTAACTTGGTTAACAGTTGGGTTCCATTTTGTTCCTAAATATCATTTATCTGGAACCCCAAGTTGGAGAACCAGAGTGTGCTAGATTCTAGGGCGTTGTGAATATCGATTCTGTGTACAATGGGTTTCGGAAACGTCCTACGTTGAATATGTTAACTGAGTCCCGCCCCTTTTTGCTGACCTCACAGGAAAGTCGAGCTCTGATGACCTTCGCCATAGACAGTACGGAACGCAAGGTGATGATGTCATCAACCAAAGGGTCGTTTTCAGTCCATGAGGTCAGTTGGTCAGGAGCGATGTGTTTGAATGCCCAAGGTAGGACATAAAACTACACTGTATCCGTCTGACGGGGGATATATTGGACATATATTGGACATACTACATCGGTATGCAATTCTACGCAGCGGATGTGTTCCAATCACTATACGTAGTCCGGACAGTTACGGACCCATGCAGTTTAATAATATACAGTCACACCGCTGTCTCATCTCAACCCAATGCGCGACCCGTGAAGTAAAAAAAAAAAAAAAAGACGGGAGGGAATAAAAACACAACAGGCTGGTGGTGTTGGCTTGTTGCTGCTGATTCAACGCACTGATTGAACTCCACTTCATCTCCGCCTGTGTTATGTTATTGACAACGTGAGCGAACACCAGCGCTGCAAAAACAGACAGATCTACAAGCACTCAACGCGTTGCAAACGGCGCTGCAGAGACAGGCGCATCTGCGGGTTCTCAACGCATCGCGTCAGCGGCGCGTTGAGAGCTTGTGGATCTGTCTTTTTTTCGACTCGCGACTCGCTGTAAACTGTAATCCCATTGAACGAATATATCGTCTATCGGCGATTTTGGGCCAGACGATGGGAACATTTTGCTATATCGCCCAACCTTACCGTATGGTGGTAAATGGTGCATTTATATAGCACCTTTATCCAAGGCGCTTTACATAGATTGTGCATTACATTCACCCATTCACGCACACATTCATACACCGATGGCTGCAGAAACCATGCAAGGCACCAACCAGCACATCAGGATCAATTAGGGGTTCAGTGTCTTGCTCAAGGACACTAACTCTGGGGGAGCCCGGGTTCGAACTGGCAACCTTGCGGTTACCATCCGGCCACTCTACCCCTGACCCACCGCCGCCCGGTGGACTCCATGTTGCTCCCTGGATGGAAAGAAACATGCATAATGAGCTATATTCAGCCAACACTTCCGCGTTCAGCTTCCTTGGTCTTAATTGTGCATGTTTCTTTCCTTCCAGGGAGCAACATGGAGTCTACTGTACGGTCTTCGCTTCCTAACCTTATTTAATCAACCTTGCCTCATTCTAGGCTGTGCATCGACGCGCGATGGATTCACTTTCTTAGCGCGATCAAAGTTTAGACTTTTATAAGGTCTCAAAGATCGCAGTTTGTCTCATTTTGATATATATATATAAAATTACTGGATTAAATGAAATTAAAGAGATTTTTTACGTTCTGGCACATGCGGGGTGTGGCGATTAAACGCGTTCTTGGCATACTTTGTGTTAAATCACATTACCCACACTTGTACATAATTTGGTGTTCATATATTCGAACGGGTAAGGACTAGTACCTAAAAGTCATGTATTGCACCTTTTTGAAGTACACATCTCTCTGCATTTTGTCCACACAGCTGCAGCAGTGTATAGCCGTCAGTCAGAATGCATCAGAGAAGATCTTCCAGTTCTACAGAGATTCCGTCAGGCGGCGATATTCCAAAACACTCTGAAGAAGAATCTGACCTCAGTCTCATTCCTCGTTTGATTTGTCTTTTGTTTACCAACCATACAAGTCTGTTCATATTAATAAATGTTGATTTGTTAATTTGGAGTAGCCTGGCTACTTTCTATGGCATAGGCAGCTCCCGGCAGGATCCGCCGGGAGAACCTAGACACAGCTGCGCGACATGAGACTAATTAATTAGATCGACAGAGAGAGAGAGGAGTGTGTGCGTTAATTTAACAAAGGTGCAGACGATCAGAAATCAGCAGAGTGATCGACGTTTGCGCTACTTTATGCCGTATTGAAGTGGACTCGGACCCAACCTTTTTTTTTCTCCCTGGAAATAAAAACGTCTGGGTTTCCGAGGCTCATTTGGTGTGGTGTGTGTGTGTGTGTGTGGGAGTGAGAGAGTGCTTGGGTGACAGAGGAAGGGCGGCACAGAGTGTAAAAGAAGCTTTTTGCTGGAGTTCAAACCTTATTTGTTAATTTGTTGTAAGATGGCGCGCATTGGCGTCACTCAACAGTAAAATTAGGCTTCAGACCAACAAGGGTACATGTGGTTAAACTGCTGCACACAAACCCAGCTTTGAATAGAAACAGCTGCACACTGCTATGGTACAGTACCAGTGTTGTTTTTGGCAGCAAATTTTGGTTTTAGTCATAGTCTCTTCAATAGTTTTCATTTGGTTTCAGTCACATGGAATGTTTTAGTCGACTAAATATCATAAGATTTCAGTTGACTAAATCTACAGTTGATTTAGTCGACTAAAGTGTATTTTGCCGTCGTAATGACTGTTTACATGTTGTGAGCTTGTAGATCAGCTATTTTCAGCATGCAACCAAGTGTAAAATGACTTATACTGGATCTCTTGTCCACTAGTCCCTAACATTTTAGTCTAGTTTTTATTTGTTGACAAAATTGTCAGTATATTTAGTCTCAGTTTTAGTCATCATAGCTTAGTTTTCATTTAGTTTTTGTCAATGGAAAAAGGTAGTTGACGAACATTTTTGGTCTTGGTTTTAGTCGACAAAAACAACACTGCTTGCTTCAAAAAGTGCCCCTCGGGGCACAGGTCTCCACCAAGCCAGGTCAGGTTGTGGCCTCCTGGTGGCGCTATAATAGGCCAATGTGAAAAGGGTGCCATTTCTTCATACGCCTTTGATGGCAATTGGATGATTTGAGGCATTTTGCATTTTGTTCCAAAAATGTGTTTTGCAAAATTCAACCTGTCGGTGGCGCTATAACAGGCCAATGTGAAAAGGGTGGGATATATATTCCTCAGCCTAGTAAGAAAATGTGTGAAAGATTTCACGTAAATTGCACGCTGCGTTCATGATTTGAGGCTTTTGTTCAAAAGTGGGGCAATCTTGCAAACCTTGAAAGCCAATTATAGCCAATTAGGATGGAATATGAAATATCAGACAGATCCGTCTTGAGCACATGACTATAGAGATGCTGTGTAATGATTTGTGAGATTTTTAGACAGAATCTGGAGGAGTAATATCAAAAAATGTGTTTTACAAAAGTCGGCCTCCTGGTGGCGCTATAAAAGGCAGATGCGGAAAATGCAGGTCAAAGGTTTGTCCTTGGCCTCTAGGGAGTGTGCATGCAACGTTTCACGCAGATCGGTGCAGTTTTAGGTAAAAAATCACACCCGTGTGAACTGAGTGGTGTAAGGTTTTATATAGCATGATCAGCTGTGGTCTGACGTAATGTCTGACGTAATGAAATCACCGTAATGAAATCACACCCGGGTGAACTGAGTGACCACTTTCCTAGATCTAGGCTATTGAGCTCTGATCTGACGTAATGAAATCACACCCGGATGTGATTTCACAACTGGCTTTTTTTGTGCAGAAAAAATGACCACGGTTGCTACGGTCATCCAGTTCACCCGGGTGTGATTTAATTACGTCAGAAATTATTTTGAACATAGCAACCATGGTCATTTTTTTCTGCACACAAAAGCCAGTTGTAGGAGTGGTTTACACCACTCAAAAATGTGAAAAAGCTGCCTCATGGTGGCGCTATAACAGGCCGTTCTGGAAAATGTGGGGCAGAGGTTCATCGTTGGCATCCAGGGAGTGTGTGTGCAAAGTTTGGCATCGACCGGGTTAACGGTGCCGGAGATAAGCTGATAACGGACGGACGGACACACGGACGGAGTGCAAAACATACTCTCTCCCCATGCCTTCGGCCTGGTGGAGACAATGAACCACCTGACACCAGGGTCTAAAGTATCAAGTATCATGGAGATCACCAGCAACCACTGCACATGTCCTACTTGTTGTATTAACATACCCGTACTCTACCATACAGATTCGTTAAAATAACCATGTATTAATTAAAATAAGTCCTGAATTGTAGCAGTGATCAAAAGCAAAACATTTCATTCATGCACATACTGTATGCACAAGATAAGACCTCTGGCCAACATATCGATGCTGTCAAGCAGAAACCAGCTAACTGCAAAACGTTCATCTTCCAAGTAATGAAGAAAACCATATATTTTTTTTAAACGGCAATACTGACTTTACTTTAGCAGACAGTTTGAGGGTCCAATGGAGTTAGCTGTTTTTTTCTACTTTTTAATACTTCAGTGGTTCAATATTGTTTTTAACCAACACACAGATGTAAAGGGTGGGAATTATGGGGGGGGAAATAAAAATGGAGTTGGCTGTCTTCTGCCAGACAGCGACGATATGGCATGACGAGAGTGATGATGAATGTAGAATCAAGTGCATTTATTTTCCAAATTTCCATAGACCTTTTCACTTTTATTTTTTATTTACATATAATGTAACAAGAATGTCGATCACTCAGGGGAATGTACAGCATATCTGACATACTCTCTCATTTGATACAATTAATCTTTATTGAAGAGACAGGATCATTAATTGTTCCACACATATACAGTATCAGTTCATCCATCTGACCATATTCATTTTATTAAAAGTTCTGATTCTGTTTTAACCACCCGGTATACATTGCTCGGTCCAATCAGGAACTAATTTAGACCTGGGACACCTGTAATTTGCACAGTATTCACAATGAGGTATTTACTGCGTAATGTGAAAGGTGGGGTATAAGTACCCAGGACCAGAGTTGAGAACCATATGGATCTATTTTACAAATTCATTTCCCCCCCTTTAATCTTAATACCAGCCGGGGGAAATGATATTGATGCAAAAACAGATGCTCAGTGTTCTACGAACTATAAGGCTCAGTTATAGTTAATCGTAATCCATGTCATATGACAAAAGTTATTATTTGGGGAAGAAAAAAAGAAAAGTTCTGTTAGAAACAAGTATATTTGGGGGGGTAGCACTGAAATGTCTTGGAAAACGGTAATCGACGAAATGTTTTCGTCTTAGTTTTAGTTGACGAAATCAACACAGCTCTGCACACTAAAAATAATATTGACAAGACATTTTCATTTTTGTCATAAATTATGGTTATGCAAGTCACGTCATTTGTTTAGCATTATTAACCTATACAGTGGAGTTTGCAAGGAGTTGGTCAATACAGGTGGGAGAATTACACATGAAAATTGCGATTATTTTTGTCATGATCCGTATATCAATTCAACGATGCAATAACATTTAAAAGAAAATATATAAATGATTATTAATAATATTAGTTAGTGTATTGTGCATTTATTGATTTGTATTTTTGAACAGGCTGCAACTTTTTAAAGCAGTCAACTTGAGTGGAAAGGCGAGTCAAAGTGCTCAAATACAGTAGATTTAGAGCTTAGAGCAGTGGTTCTCAAACATTGTTGGGTCAGGTCACCCCTGTAAATATTATTTTGTTACTTCAACCTTACATTTATGTCATATTACGGAATAGCCTATGTAAATATTTTCCCTCTGATACAATAGGCCTACTGTATGTCACAGAGGGGAACTTGAGAGAACATTACAACAGATTGAAAATTACGTCATAGCCTACTTGACATTTAACCACTTGAACCCCAGCATCCTTATTCTGGGGGGAACATTCACCACAAATGGCTCGAGCCACAAATAAACAAGCTCACAACGTGTCGCAACGTGAAGCGATGTGAGCTTGTAGATTGGCTATTTTTGGCAAGGAGGTTTGGTGGTCCGTCTTACTAAGTATATATATAGAGGCAGTGGCGTGCACAGATAGACACTAGGGGGTGCTAGAGCACCCCCTGCCCTTTTGGCAATGTGCCCTTTTGGAAAAAAAAAAAACTTTTAGTTTTTTTAGTTTTTTTTTTTTGATTTTTCAAAAATAGCAGACCTACAAGCTCGTAGCGCGCCACTCGGTGGCGCGCTATGAGCTTGTAGATTGCTATTTTTCAATAGCTAAAGCATAACATAATGCTAACACCAAAAAGGGTTCCCGCCCAAAATGGATTAAGGCAACCGGCCGGTTCCACGCGCTGCACAAGGTGCCCTTTTTTAACTTGAGCACCTGCCCCTCTAAATGTCTGTGCACGCCACTGTATAGAGGGTTTAAGTAAGTGAAACTTTGCCGTTTAAGATCCTTGTGCTAGTAGATGGATCCTTCTTTAGTTTTTCACTTGTTGTTATGATTGTTCTTCAGTACCACCTGGTATGGATGTTTGTCCAAAGCCTTAAAGTCACAACATGCACTTATAGACATGGACATGCACTTCAGAGACGATACTGTACATCCACGTATGATAACAGCATCCTAAGGTTAGCAAGGAATATCACCTCTACTAGCCATGTTTTGCATGGAGAGTATAGGTTGCTGCCGTCAGGAAGGAGATATGGTGTTCCAGCATACAATAAGGTCAGACTGAAGGGGTCTTTTGTCCATCAGTCGACTTTGAGGCTTAATCAGGATTTTGGCCAGGACTAGACCGAGCTGTGGACATTGCTCTGTGCCCTTATGTTTCTATGTATGTAATTGTATTTTCTTTTTTGTCCTGTGTTATGTCAAATGTGTGTATGTGTTGCATACAAGGCCGCTACAGTCGCAAGACAAATTTCAGTGCAAACTGACAATAAAGTACTTTATTATATCAGTATTCGGCAGCACCCCTGGACTTGCGTCACGGCACGGCACCAACTTTGAGAACCACTGGATTGTAGACCTATGTGGCCATGTCTTGATCCAACACTGCCCTCACCAGAACCCAAAACTTTTACTGAATTAGGAAATAAAATAAATAATTATAGCATACTCAACTCTGGTCTCCACTGTTTAAAACAAAATACAAATGGAAAATGTTGAGACCTTTCGTTTTTTCGCTTTTACCGTTGAGGTTACCCTCGAAGATCAACATTTTCTCTATGGCACGAGCAAACAGATCCCAGAGGTTGTATCAAGTCTATTCATAGGATTGTTTGATATGAGGGGAAGGCGGAGAGTCTAAAGCTTGTAGCAGATTTACTGTGACAAAGTGCAAACTCACCATGCAGGGCTTTCGGAATGATCACTGTCAAAAATGAAAACTGGACAGACTCATGCATCAGCGGGGTCACATCATACCAAACTCTGTCAGTTCCTGTCCAGACAACCTAGCGCACGTCTGGTTAGAAGTCCCAATATGGAACTAGATCGTTTTCACAGCAACCATTTGAACACTAGTCGGGCATGCGTTTCATTTAGGTGTTATTCAGTTATTGTGTGCCAGCATGGACAGATCCTGTAGAGTTAACGACGCGTCAACGAGCCACAACATAGAAACACCGAAATGAAACGCAACTGCAATGAACATAATTTCCTTCAGTTGCAGCTCAACGGTCCATTTCAGACCCTGGGACAAAGAATGAGTGTAATTTAGTAGCGGGCGGCATTAGGCAACTAGCAGCAGTATGGATAACCAGTACCAGGGTTGAGAACCAGTTAACTAGCTGGTAGAATAAGAATGCCACACACAAACAACTTCACATCATCAGCATATTGTTTGTAGCATTTTGTCCTTCCTCCTTAGAAATTCATGACAAAGCGGCAAACAGAGCCTGTCTATCATGTTAGAGTTCATGTTAGAATGCTGACTGTGAGTACTTTTTGAGTGGGGAAAGTATGTCAACTGGGGATTATTGAAAGCAAGGTATCTCACAGACACAGAGTTTGGTGTGCAGTCCCTTCAGTGGCGCCATAATTGGAGGAGAAAATACAACGGTTCTATATTTAGAGTAAAGAGTTGCCTCCTTTCATGTGAATTGGAATAAGTCATGGAATAAGTTTACCGCGGCACATTTGTTTGTTCTGTTCTACTCCAGTACGTACTGAAGAAGTCCTCTCCAATCCAGAGTTTGGCACATTACTGATTTACTTGTATGTCTGCTTAAAAAGAACCAAAGCCAGTCACTGGTATTCTGGAGTGCATTGAAACTTTGAAGTGGTTGATGTACATACATAAAGGATTTGTAGTTGCCAGTAGGAGACAGTATAACTCTCTGACAGGCTAGCGCAGGTCCATTGGGATTAGATGCTTCCATGTCCTTGGTAAGCCTTCTCTCATGACTCTGCACTCTGCACTCTGTTCTCATACAGAGAGGGCCATGTACCAAAGACACACACCCACAACACAGACTCCAGGGAAGGTGCATGTCCGTTATGTTTTCCATTTAAGGTTTAGGGTTATGGGCGTACTTTTGAAATGAGGAGTGTCCACATGATAATGTTGTCCACCATGTATAGGAAAAAGCACTGTCTTTACAAATGGTTGATACAAAACTAAAACAAGTCAGAGTAGATTATAAGAAACCTTGGTTGACAAAATGCAGAGAGGATCCAATTTAGTTTTTTAGGAGAATGATAGCTATAGGCCTAAACTTAATTACAAACAGGAAAATACTGATAAGGTCTGTCAGTATAGTATTACTTCACAGTCATTCAACGGGTTCAAGGGAGAGAAATTGTGTGAGATCATGGTCTTGTCCCAGGTATTCTGTTGGTGTGTGTGTGTGTGTGTGTGTGTGTGTGTGTGTGTGTGTGTGTGTGTGTGTGTGTGTGTGTGTGTGTGTGTGTGTGTGTGTGTGTGTGTGTGTGTGTGTGTGTGTGTGTGTGTGTGAGAGAGACAGAGAGAGAGAGAGAGGTAGGAAAGGGGGGGGGGGGTGCTTTTATGGTGGTTTTCCAGACAGGTAGGAGATGAGCGCTGCAATAGCACAGATGTACGTAATAATTCCAAACACGATGGACAGCACGGACAGCCACAGAGCCTGGCGGGACGCTGCGTTAGCCCCCTGGAAATCCCCCTCAGCTGATGCCTTGTTGGTCTAACAAACAAGAGAAGAGAAGAGAAATAATTACACATCTCTGCTGTCCGGAGGAAACCTCATAACTCCAAAATGTTCATTTTTCAGGAAATTAAAAATTTACATTTTTCAGGAAATTAAGAAAACCTTATATGTTTAAAACAAAGCAATACAGCCTTATCAAAGTTGGTGTTGTAACTTTATATATCAATTACTTCAGGGGGAGGGGGCGAGGTGGTGGAGTTAGTTGCTTTAGCAGACATTTTGAGGGTCCAATGAAGTTAAGAGGTTTTGTCCAAAGCACTTTTTACTACTTTCCATTGGTTCAATATTTTCGAAACCACACACAGACGTAAAGGGTGTTCAATAGCACTGATTTATGCCAAAAAAAAAAAAATCAAAAACCTCAAAAATGGAGTTATGAGGTTTCCTCCCGACAGCTACACAATATTTTTCTACACAATATATTTATCAAGACCAATCTATACATATACATGTACCATAGGCGACCGGGCCTTCTGCTCGGTCGCCTCCAAACTGTGACCAAAGTCCTACCTATTTAACAAAAGCATTAGTTTTAGCTACACTGGTTTTACCTCTAGTCTCTATGCCCTCATGTTTTGTTTCCATTTCTTAGATGTTTTTAGTGATGATTCTTCTTTTTATTTATTTGCTCAAAATGTGACACGATGGACAACCAGCAAGCATACTGTATACCTTTTAGTATGTTTATTTATACACAGCATACTGTATATGTACTGTATAGTACATTTTATGTTTACAGTATACACACTACATATAGTACATACAGTATATATTGTATTATACGTTCATACAATGTATACACACAGTATGTACGACATTGTACGTATACTGTATAACGCGTGCGTGCGTGTGAACGCTCGCTCGCTCGCGCATGTGGGTGTGTGTGTGTGTGTGTGTGTGTGTGTGTGTGTGTGTGTGTGTGTGTGTGGAATACTATAAGACTTTAGCCATCATTTGTCGCTGCCCTTCCTAGTTAATTTTCCCAGCCACTCTATTCACATTCTAAGCTTATTATCTCAACTAATGCTACCTCACACAGCCTGCACTGTTTGTCCCTCATTCATCACCGCCTCCTCCCGTTCTCATCCCGCGCCAGGGACGTGCACACATAGACATCAAAGGGGGCTTGCCTTGAGCCCCTGCCCTTTTACCCGTCTGTGTTACGACTCACCGAGTCTAGGACGGTTATTGTTGGAATAAGGCAAGGTGGTAAAATGCCAAAGTTGTTTTATTACTCTTTGTGTGGCGTACAGATTAGTGGAATACAACATACGTGCTATACAAGTGCCATGTACAGGGCGAGCAGAGCTGTGCAGGTCCTAAATCAAAGAACGGATCAAAACATCCTATAACTCTTAGTCCTAACCGAAACACTTCCCGAATCTGACTAACTATTAACGAAAACAAGAGAGCCTAACTGACTACTCTATTCTTATCCTAACTCAAACAAAAGTACATTGGTGAGGAGCCTGCTTTAGCTAACTAAGTGAACTAACATGAAATACTATATGAATACTACCTGCTCTTGCTCATGACACAATGTTATATGCACTTTAACATTAGATGTAACAACGGACGGGGTTTCACTCAATAGATAAATGCAACTCTTGCAAACTGGTGTTACTCCGTGAGTTCTCTCTCTCTACACGGAGGGCGCACTGCCTCTAGCTTACTCCACTCTGGAGATCAGCTGACGGGCAGCGGCCTGGAATGAAGGCTTCAGGACGCCTTTATGCTGTCAGGTGGACTCAGGTGTAGATGCCGGTTGGAGCAGCGGGATGCGGAGAGAGCGACCAACGGTGGAGCAACGAGAACGCTCCCCACCAATGGCTGCGCTGACGGATCTGCAGGGAGGGGTTAGGCAACGGGGCGCACGCTGCGCGCACCAACACAGACCCAGACAGACTACAGGCCTGCGGCCGTAACACAACTGCCCTTTCCAGACCATGAATGCAGCATTTTACTACGATGAAAGAGATGCAAAAATGCCACTCCTTTCCATGCCATGCCGGGCGGGAGGCAGCGTTCAGGAGAATTGCTTTTTTTCCCGAAGTCTCCTGAACTTGGAACGCAGCATTTTGCGTTGAACAAATTTGTTTCGAAATCCATGTCGTATACCTGGTCTCTAAACTACCTCCCCCTGGCGCCTGATGGAGGGGAAAGGAACTGGTCGGAATAACGTGTTCCTTCCACGTGCTATGTCCGGCCGGGGAAACTCTCCCCATGTCAGGTGAAAAGAAGCAGCTTGGACTCCTCATGCATAGAAGGAAGCATGAGGTCAGTCTGCTGCCTCCCCAGGTTGGCAGAGGAAGTGTAGCGCCCAGGATTACATTAGATAATTGACACTGGGTGAAAAAATCAGTTACAAAATCGTGGGATAAAAATGTAGAAAAAAATAAAAGAAATCCATGTCGTACACCACATCTCCAGTAGATAAAGAGTGCTGGGTTTGCGACCCGAAAATAGCTGATCTTGTAGATCTGCTATTTTCGCTATTTTTGTCCAAAACGGCCCTATAGCTCTTACGGGATTTCAGCCCCTGCCTCTCTAACCCTCTCTGCACGTCCTTGTCCTGCGTCTTTGACTCTGACCCCTAGTGGTACAGCTATAGGTAGCACTCAGTGTCTTTGACTCTGACCCCTAGTGGTACAGCTATAGGTAGCACTCAGTGCAATTGGAAATCTATCACCTTGGAGCGGCTTGTTATGACTCTAATTAAACGGTTAGAAAGGACATTGATCGGGAACAATAGGGCCTTTTGCTCACTTTGTGCCTCGGTTAATGGAATTTCCGTCCGCGGCCCGCACGTACAGGACGCTTATTATTATGAGAAGTCCTCCAGTGGAGTACAGGAACACTAGCCTCTATCACTGTAACCCACCTGGCTCACCATTATTTTGTTCACCACCTTCTATATACCAAGAGAGGTACTGTGTGTACACTGCACAGTATAACCCTTGCAAACTACAATGTAATGCACGTAACTCGAGAACCGTTTGACCCACCGACTTCACATTCGACACACGTGGTCCACACCCCCGCAGGGAGTGCAGTGCCCGGTATCGAGACGGCCGGACCCACGGTTCTCCAGAGCCACCACAAAAGGCTCTGGTCAGGCTCTGCCAGTGTGGGCCTAAAGAGGCCAACTCCTTTCACCTGTGCAATTTCCAGCCTCTGGCTCAGCCAATTGAGGCTCAACCAATCAGGCTCTGCCAGTGGGCACAGGCACATACACATATATCCATGTGGGACACCGGGTGACAGTTAAAACGGGTGCAATGACAACGTATATCATTAGGTTCCCAAGTTGCATCATTCCCAAGTAGGCCGGTGGCCGAATGCGACGGGCATGTACAGGTCTAGTTACCTTTAAGTTTGAGAAAGAAATGGCACTTTCGGATGACCCATGATGTATTCACGCTCGCTTTTAATATCCTGTGCATCATTCATGAATAAAAAATGACCAGCATGCATGGCATTATTATAGGGCCATTCCCACCAGTCTGGTTCTAAAGCTTTGAAAGCTCTGGTGGCATAATCTCACGAATGGTGTTGTTGTAATCCCTGTTAACCACCCCCCCCCCCGCCAAAGCAATTCCATAATGTCCAATCTTGAACTCAAGACGCCATCACCTGTTGTGACCTATAGCTGTCATATTTGTTTAACACATATTGCAGAGAGAGAGAGAGGACAAAAGAGGCAGAACTCACACTTGATTGTCAATACCATCAGAGGATCATCTTCCAACAGAGAGTATTAGCTCCATATAGTCATTAGTCAACTGGACAACCAATCCTACAGAAAACAACCTACTACAGGCATACAGTATATAACATAAGAGACAAATTACATCTGAAATCACCTGACCTTATAACACTGTCTGGTACGTTGCCAGTTCAAGAAAGAACTGTGCGTGCGTGCGTGCGTGCGTGCGTGCGTGCGTGCGTGCGTGCGTGCGTGCGTGCGTGCGCATACTGTGTGTGTGCGTGTATATACCATACCTTCTGGGACAGGTAAAAGGCAGCAATGCCCAGGGGCCAGAAGCAGCACAGCATTGAGAAGAACGCCAGGCCGAGGTAATCCTGAGGGATCATGAGAGGGAAGTTGCTCTCGCTGTCGGTATCACTGAAGTCATCATCACTCGACGAGTCCTGGGGGCAACACGGGGAGACACCATCACACAGTCAGGGTTTCACTGGCAGAGCAGCCATGCTCCTCGACGGGTTGCAGAACCATGGTTATGCTTTTATAACTCTGACCTTTAATACACTTTAGACCTGGGAACGATTCTACAAATGTCTTCTAAATCCTGACAGTTTTCTAGAAAAACCCATGTTTTTATGTCAGTCATTCTCAAGCATTTTCATGTCAAGGACCCCCAAGATTATATGTAATCGGCCGCCGACCCCCATCTGAAAATATGTTGTTCCAGGGTTCCCCCAGAAGCAAAGATTTGAGTTAAAAACGTTCGCTCTGAAAGAATATATATTCAAAGATTTGTGTCACATTTTCACGATTTTTCAAAAATAGCAGACCTACAAGCTCATAGCGCGGCACTCGGTGCCGCGCTATGAGCTTGTAGATCTGCTATTTTTCAATAGCTAAAGTACAACATAATGCTTAAAACACCAAAAGGGGTTCCCGTCCAGAATGGTTTAATTACACTTTGGGACACCACCACAGAGCAAGGACCCTCTTGTAAACAAGTGTAATGCTTTATGGTGACATCTACAACGTGTCGCGTTGCAAAACAGCATGAAACTTGTAGATCGGCTACTCTCGGCGAAGAGATTTGGGGTATATATATAGGGAAAAAAAGAAGGGGATCAAGTATATATACAAGTATATTTAGTTGTGTTGTTTTACGTCCTTCAGAGCAATAGGAAGACTTTGCTGGTAGCGAGTAAGAGGATATGACTGAATGAGGTTATCCGTAACATGCACACTAAGTTCACTAACCGCGGGCTATTCATGATTCATGCTGTATGTGTGTGTGTGTGTGTGTGCGTGCGTGCGTGCGTGCGTGCGTGCATGTCTGTTTTTAAGGGAAGCATATTTAATCTAATGTCCTCTCTTAGTCTGACCCTGTCGGATTACTTTTAATATTTTCCGTGCAAAAACAATAATTGCGGAAGACGTGCCCAATGACTGTATCACCTCCCGTGATCTTTCCGTGAATTTCCCACTGTTGACTGAAAAATGACTTTGGCGGCAGTGGCTCAGAGGTTAGAGTGGCCGGTAGAGCGGCGCCAACGGGAACCGTGAGGTTCGAACCCGGGCTCCCCCAGAGTTAGCGTCGAAGTGTCCTTGAGCAAGACTCTGAACCCCTAATTGCTCCCGATGTGCAGTTGGTGTCTTGCATGGTTTCCTCCGCCATCGGTGTGTGAATGTGTGTGGGTGAATGTAATGCACAATCTAAGTAAAGTGCCTTGGATAAAGGCGCTATATAAATGCACCATTTACCATTTACTTATACCATCAGCAACATGCATCAAAGGACATCAGACAGGGGTTAAGTATAAGAAAGCATTGGGCAAAGCATTTTATTACTTGTGCAAGCAGAGCGTGCAAGTAATGTTATCATTCAGGTGCTACGATGCGTATGTCCCTTAGCAGCATATGATATGACGTCATATGCTCAAAATACTACTAAACCTAATTCAATATTGCAAACGTTCTTTCAAAGAGAGGCTGAGATTTGAAAGTTTGTAGCGGTCTACAGTACTTGCACACTCTGCTTGCGCACTAGTAGGCCATTTATGGCCTACTTGTGTGCAACAAGCAAGTAGGCGACAGAGTGCAGTTCTAGTTATTATTATGTTTAAAGGTAGGCTATATTCAGTGATTTCACTTAATTCAAATATCACTTATTTTTTTGTTTTGTTGTGATAATCCTCCCTACTATAGAGTGTGCTGACCATATAAGGAGTTCCTCCCTTTCCCCAGTTAACCCTGGGGGTCAAAAAACCGTAGGTTTCGTTTTTGGCTAGGTGGCAAAGCCTTCATCCAATCAGGATAGAGAGGGGCCTTCCGCCAATCAGGGCTGGACTGGCCACAGGTCATACCGGGCCAGTCCAGGGCGACCGTAGGGGGCCGCCATGATAAAAAATAAAAAAAAAGGTCCGGGCGTGCTGCCATTCTGCCAGTACTATCATGATAATTTCACTGTACCTGTATCAGTGAGTGACAAATACACAGGGTTGTGTAGTTGTCTGTTGGTTTGTATAATTTGTGTTGTTCTGTAAAAGTGGTGGTATTAGGGCTTGTTTGTTTGTGTGTGCCTCGACGAAGTGGGACGAAATTCACGCGAAAATGACCGGGCCGAATTTTTGTCCCAGTCCAGCCCTGCCGCCAATTATGATCGAGCGGGGGTGGACCTTGGTATGTGTGCTGTTGGCCTGTCGCGTGCCCCCCCCCCCCCCCCCCCCCCCACTGTAGTGCGTGCATGTGCACATCTTGTTACCGGGGTGGACCAGGGTTTTTTTCCAAATCACTGAATGCTCCTTCAATATTAGTTTTGGGGATTTCATGCCTTTATTTATAGGGAAGTAGACTGACAGGAAATGGGGAGAGAGATGGGGAGTGACACACAGCAAAGGTCGTTGGGATCGGGATGGGTGCTCAGAGCGGTGCACCAATAGGATCCACCGCCGTGTTCCCAGTGGCACCCACCCATCTAGCCCAGAAATCACACTGGCTGGGCCAGGCTAGCTAGGCTCCAGCCCTCACTCGCTAGCCACGTGTTATGTCTCACTGACAGCTGTTTGATTGTGCTGCGCTGTCCTTGACCAAGGCCTCGATGTCCCGGTCTGCTTGAACTTTTGCCAGGGGGGGGGGGGGAAATGTTATGTCTCACTGACAGCTGTTTGATTGTGCTGCGCTCGTTGCATATTCCTGTGTTGCCTTGTGATGATTGGGGGGATTATCTGGGATCGACTACTTCAGTCTTGATATACTACAACAGTATGATGCTGCATGCTTTGCCGTTGTTATGATTACTCTGAGTTTGAAAAGTAAAGAGTTGTGTTTAACCTGTGTCATGGTCCACTGATTCACAAACACAATACCACGCCCATTAGTAAATCTCACTGTGACCCTAGCCTCGGTCCCAGGCTCACTTAACTGCGAAAAGAAGAGCCTGGTCACAACGTAAGGCAAAGAAGCTATCGGCGGACGTATCCTCCGGAACATCCATCAGATGTATTTTCCCCGGATACGATATTTTCCCGACCAATCACAACACTTGTTTCATTCGCGGAGAATGTGAACTGATTTGTAAAGCATCAACGTCATTTCCTTGTTTCGGTGGGGACTAGTAAACACAGCCGCACCGCGTGACGTAGTTATCTTACACGCAACACTTCCGCCACTTCCGCTGATAGTCTTTTCAGCGTAGGTCTTGCCCAGGGTGCTGTGACCCCCTTTCCACCGGTTGAACCAACCGGTGGAAAGGGGACCTGAGTGAAGTGAGCCAATCAGCTGAGCACATTCTGTGCTCATACAGATCAGTGTCGAAAAATGTTCCGTCGACTACCTTTTTCCACTGGCGAAAACTAAACGGAAACTGAATGAAAACTATATGATGACTAAAACTAAGACTAAATATACTGACAATTTCGGCAACAAATCAAAACTAGACAAAAATGTTAGGAAGGGACTAGTGGACAAGAGACCCAGTATAAGTCATTGTACAATTGGTTGCATGCTGAAAATAGCCGATCTACAAGCTCACAACGCTTCGCAGCACGGTATCGACAAGACATTTTGTCTGGACAAAAAATATGATAATTAATTAAATATCCAATACTCCAATAGTTGGAGGAGTTCACCACAGTAGCCTACATTTCATTGGTGACTGACATTGCAAACTGTTAATAAAGAATTCAATCAATCAAATGTTGAAAGTGGTTAAACTGGTACAGTAAGTTTATGAATTGAAAAAATCTCTTCCTTGCTTTCAAATCGCAACACATTGGCCCACTGCCCACATTTAAAAACATCACACACGTGAAGTGAGGGGCGCTCTTATCAATCATCGTACATCATCATCTGCACAAAACATTGTGTTTATCGTCATGATTTGTCACGATCCGAGTTGGCTTTGTCCGCGGCGTATAACCGTCTTTAAATAAATACTTTTTGAAAAGTCTATGAGGAAAATGTACGGGAAATTATTTCCTGGGTCCTCGTAGGGGGATGGGGACTGCGACGCTCTAGTCTATGCAGTATGCTCACAACACTAAACTGTGAAAAGTCTGTGAAAAGCAGTCGGGAAGTGGGATATGGTGGACACACCCAAAGGCACACAGAATGAGGGCTCACCCCATGTCACCCTGGAGGACATTTTATTGTACCTTGTACTGTACAGATACATAAAGAGCCGGGTTTGTCCCTAAGGGCTTGAGAAGTGTACCAGATGAATGAGGTCACGTCTGTCTTTGAGGTCACCCTGTGTGCAATGCATGTTACACTGCCAGAGGAATGAACCTTCACGCCCGATTTATACAGTTTGTCAACGGTGTCGCATGTCGAAAATAGCAGGTCAACAAGTTCGCAAAACGTCACATCATCATGACACATAGTCAGGATGTGCAGTATGCAATGCAAACACACACAGTGAAAATTAAACAAAGCACCCAGCAGCACACGTAGCCTCAGCATTATTCATAATATTTCAATAAACACACTGTACCGGGTTGATTTTCCCTTACCAGGGGTTGGAAAAAGTACTGAATTGTTTTACTAAAAGTACCAATACTGCAATTTAGAACTACTTCGTTACAAGTAAAAGTACGGAATTGAAAATGTACTTGAGTAAAAGTACTAAAGTATCGGCATCAAAATGTACTTAAAGTACTAAAAGTAAAAGTACTCATATTGCAGAATGTCCCATTTCACAAGTTCAACATGTGTAGAAAATCTATTGAAAATAACAGATCTACAAGCTCACAATGCGTCGCAACGTGACGCATTGTGAGCTTGTAGATCGGCTAATTTCAAAAGGCCGAAATGTATAGGTTTGAAGTGGTTAATGTATGTTTTCTAATCAAAATTAAAATCTCCAAAGTAACTATAAAGTTTTCAAATAATTGTAGCGGAGTAAAAGTACAAATTGTGGCTCTGAGATCTGAGTAGAAGTACTGGAAATTGGAAATACTCAAGTAAAGTACAAATACCTCAAAATTGTACTTAAGTACAGTACTTAAGTAAAAGTACTTAGTTACTTTCCACCACTGTCCCTTACATAATCAATGGCATCTCATGCTTTATTCGGAGAGGACCAGATAGTTGTCCACACTCCACAGAGACGACAAGGCCAGACGAGAGAGCTTTGATGACATGCAGTAAAGTGCTTCTTTGATTTGAATTGATTAGATTTGTGTGATTTGATTCGATTTATTAGACGTTATGTGCTTCTCACAGAAACTGATAAAACCACCATGAAGTCTAGTGACTTATTTCCATTGTGGTCCTTGGGTCTTGGACAAACCAGGGTCAGCTGCTATACAGCCTTGGTAGTTATGTGCCCTGGTGGGTGAACAGGGCTGGACTGGGACAAAAATTCGGCCCGGTCATTTTCGTGCGAATTTGGCCCAGACCAGCCCACCACAACCAGCGTGCAGATATAGCAACTATACCGCCAGGCACACACAAACAAACAAGACCTAATACCACCACTTTTACAGAACAACATCAATGATACAAACCAACAGACAACTACACAACCCTTTGTTGCTCTCACAAGAATGATACTGGCAAAAGGATTCAAGAGGGTTTATTTGTCACTCACTGATACAGGTACAGTGAAATTATCATGATGGCACTGGCAGAATGGCAGCACGCCCGGACCCTTTTTTAAAAATATATATATATCATGGCGGCCCCCTACGGTCGCGGCCCACCGGGAATATGCCCGGTACGTCCTATGGCCAGTCCAGCCCTGTGGGTTAATCACCAGGGAATCCTAAACAATGGGATCTTTGAAGCCGCCTTCCTACCAGTGTTGTTTTTGGCAGCAAATTCCTATTTTAGTTTTAAGTCATAGGCCCGACTCACACCTTCGCAACAGATTGATGTATAGCTGATGCATGAGACTTATTGACTGATGCAAGCTCACAATGCATTTCCAATGGGAGTCACATGGTTTGACACAACATTTGTGTTGTATGAGGGGGTGGGGGGCAGTCGAAACACAGCCGAAAGCCGTACAACACAAATGTTGTGTCAAACCATGTGACTTCCATTGGAAATGCATTGGGGCAAGATGTAAACAAACCCTTTCATACATCTAGCATGCATCAATGTTGTATGCTAGATGTAAAGGTGTGAGTCAGGCCAAGGTGTGAGTCGCCCCATAGTCTGTTGAATAGTTTTCATTTAGTTTCAGTTACATTTTAGTCACCTGGATTGAATGCTTTAGTTTTAGTCTAGTTTCAGTCGACTAAGTATCATAAGATTTTAGTCGACTAAATCTACAGTTGATTTAGTCGACTAAAATGAATTTTGGCGGGCCTTGTTTCCGTCGTAATGACACTTGCTGACACTTTTACACTTGCTGAAAATAGCCGATCTACAAGAGTTTCAGTATGTAGTTGTAGCTTTAGCCTGGCTGCTCTAGTAAGGGAGTTTTAGTATGTAGTTGTAGCTTTAGCCTGGCTGCTCTAGTAATAAAACCCATTCTTCAAATCCCTGATGCACCAGTGTGTCCTAGAGAAAGTTAAAAAAAAAAAAGGACGGATTTTCTTTGATCATATTCAGGGAAATCCATTCCACACTTAAAGAGCGTTACATGAAATTAATCCGAACATACAGAAAAAATAGCACAGGCTTGGTTGTAAATGAACACCTACGTGCTCATGCAGGCAGTCATTTTAAGTCCCTCGCGATGAGAACAGCATGAACTATAAGCTCCTTATTAAAAACATTCTAAGGCTCATTCCTTCAGACACTGAGACTTACAATAAGTGCTATATTCTCTAACACGATTCTTCCTAAGTGCTCTTCCTCTCTTATCTGGTATTCCTTTCGGGCTATATGTGGGCAGAATCTTTCTACAAGATAATACTGTTCACAAGGAAAAGAGTGTGTATACGAACATGAGTGGGTCTAAACATGTGTGGGTGCTATGATGAAGTATAGACATGTTACATAATGGTTGAAAAGTTCAATTCCGAGGTCTTTTCCATTCCATGTGCGTGTGTCAATGAACTCTTGACATATCCTGACATGATATCCAAGACCACCTAAGGCCCGACTCACACCTTTACATCTAGCATACAACATTGATGCATGCTAGATGTATATGAAAGGGTTTGCCCCAATGCATTTCCAATGGAAGTCACATGGTTTGACACAACATTTGTGTTGTACGGCTTTCGGCTGTGTTTCGACTGCCCCCCCACCCCCTCATACAACACAAATGTTGTGTCAAACCATGTGACTCCCATTGGAAATGCATTGTGAGCATGCATCAGTCAATACGTCAGCATACATCAATCTGTTGCGAAGGTGTGAGTCAGGCCTAGGGGTGCACTCACACCTTTCATGCAATTCTCTGTGCTCGTTGGGTGTTATGTCATGGCCGCCCAGCGGCCCAATGCATTTCCAATGGAGGTCACATGGTTTGACCCAACATTGTGTTGTGTGAGGGGGAGGGGCGCAGTCGTCCGCCCCTCCCCCTCACACAACACAATGTTGGGTCAAACCATGTGACCTCCATTGGAAATGCATTGGGCCGCTGGGCGGCCATGACACAACACCCAACGAGCACAGAGAATTGCATTAACCGTGTGAGTGCACCCTAAGGCTGAGCTCACACCTTTCATGCAATTCTCATGCTCGTTGGATGCTCGTTGGATGCATGTTGTGTTGTGTCATGGCCGCCCAATGCATTGCCAATGGAGGTCACATGGTTTGACCCAACATTGTGTTGTGTGAGGGGGAGGGGCGCAGTCGTCCGCCCCTCCCCCTCACACAACACAATGTTGGGTCAAACCATGTGACCTCCATTGGAAATGCATTGGGCCGCTGGGCGGCCATGACACAACACCCAACGAGCACCAGAATTGCATGAAAGGTGTGAGCTCAGCCCAAAGGCCCGACTCACACCTTTACATCTAGCATACAACATTGATGCATGCTTGTTGTATGAGATGTATAGCTGATGCAAGCTCGCAATGCATTTCCAATGGGAGTCACATGGTTTGACACAACATTTGTGTTGTATGAGGGGGAGGGGGGCAGTCGAAACACAGCTGAAAGCCATTCAACACAAATGTTGTGTCAAACCATGTGACTCCCATTGGAAATACACTGCGAGCTTGCATCAGCTATACATCTCATACAACAAGCATGCATCAATGTTGTATGCTAGATGTAAAGGTGTGAGTCGGGCCTATCTGTGATCAGTGGTGGAAAGTAACTAAGTACTTTTACTTAAGTACTGTACTTTTTTTGATGTATTTGTACTTTACTTGAGTATTTCCAATTTCCAATACTTTTACTTCTACTCCACTACATCTCAGAGCCAAAATTGTTACTTTTACTTCACTACAATTATTTGAAAACTTTAGTTACTAATACTATAGTTACTTTGGAGATTTTAATTTTGATTAGAAAACATACCTTAACCACTTCAACCCTATACATTTCGGCCATTTGAAAATAGCCGATCTACAAGCTTGTAGATCTGCTATTTTCAATAGATTTTGTACACATTTTGAACTTGTGAAATGGCACATTCTGCACAATGAGTACTTTTACTTTTAGTACTTTAAGTACATTTTGATGCCGATACTTTTGTACTTTTACTCAAGTACATTTTCAATTCCGTACTTTTACTTGTAACGAAGTAGTTCTAAATTGCAGAATTGGTAAAACAATTGAGTACTTTTTTCACCACTGACTGTGATTATGAGCAGTCCCTTCCTTGGAAGGTTTATTTCCCTTTTTTTGAAGTCCATGCCTGCTAACTAGACTTGCACCTCCAACAGGGTCTTTTGGATGGGCAGGGAGTCCTCTTTTTGCCTTGCATCTAGAACTAGAAATTGAACACATATAGCTAAGGGTGCACTCACACCTTTCATGCAATTCTCTGTGCTCGTTGGGTGTTGTGTCATGGCCGCCCAGCGGCCCAATGCATTTCCAATGGAGGTCACATGGTTTGACCCAACATTGTGTTGTGTGAGGGGGAGGGGCGGACGACTGCGCCCCTCCCCCTCACACAACACAATGTTGGGTCAAACCATGTGACCTCCATTGGAAATGCATTGGGCCGCTGGGCGGCCATGACACAACACCCAACGAGCACAGAGAATTGCATGAACCGTGTGAGTGCACCCTTAGCTCTTTCCTATGTTTCGGACATGCTCACTCCACGCAATGACGCAACAACCAGATAAAGGTCTCCTCTCTAAACCCCATATTAAAGTCTAAATCAGGTTATGTCATGCTTTCAGTCACAATAATGGTCCCACTCTGTATAATCACACCTGTGTGAACTGAGTGGTGTAAGGTCTTATATAGACTGATCAGCTGTGGTCTGACGTAATATCACACCCGTGTGAACTGGGTGACCATAGCAACCATGCTCATTTTTTGGTACGAACAGACAGACAGACAAACAGACAGACACATAAACTAACAAAGCCAGTTGTAGAAGTGGTTTACACCACTCAAAAAGTGCATCTAGTTATTTAGTCACCCACGTCTCCATATATGGTAGTGACATCTCGTGACATCATGGAGATCTCCATACATGGATCTGACCTCGTGACATGCACGTGACATCACGTGTCGTCATGGAGAAGATTCACTCCCATTTTGATTCAAGCTGAGTTTCTCCAGTCTGCCAATATGCCTCTTGGTTGAGTGCTGTCATCACACCTAAAGACAATCTACAAGTGAGCTTTGTACGCCTTGTAGATCTATTTTAGGTGCGCAGCGCTGGTGCACAACTAAACGGGGGCTTTTAACCCCGCAATTTCCCAAACGACACAAATGCATGCAGAGGCTCCAGGTGGATGAACATTCATCAACTCTGCCATAAAGTACTTGTCTCTTACACTTGAGCAAATGCAGCTAATTATTGGCTATGGAGGCTAATGGCAAGGATGAACTCTGCGCTGTACAATCCTGAGTGTTAATGTAACTGTTCAGTGCTTGTTGCCATGGTGATTGACTGTACCCACTAGTACTACCCACCCTTCTCACTGTATGTGGCCTCGTTTGTCAGTTTGACCATATGTGACCAGATTTGACTGAGAGCCTGCCATCGCGCAAACTCCAGCTTTTCACCAGAGGAGAAAAACTTTTTTTTCTTTTTCCCCCCAAAATGAGTTAATAGCACAGGCAGACTCTTCACACTCTTCATACACATAGAGCATGTTTGAAATAAGTGTCAGAGCTGAAATCGACATGTAAATGCTTAAACAACTCGCTGTTTTCTGCAAGACATTACTCTATAAGCCATATCTCCAAAACTGGTGGGTCAAACTGAACAACCAATATGTCATTTTGAAGCTATGATTCCCTGCTTTCATATGAAAAAACGAAAATTCAAAAAGTCCCTCAGTCACATATAGTCACTTAAGTCATTTAGTCACATATAGTAAAGTAATAAAAGGTATTTTGTTTGGTGTTGGCGCTTCTGTTGTGAGTGATTTTAGTAGTACATATACTGGGCCGTGCCATACTGGGGGGGGGGTCTATTTGTCTTCTGCTGTTATCCCCCTCCCTCTGGTCATTAATCATGTATCAACAGTGCAGGGATATGTTTTATCCCTGCTTCAGGTCAGAATTAATTATTTCCTTTTGGGGAAAATGTATAGACTCTCTGATATGTTTGAACGATTTAATTAAAAATCCGTATTTTGCAGGTACATTTTTCAAAACGTGTCCAAAGTGTGACAAAGGTTTCTATATAGGCAAACAAAAAGGTATAGGAGCGCACACCAAGAGTAGGGAGGTGCTGACCACGGGAGATAAACTTTTAAAATAGAAAGGAGAGGTCGCACAACTCGTAAAACATTTTATTTACCAAAGTTTCGACAAACAAGTTGCCTTCTTCAGGGTATGGGTACCCATACCCTGAAGAAGGCAACCTGTTTGTCGAAAAGTTGGTAAATAAAAAGTATTTTGGCATCGGGACTACCAGTTGTGCGACCTCTCCTTTCTATTTTAAAGGTTTCTATACATAAATGAGATGATGCTGGGAGTCTGGAGGACCCCATGCTGCAGCACGGTGCGGTGGAGTCTGGAGGACCCCATGCTGCAGCACGGTGGAGTCTGGAGGACCCCATGCTGCAGCACGGTGGAGTCTGGAGGACCCCATGCTGCAGCACGGTGGAGTCTGGAGGACCCCATGCCGCAGCACGGTGTGGTGCATGGAGTCTGGAGGACCCCATGCTGCAGCACGGTGGAGTCTGGAGGACCCCATGCCGCAGCACGGTGCGGTGCATGCATGGCCCCGCTTACCTCAAAGTCAGGCAGCAGGTCATCCTCGTCGTCCATGCTGCAGTAGGACGCGCTGTGCAAGTCCTGCGCCTCGGCCAGCAGCTTCCTCTCCAGCGTGGAGCCCGGGCGGATGTCCACAAACGTGGTCTCCAGGTAGTCCTTGCTCAGCAGGGAGTCTGCTGCTGTGTGGTGGGGGGGGCCCCATGAGATGGGGGGGGGCCCCGGGGTAGAAGGACTCCAGTGTGCGCGGTAAGGCGCAGGGATCCAGCACTTGCTGCTGATGCTGCTGCTGCTGGGGCGGGCCTCCGCAGTATCCGCCGCCCCACGACAGCGGAGGGTAGGCCCTGTCCTCCTCGCACCTCACCAAGATGCCCTTGAACAGGCCCGGCGGAGCGCCTGCTGGCCCAGCGCCGGGTACGAGGCGCGGCGGCACTTGCCCCACCCCGCTGTTTTTGGGGCTGTGGTTGTCCCCCCCCGCCAGCAGAGGGTGCTCCAACTCGTCCAGATTCTCCATGCAACGCACCCCAACTACGATAACGCCAGCTGCGCAGGAGGAGGCCGCCGCATCGGCAGCCAAAAAAGCAATCGTTAGGGGCCTATACAACAAGTTAATCTCCCCTAAAGAGCCACCGCTTTGGGATTTTACACAAAAGCGGCTGCTGCGCCGGCCTTTGTCGCGCGGCGATAATCTGCCCTTAATCCTATTCGTTTAATTTCGCTCTTATTATAGGCCTTGTTCTGGAGCTCAAGGACACATGCCAGGATCATTGTGGAGTGATGCCCTTGCTCTGTCAGTGCCAGCTCGATCTCCCCCCGCCACGTGTCAAGTGATGGACTGATGCCGGGGAGACGCGTGGAGCGAGACCTAAGCTCCTGCAGGGCCTGTCTCCAAGCTTCCTTCTTTCTTCATGTGCCACAAGTTATTTGTGTCACAGTTGACGACGTGGCACCTTTGTGTCTCCCATTTCACCTGCTCGCCGCATGTGAGTCGTGGTTCATGAATAATGTTGAATGCACTCCCTCTCGCGTTTGACGTGGAAATGTAAATTAATGATGGTTTTGGGTGTTGATTAGCATGGGTTATATGAAAAGAGGTTGTGAAAAATGTTTTGGCTTTCCAGAATCAATCCTTTGTCCTTTATACGCGATGCCGTGGTGTTACGGTGAATGTTTTAAACTTCTGACATCCCTTTCAAGGATAAAAAGAAACAATAATTGTGATCAGGAAAAAAAATCACAGAGAAGATTGAGATACATTTTTTCTCAGCCTCAAATTAAGTGTACAAAAGAAGGACACTAAAAACCAAACCAAAAATGTATATGAGGAATGCATCTGCTATAGCTCTAACAGCAGCATTGATTTGAAGGGATCTATGAAAGCAGAGAGGAGATCCAGAGTTCGAAAGCAAACAAACATGTGCTTCTGCAGACAGTAACTGCGACCGTGAGTGTTCCGATCTGTTGTTGGCTGACTGGTATTGATTTATGTTTGTGAGTCCACAGCTCTGTACTCCTCTCCCCTCGACAGCACTCCTCCGGGACGTGTATTCTTAAAGTTGCCGTGAGGTCCGTTCTCATTCGGGGGTTTTACTGAGGACAGTCCAGCAGTCAGGTGACAGCGCGAGTCCGCTGGCTGCACTGGCACAGTGCTGCCAAGAGAGAGAGAGAGAGAGAGAGAGAGAGAGAGAGAGAGAGAGAGAGAGAGAGAGAGAGAGAAGGTCACACACAATTTAGTTAGACTCTGCAGTTCTGTCCAGAGAAGATGGAAGTGCCTGTTAGACATAGTGTTGGGAATTAACCGATGACATGACGTAATGGAGTTAGTTAGTTGAAATGTCATGATTGAGCAACCATGCTCACTCATTTGAATCGCTCTGGAAGAAAGGCTTAATGTCAATGTACTAAGTATGTATAGAGTCCCTAACGTCACCACGTTGTAAAATGACTATGTCCCCTTTGTGTGGGACAGTCCCTCATTTCCAAGACTTTTTACAGGCATCCCACAAAATGGAAACCTTGTCCCACATTGTGACTGGCAGGCGTCAATGTTCAAATGCCATAATAGCTAGTCCCCTGATAGTTAGCGTTCTGTTGTAAAGATCTCTCATTGTCTCTTTTCCTCCAAGATGTGTTTTTATTAAGCCTGTTAAAATAACATGAGAAATACTCCCTGGGCTACAGTACCAAGTCGACCATACCACACATGACCATAATTAGCATTTTAAAGCAAAATGTGAGACGCCAGAGGGAACAAAATGACGTGCAATATTAGGCCCATGGTCGAATATGACATCAAGGCATTTGGCAGTTGGTGTTGGCTAGACCTCTCTCTTGTAGCAACTAACAAATTGCAACTTGAGTAATACGTGGTTAACCCCGTCCTTTCCCACTTGTCCCACACAAGCGATACTTATGTCCCTCAAATGAACAGTTTGGATCTGATCACCCTACTAAGGGGCCCCTTATTACTTGCGCAAGCAGGGCGTGCAAGTCGTGTTTTCAGTCAGGTGCTACCATGCGCGTGTTTGGGGCCAGCACATGTTATGACGTCATATGCTGGCCCCAAGCTGACCGTGCAGGTGTGTTTTTGTCATGCTACGAAGCATATGTCCCATGACGTGATGAAGATATGTACCAATGTCCCTTAGAATGCACGTGATATGATGTCATACGGACATACGGAAGCTGACCGTGCAGGTATGTTTTCCGTGAATCGTGATGAAGATTATGTACCAATGCCAGGGTATAATTGGTTGACGATGGTGACGTAATGATGATACATTTCAGTGTCAAGTACATACGCATCAAGCCACCCAGCCGATCACATTATACCACCAACCACTCAGAAAACTACATATACATACATATAGACATGTACAGTACACATATATGGACATATGAGCATAAGACGTGATGAATATAAGTACCAATGCCAGGGTATAGTTGACGGTGACGTAACGATGAAAAAAATACTACTTTTTTTCCTTCAGAAGCAAGGTACGTAGCAAATAGGTAAATCTAATAATTCAATATGTGAGACTAAGATTTGAAAGTTTATAGCGGTCTACAGCACTTGCACGCTCTGCTTGCGCACTAGTAGGCCATTTGTGTGCAACAAGCAAGTAGGCACTCGACAGAGTGCAGTTCTAGTTCATATTGTTTCTGGAAGCATACTAGGACAATGCCAGTATAAACACGTGTGCGTGTGCACGCACGCACGCACACACTCACGCAAGCACGCACGCACGCACACGCACACACACACACACGCACACACACACAGGGAGGTAAACGTCACAGTAACATAAGGGCTATGCATTTCAATGGAAAAGTATAGTCTTGCGTTGCCAGACTGTTGCCTCTCGCAATTTTCAAATGCTATATATACTATAGCATTCGTAGATTGTGGAATTATAGTTGTCTGGCTACGCGAGACTAATGGAAAAGTCCAGCCAAGTGAACTTAATATCTGGCAAGAGCCTGTGGGAATGACAGGCCTGACTCACTGCCACAGAGCCTACAGCACTGCATGGGTCCTGTTGGTATGGAACCAAAATGTTCTCTGCAGTGCAGGCAGGCAGGCAGACAGACAGACAGACAGACAGGCAGGCAGGCAGGCAGGCAGGCAGGCAGGCAGGCAGGCAGGCAGGCAGGCAGGCAGACAGACAGACAGACAGACAGACAGACAGGCAGGCAGGCAGGCAGGCAGGCAGGCAGGCAGGCAGACAGACAGACAGACAGACAGACAGACAGACAGACAGACAGACAGACAGACAGACAGACAGACAGACAGACAGACAGACAGACAGACAGACAGACAGACAGACAGACTGTGACAGAATGTCAGTGGTTCTCAAACATTTTCATGTCACGGACCCCCAAAAATGATATATTCCACTGCTATGTTCTTAGCTTACGCATGTTTCATGATAAAACATGTTGGCAGTTTTAATTTAATAAAGGCGTTCCTCATTTTTTTACTTTGAGTGCCCGGATCCTCTCTTTTTATCCATGTCTTGATCCCGCTTTTGATCCGTGTGAGCACCGTTTTATCATTATCACGTTTTGCTATCTCCGTTGAGCACCTGGTTAGTTCCTCTTTTTCTCAGTCTGATCTCTGATTGGTGTTTGACGTATAGGTAACCCAGTGCGGCTATACATTCCCGCATGCAACAATTCGATGATAGTTTAGTTTTAGTTTAGTTTTGTCACATGTTAGTCACCTGGAATGTTTTAGTGTTAGTCTAGTTTTAGTCGACTAAATCTATAGTTGATTTAGTCAAACAAAATGTGTTTTGACGGGCCTTGATGCCGTCGTAATGACTGTTTTTTTCACTTGCTGAAAATAGCCGAGTGGGCTCTACAGACGATCTACAAGTGGGCTTGTAGATCGTCTATTTTCAGCATGCAACTAATTGTAAAATGACTAACATTTTAATCTAGTTTTTATTTGTTGACGAAATTGTCAGTATATTTAGTCTTAGTTTTAGCTTTAGTTTCCATTTAGTTTTCGTCAGTGTTTTTTAGTAGTCGACGGACATTTTTTCGTCTTGTTTTAGTCGACGAAATCAACACTGATCCTGAATCATATAGCTTTCGGTTGAGAAAGTAATGTTCATCAGCTCTATCAATTCAGCTCCAAAACTGCAAACACAGCACCGCGCGGTCTCAAAGCACTTAACAGATCATAGGCGGCCTTGAACACTGGACACAGTAACTACACTGTAACTCTCTCTGAAGAATTCACTACATGTGTTTCACCTTTACAGTCAGTATAGCCAGAAATCTTCAGGGAATTCACGCAGGCAGGCATGCACACCACACACACACACACGCACGCGCGCACGTGCACACACACACACATAACAACAAAACATAAGGCTACGTATTACAGGGTAGCAGCCATACAGTAAAATTTTTGTCAATGGGCTGTATAACATTAAAGGACCACTTCACCACTTTTCAACCTACCTTCATATAATTGGTCCTCACTAATGGTCATGATAAAATGCCACATTTTTTTCTACCCGGTCTGTGTCTCTTGGGAGGGCTGTGGGCAGTTCAGAAACCTGTCCACCAGTGACATCATCTATGGGGAATCCAAGCTAATACAAACGGCAGGCTTTCTATTCCTGAAAAGTTGCAATGCGATAATGGAAGCCATCGTTAATAATAATAATAATACAAATATGAACATTTTTTAAAGAAATCTGAATCTGCCTAACGATGATGTCACTGGTGGGCGGGTTTCTGAACTGCCCACAGCCCTCCTATGAGACTGAGTAGGAAAAAAAATGTTTTTTATCAGGAACATTAGTGAGGACCTATTAGGCCTATATGAAGATAAGTTGAAAAGTGGTGAAGTGGTCCTTTAATATAATAGCATATCTAGATTGATCAACGGCAAGATTACACGGAGCGTGCGAGAGCAACATGAATGTACACTGTACTGTAATGGTCTCGCATTGCAGGTGAGCTTAGCTTAGGGCAGGCTATCCATTCCGTACACATTAGGATGAACTTGATATAGTGTTTTATATATAAATGCACCATTTATTGCGGGATTGGTCATGACATTATTGGTCCTCGGAGGGGTGACTGGGTTGGTTTTACTTATTATTGTATTCCTTAATCTTTTGTTGTGTTAGTTTCATGTTGTGTGCGTAGTGCTTTTGCTCTTGTAATTAAGTGTTATGCTCTGTGTCCCTGTGTAACGTAATGTATTCCACTGTCTGGACCCCCACACGGTACAGTTGCACCGCTCACTTTGCACAGGTGTGATTTATTTTGTTTTGTTTTGTTTTTGTTCCTTGTTATGTGGGGACTGCGGAAGAAAATTAGCATCTTCGCTAAATCCGGTGTAGGCCCTATATTTGCATTGCACTTCATGTAATTAATATGTAAATTTGTGCATCTAAACAAACATTGAGTAAACTATCGCTTCTCGTGAGTAAATGTAATAATTTCACCCACTGCTTCACAGATGATTCTGATTGATAACAAACATGTCAAGAAGAGTCCTCCTTCCTTGTCACAAACATAAGCCTGTCATACCGGGCTGATAGTAGAGTCACAGTGATGGAAACATGCATCGTCACGGGTGCCTAGCGGCCCCGGGCGCGTACCACATATAGGCTCTAGCCTGACAGCGCATTGCGTGTTCGAGTCCCGTTCATGACGACCTTTGCTGCATGTCTCTCACCCTCTCTCTCCCTCTTTCCTGTCCGACTTCACTGTATAACTATCAATAAAAGGCACAAAATCCAAAAAACAATCATAAAATATTTAAAAGAAAATATGCATCGTCACTTATATTGACATTAGGGGTGCACGATTATCAAATTATGACCGATATCCGATCTCCGATTATTTGCAGGGTCATATCTGCCGATACCGATTCTGACCGATTCCATTACATTACATTACATTACATTACATTACATTACATTCCGATATTATACAGAGGACCGCAAGGGAAATAAGCCTAGGCCCTATGGGCTTGGCCCAAAGCCTGTTAATAAAGTATTCAATTAATCAATAAATAGCATACAGTATACTCTATTCCAAGCGTCTGTTTTCACAACTGAATGACTACTGGATGAGATGAGAGTACACAAATTAAATGTAGAATTGTTTTAAATAAAATTAAAAAAAAAAAAAAGAAATGCTGGTGAAAACCGATTAAATAATCTGTATTATTTTGAGACCGTTCCGATACCGATATGGCATTTTTATGGCCGATATGGCCCATTCCGATTATGCTACCGATGAATCGTGCATCCCTTATTGACATGACATCACACCCTTCCAGCCCCATGCAGCAATCATCAGGGCGCAAACACAGTTGGTTTGGAAAGTGATTGTTGGGCTGCCGGGCGTGTGATGCTATGAGGGCTGCATGCATTCAGCTCACGTGGAATGTGTTCCCATCCCACCACCACGTCTCTCTGTCTCCCTCCCTGCCTCCTCTTCCATTATAGAACGCTGCTAGTAGCACTCATAGCGAACAAGCTGCTGATCACTCAACACACTCACTGACGTCACTGAGAGCGCCCAACGTACCTATAGCTGCCGGAAGACCCGCTCCTCCTCCTCCTACACTGACACGCACACACGCACGCACAGAAACCCCCACACGTGCACATGCAGAGAGACAGTATACAGTATAGTGCATGCTGACATACACGCATACCAACACAGAACACACACACACACACACACACACATGCGTGCACACACACGCGCGCACACGCGCACGCTCCCATACACTCACTCTCATTAAGTCACTTCACTAACACACGCATGCACCAAATGTAACACCTCGTTGCCCCCCTGCACCCCCCCCCCACACCACCACCCGTGGCAGATTCATTCCAGGAGAGATGCACTCAGCTTTATTGTATATACGCTATCCCAGCTCCGCTCCACTCCCCACCCCCGTCCCCGTCCCCGTCCCCCGTCCCCGTCCCCGTCCCCGTCCCCGTCCCCGTCCCCCCCCAACAGCCACCACTCCACCCCCACCCACTCCACCGTCACCCTGGATACCCAAGTTGCCATAAAAAGGACTTCTGTCGGCCATTATTATAAGGCTGCCTTCCACCTCTTCCTCGGATTCTGTTGCTCGTAAAGCATCCAGTCGGGCAGAGAGGAGGGAAAAGACTGCAAGGACAGAGCCACAAATCACCGGCTGACACTTTTATAGACAACTTCTCTTCCTATATTCTCTCTCTCTCTCTCTCTCTCTCTCTCTCTCTCTCTCTCTCTCTCTCTCTCTCTCCTCTCTCTCCTCTCTCTCTCTCTCTCTCCTCTCTCTCCTCTCTCTCTCCTCTCTCTCTCTCTCTCCCCCTCTCTCTCCCTCTCTCTTCGCTTTGATACAGAGATCCCGATCCCAATATTGGTCGTTGGTTAAAGTCACGTATCTTTTTCTTACACAGAACCAAACAAAGCTGCCCCTGCTGCGTACGTGTGTGCTTTTTCATGGCATCCCGTGCATGTCCAGTCAGAGGCATGACATGTATAGTATAGTCTGGTTTGACTGCTGCCGCGGATCCTCAACATTATTAAATAAACAGACTCTTACTCTTTACTACGACATGTAACACCACAGCATCACGCCGCATCAAGTGTTACACCATGCTCTTTACGATGAGGACAGCTGTATATTTTATGCACTGGTGCATGTTGTGCATGTAAATTACTGGATACGGAAGTCATGGGCTCTAGACCAGATCACTTGAAGGCCAGTCTGGAGCCATGTGGAAACACCGTACTTGGGCATGAAGGCTATAGCTATACCACAGCAGCATAAACAACAGCAATATGACAGACACACTGACAGATACACCTTTTGTCATGATCTTTATCGTCATGGTCTGCTCCCCTGCTCCCTTCAGTCCTTGTTTCCAACCACATGTCATGTATGCTGGCTTAATTCCTCTCAGGTTTGGACTATGCTGGACATTTAGTTGTATCCTCTGTCCATGTTCCTTGTTTGTAGTTTGGTACTATAGTTTCCCCAGGTGTTGTGTATCTCATTTTCTAGTTCTGCTTCCTGTCTGTTCTTGTTGCTGTTACCTATCTTGTCTAACCACTCCTGTGATTTGCCAGTGTTGCGACTATTTAAAAAATATATAGATGCCTCATTGGTCACTGCACTTTCTGCTATCTGCTATACTTTCAATAAGTATAACATAATCCTTGAAACACCAAAAGGTGTTCCCTCCCAGAATGGGTTATACAGTCATACACGCCTCAGTGCAATGAGTGAGCGTGCATGTCATCCAATCCGCAAAGCAACTCAAAGCACGAGCCAATATTGGCCCACACGGTAAGGCTGAGCTCACACCTTTCATGCAATTCTCGTGCTCGTTGGGTGCTCGTTGGGTAGTGTCATGGCCGCCCAATGTATTTCCAATGGAGGTCACATGGTTTGACCCAACATTGTGTTGTGTGAGGGGGAGGGGCGCAGTCGTGCGCCCCTCCCCCTCACACAACACAATGTTGGGTCAAACCATGTGACCTCCATTGGAAATGCATTGGGCCGCTGGGCGGCCATGACACAACACCCAACGAGCACAGAGAATTGCATGAAAGGTGTGAGCTCAGCCTTAGGCTGAGCTCACACCTTTCATGCAATTCTCTGCTCGTTGGATGCTCGTTGGATGCATGTTGTGTTGTGTCATGGCCGCCCAATGCATTGCCAATGGAGGTCACATGGTTTGACCCAACATTGTGTTGTGTGAGGGGGAGGGGCGCAGTCGTCCGCCCCTCCCCCTCACACAACACAATGTTGGGTCAAACCATGTGACCTCCATTGGAAATGCATTGGGCCGCTGGGCGGCCATGACACAACACCCAACGAGCACAGAGAATTGCATGAAAGGTGTGAGCTCAGCCTAGGCTGAGCTCACACCTTTCATGCAATTCTGTGCTCGTTGGATGCTCGTTGGATGCATGTTGTGTTGTGTCATGGCCGCCCAATGCATTGCCAATGGAGGTCACATGGTTTGACACAACATTGTGTTGTGTGAGGGGGAGGGGCGCACGACTGCGCCCCTCCCCCTCACACAACACAATGTTGGGTCAAACCATGTGACCTCCATTGGAAATGCATTGGGCCGCTGGGCGGCCATGACACAACACCCAACGAGCACAGAGAATTGCATGAAAGGTGTGAGCTCAGCCTTACTCTGTCATTTCAGAAGCATTTCGGACTGTTTCAGTATGTCATGTATTTGCTCATGTGTTCCTGACTGTTGTTGCCTTGGTTTTGTGTATATTATTTTGTAGTATGGTTCCTAGTGTTTCCTGTCTGCCTAGTTACTTTTACCTAACCTTGTCTAACCTACCTTGTGATGTGCCAGTGTTTCCACCTGTGTCCTGTTAGTCCCCCAGCCTATCCTAGTGTTGATTGTATTTTGGTTCCACCTGTGCCCTGTTATCCTGTGTCTATATTAGTCCTGTGTTTGCCTTGTGTTCTTGTTGGTGCTTGGTGGTGTTTATATGGAAGAACCTCAGTTTATTTAATAAATCTTTCTAAGTTTAATTGCTCTGCCTGCTGTCGCCTGCATTTGGGTCCTCATCCGTACTCACTCGTAACATCGCCGGAAGTGGGCCGGCACCCCATGGGCGCGTTCCTGTGGGCCTGGAAGTTCGGGGACCCCCCCGGGGACCCCCAC